>NC_034174.2:49887506-50253453 GCF_002021735.2 Oncorhynchus kisutch
CATGGAAGAACTGGGTCATTTTCAGCTTGCAGGAATTGATGAATGGGGACTCTGTTCACAACATTGACATCAGCAAACTGCTCGCCATCACAACTTCAAACACGTGGTGCGTGGTTGTGAGGCCGGTTGGATGTACTGACAAATTCTCTAAAACTATGTTGGAAGCTGCTTATGGTAAAGGAATTAATATTGAATTATCTGGAAACAGCTTTGGTGGACATTACTGCAGTTAGCATGCCAATTGCACGCTAACTCAAAACATTTTAGAGGGGCTATTTATTGTCCCCAGCACATAATCATTATGCTGTTTAATTAGCTTCTTGATATGCCACATCTTTCAGGTGGATGGATTATCTTGGCAAAGGAGAAATGCTCAATATCAGGGATGTAAACAAATGTGCGCACAACATTTTTGAGAAATAAGCTTTTTCTGAATATTGAACATTTATGGGATCTTTTATTTCAGCTCATGAAACATTGGACCAACACTTTACATGTGTTTATATTTTGTTCAGTATACACTACCGTTCAAAAGTCTGGGGTCACCGAGAAAAGCATTTTTTTTGTCCATTAAATAACATTAATTGATCAAAAATACAGTGTAGACATTGTTAATGTTGTAAAAGACTATTGTAGCTGTAAACGGCAGATTTTTTTATGGAATATCTACATAGGGGTACAGAGGCCCATTATCAGCAACCATCACTCCTGTGTTCCAATGGCACATTGTGTTAGCTAATCCAAGTTATTCATTTTAAAAGGATAATTGATCATTAGAAAACCCTTTTGCAATTATGTCAGCACAGCTGAAAACTGTTGTCCTGATTGAAGAAGCAATAAAACTGTCCTTCTTTAGACTAGTTGAGTATATGGAGCATTGGCATTGGCGGGTTCAATTACAGGCTCAAAATGGCCAGGAACAAAGACCTTTCTTCTGAAACTCATCAGTCTATTCTTGTTATGAGAAATGAAGGTAATTCCATGTGAGAAATTGCCAAGAAACTGAAAATCTCGTACAAAATCGTGCACTACTCCCTTCACAGAACAGCACAAAACGGTACTAACCAGAATATAAAGAGGAGTGGGAGGCCCCTGTTCACAACTGAGCAAGAGGACAAGTACATTAGAGTGTCTACTTTGAGAAAAAGACGCCTCACAAGTCCTCAACTGACAGCTTCATTAAATAGTACCCGCAAAACACCAGTGAAGAGGCGACTCTGTGATGCTGTTGCAAAGAGTTTCAAAGAAAAAGCCATATCTCAGACTGGCCAATAATAATAAATATTAAGATGGGTAAAAGAACACAGACAACGGACAGAGGAACTATGCCTAGAAGGCCAGCATCCTGGAGTCGCCTCTTCACTGTTGATGTTGAGACTGGTGTTTTGTGGGTACTATTTAATGAAGCTGTCAGTTTAACGAAGCTGTCAGTTGAGGACGTGAGGCGTCTGAGGCGTCTTGCTCAGTTGCTCAGTTGTGCACCAGTTTGCGCTGTAGTACACAGCGTTGTATGAGATCTTCAGTTTCTGGGCAATGTCTCGCATGGAATAGTCTTCATGTCTCAGAACAAGAACAGACTGATGAGTTTCAGAAAAAAGGTCTTTGTTTCTGGCCATTTTGAGCCTGTAATCGAACCCACAAATGCCAATGCTCCAGATACTCAGCTAGTTTACTAAAGAAGGACCGTTATATTGCTTCATTAATCAGCACAACAGATTTCAGCTGTGCTAACATAATTGCTAAATAGTTTTCTAATGATCAATTAGCATTTTAAAATGAATAACTTAGATTAGCTAACACAACGTGCCATTGGAACACAGGAGTGATGGTTGCTGATAATGGGCCTCTGTACCCCTATGTAGATATTCCATAAAAAATCTGCCGTTTCCAGCTACAATAGTCATTACAACAATAACAATGTTTTTCTTTCAAAAACAAGGACATTTCTAAGTGACCCCAAACTTTTGAACAGTAGTGTACATTCTTTTGATATGTTTTTAATAAACATCTATGCATTTTTCTCTCTCGCTCTTCATGACAATGTTTGCGGCATATAGTTGGGTCTTAAAGCCATATTGAACCACATCGAGAAAGTGAACAGCTGAAATGCTCTCCATTCCACCAACTTAATCTGCATTCTTCCTGTGCGTTTGACTGAGAGAAATAAACCCTTTTCTCAGTTTTGTCTCCCGTTCTAAATGAAAATGTTTAAGGAATGCTGTTTAGCGGCTCTCAAAACCACCGACTTGAGGGAGAGAGAGCAGCCATATTCAATTTCACCTTATTCTAAGTCCTTCACTTTAATTCCTTGTAGCTTTTGGCTGCTTGAAATAAACACAATTATCTTTCTCTCAATGTCTCCCGCTACGAAATTGTTCAAACAACCCTGCCACGCACACACTAGCTCTTGGGTTTCATTCACCATAACCCTGCATTCCATCAGTCTGCTGTGGAAGCAGCTAGCTACAGCTAGCCTAGCGCTCTGCTAATGTCCTGCTGGTGCAACGGGTCCTGTTCATTAGGAACCAAGTGGAATAAAATGGACTGAAACAAGGAGGGACTAGATGGACCTGGTCTAATAAGTTCAACAATCAACATTCATTGTCAATGTCTGTTGCAAAAACATGATCCTGCATGAAGTGTTGAAACGCTGGAAACCATTCCAAAAAGTCACCCTACAGTATTCCCTATACAGTGCATTCTTAAAATATTCAGACCCCTTGACCTTTTCCACATTTTGTTACTTTACAGCCTTATTCTAAAATGTATTACATGAAACATCAATCTACACACATTACCCCATAGTGACGAAGCGAAAACAGGTTTTAAGTATTTTTTTAACCTTATTTACATAAGTATTTAGACCCTTTGCTATGAGACTCAAAATCCTGTTTCCATTGATTACCCTTGAGCTGTTTCTACAACTTGATTGGATTCCACCTGTGGTAAATTCAATTGAAAGGCACACGGTTGACAGTGCATGTCAGAGCAAAAACCAAGCCATACGGTTGAAGGAATTGTCTGTATACAGCTCCGAGACAGGGTTGTGTCGAGGCACAGATCTGGGGAAAGGTACCAAAAAATGTCTGCAGCATTAAAGGTCCCCAAGAACACAGTAGCCTCCATCCTTCTTAAATGGAAGAAATGTGGAACCACCAAGAATCTCCCTAGAGTTGGCCACTCGGTCAAACTGAGAAATTGGGGCACCATCCCTACTGTGAAGCATGGTGGTGGCAGCATCATGCTGTGAAGCATGGTGGTGGCAGCATCATGCTGTGGGGATTTTTTCAGTGCCAGGGACTTGGAGACTAGTCAGGATTGAGGTAAAGGTGGACGGAACAAAGTACAGAGAGATCCTTGGTTTAAACCTGTTCCAGAGCGATCAGGACCTCAGACAACGCAGGAGTGGCTTCGGGACAAGTCTCTGAATGTCCTTGAGTGGCCCAGCCAGAGCCCAGACTTGAACCCGATCAAACATCTCTGGAGATACCTGAAAATAGTTGCGCAGCAATGCTCCCCATCCAACTTGACAGAGCTTGAGTGGATCTGCAGAGAAGAATGGGAGAATCTCCCCAAATACTGGTGTGCTAAGCTTGTAGCGTCATACCCAAGAAGCCTCGAGGATGTAATCGATGCCCAAGGTGCTTCAACAAAGTACTGAAAATGGTCTGAATACTTATGTAAATGTGATATTTAATTTTTTAATTTTTTAATTTACAAACATTTCTAAAAACCTGTTTTGCTTTATCATTAAAATGTATTGTGTGTAGATTAACGAGGGGGAAAAAAACTATGTAATACATTTTAGAATAAGGCTGTAATGTAACAAAATGTGGAAAAAGTCAAAGGGTCTGAATATTTTCCCGAATGGACTTTATAATGCACTACTTTTGTCCAGAGCCCTATGGGTCCTGGTCAAAAGTAGTGCACTATGTAGGGAATAGGGTGCCATTTGGTGCCATTTGGGGTGCAGATATAGCCTGCAGCAGCCACTGGATGTCTTTGGTGAAGAGAGTAAAGAGAATAGACTCTAAAGGGGACTAAGCTATGAAGCAATACCCTACCCAAGCCCTAATGATTCAAATAGAGAGAAGGGGTCCACTAGAAGGAGGGGTTGGATTTTTTTGTTCTCTCTGATGCTGGCTGTGTGGGGATAGAGTGTGTCTTGTAATTGTGTTGTGTCTGTGTGTGCCAACATTTGAATACTGATTTCATTTTAGATCTTAATACAGTATTCAAATGAATGTGTGTGGTGTCCCAGACACTCATTTAAATAATGTATTGAGATACAAATTTAAATAAAGTTTTCAAGTGTGTATGTGTGAGCTTGTGTGAATCCCACACTGGTCTGAAGCTGCTGCTGCTGCCTCTGGGAAAAAAAACCTGAAAAGCCTAGAGGGGATTTTCCTTCTGAAAGGCAAAGCTTTTCTCCTCCCCCTTCTCCAGCAGTCTTTCCCTCTCTCACGCTCCCACTTGCTCCAAAAACACAGTGCTGCCAGAGAAGCTCAAGACTGGAGCCAGCGAAGCAACAGGAAGCAAGACACTTCATCGCTTGGAGCTCAACTCACTCAAACTTGCGGAAAGTCACTAAGGGATGGGAACTTTCCTACTTACTCGCAGACCACTAACTGTCATGTGGACCTACCTTCATCAATGGCATTATCTTGGCGATTAAGAAACATGAGAAGAAGACCGCTCTCACTAGAGTCAATTATCTGGACGGAATTATCAGGACAAAATGTGAAGAAACATTCTGCAGGATAGAAGAGATACTGTCGGAAAGATGGTAACTAGTGATACTTTTTCTATTGAGCTGTCATGTGCTTTTGTCTCCATTGTCTCATGTTACCTCTTCCAGGTCTGTGCTCCACTGACCTACTGAATGAATAACTTACGGGTTTGTCTTTCTCAGTGGCTTCTCCCGTAATGCATAAATGGAGAGTATCTTGTATGGATTTTGTATTCAAAGCACACTGTCTGCAAACTTTGAGACACAGAGTACATTGTGGATTTGATAGATGAATAGCAAAGCAAGTTACCTATTGACTTTAAAAAATATATATAATTTAAATCATTGTAGCTAGCAGTTCTACTGTAGCAAGTACTGCATTTTGATATAGCCTTGATAATGTTGATTAAACACATATTTATTTCAGATTAAAGTTAACAGTCACTACAAGTATTGACCATTTTGCTCTCCTAAAAAAAGTGACACATATTCAATATATTCAATATATTGTCCCTAAAGCATAGTTTATGTTGTTAGGGACACAGCAAACTGAACACAGCATCTCAAACCCCTCAAGTGTCCCTCCACTCGAGAGAAAAGAAGCTGCAGCAAAGAGTCTTTGTTTTGTTTGCAATGGCAATATGTCACTTTTTGGGCAACCCGAATTCAAAAAGAAATGTATGTCATTCTCATTGAAAGTATGTCTAAGAGGCGGTAGATCTGTTCTATGTGCGCTATTTCTATGCTCCCCATTCTAAAGTTTAGATTTTGAGTCTTTTACTTTCGGTTTTGTACACCAGCTTCAAACATCTAAAAATACTATATTTTTTGGGGTATGATAAAGATATTTTCACAGCGGTTTAGATTTCACAATGATTCTCTACACTATACTTGCTTATTTTGCCACATAAACTGAAATTAAGCAAACTTTTATGGAGCAATTTCTGCATAGTACATCTTTAATCATCGTTGATGTGTCAATAATCATCTACAAGTTAATAGCAGGCTGCATTTCACACACCAAGTAGGATAGTGGGAAGACAGGCAGCACTTAATAAAATACATGGCCCTAGCTAGCAAAAAGACAGTGCTAGACAACAACAGAAAAAGGCACAAATCATACTAATCACTCCTGGAGATATCAGTTGTCCTCTAGCTATAGAATGAAGCACTCTTCCCTGTGTCTGATCACACTGCTCACACTGCTCTGATCTGGGGAAGGGTACAAAAAAATGTCTGCAGCATTGAAGGTCTCCAAGAACACAGTAGCCTCCATAATTCTTAAGTGGAAAAAATCTGGAACCACCAAGACCCTTCCTAGAGCTGGCCCCTGTCCAAATTGAGCAATCGGAGGAGAAGGGACTCGGTCAGGGAGGTGAACAAAAACCCGGTGATCACTCTGACAGAGCTGAAGCGTTCCTCTGTGAAGATGGGAAAACCTTCCAGAAGGATAACCATATCTACGGTACTCCACCAATCAGGCGTTTATGGTAGCGTGGCCAGACGGAAGCCAAGTCTCAGTAAAAGGCAGACGACAGCCCGCTTGGAGTTTGCCAAATGGCACCTAAAGACTCTTAGACCGTTAGAAACAAGAATCTATGGTCTGATGAATCCAAGATTGAACTCGTCGGCCTGAATGCCAAGCGTCATATCTGGAGGAGACCTGGCACCATCCCTACGGTGGAGCATGGTGGTGGCAGCATCATGCTGTGGAGATGTTTTTCAGCGGCAGGGACTGGAAGTAGTCAGGATCAAGGGAAAGATGAATGGAGCAAAGTACAGAGAGATCCTTGATGAACACCTGCTCCAGAACACTCAGGACCTCAGACTGGGGTTAAGGTTCACCTTCCAACAGGACAATGACCATAAGCACACAGCCAAGACAGCGCAGGAGTGGCTTAGGGGCAAATCTCTGAATGTCCTTGAGTGGCCCAGCCAGAGCCCGGACTTGAACCCGATCAAAAATCTCTGGAGAGACCTGAAAATAGTTGTGCAGCAACGCTCCCCATCCAACTTGACAGCGCTTGAGAGGATCTGCAGAGAAGAATGGGAGAAACTCCCCAAATACTGTTGTGCCAAGCTTGTAGCGTCATACCCAGGAAGACTCAAGGCTGTAATTGCTGACAAAGATGCTTCAACAAAGGGTATGAATACTTATGTAAATGTATTATTTAAGTTTTTATTCTTAAGACATTTGCAAAAAAAATCTAAAATCCTACTTTTTCTTCGTCTTTATGGGGTAATGTGCATAGATTGATTAGGGGGGGGAAATAAATTAGGGGAAAAAAAACAATTTAAGGTATTGTAACAAAATGTGGAAAAAGTCAAGGGGTCTGAATACTTTCCAAATTCACTATATAAACGGGTTACCAACGTAATTAGAATAGTACAAATCAATGTTTTGTCATACCCTTGGTATACGGTCTGATATACCACGGATTTCAGACAATCAGCATTCAGGGCTTGAACCACCCAATTTATATTTAATGGGTTCTAACTTAAAATTCTTTATTAGTTTACAATTGTGAAATGTATGCTCCCTGCATATAAAAACCACAAAGACTGATCGTAATTGCTATGACTCTACATGGTGGATGAACATATTGCCTGTAGCCTACTGTACATGGTATATCTTTGTCTGGAAAATGGCTGTGAGGACTTAATCTACAATATTCAATAACATATTGACACAATTGCAATCTTTAATTTGATGAAACACTGAATTTGGTCTTACTGCCATTAGCCGATAGAAATGAATTGAAGAATAGATTCATACATGGAAAAACATCTTTCCATAGAGTGGTCAAACCGTTCAGACACCACAGACGTTTTCATGAGAAGACCGACTTTCGGGATGTCTCATGGTCTGACAAACACAGGTGTAGCTAGACCACCTTCCACCACAGAGGCGAATGTGGCCAATTGAAACGCAGCCCACGCATGGGATTTTTTTATTATGCCAATTCGATTTTCCCTTGGGCACGGACATCGGCTCTAGGGGGATAATAGGCTATATTTGGATATTATGACATGTATTAAATAGCCATTTAATATAATTAAACAATGTCACTGTTACTTTATTCTTTAGACTTGAATTGTATTAATTGCAAACATTGTTGTTTCTAAAGTATGTCATTTCGAGAATATTAAAATAAGACGCCACACTTTTAAGACAATTGGGTTCCAAAAGAGATATCAACCTGGCTATAGACAAAAGATCATCTCTATTTGTGTAGCTTTCTTTATGCAGACTATCAACAGTAGCCAGCATATTGCTAGTATGGTCACTAATGAAGGTTCACTTTTGTAAATCACTTCCTCTTTAATGAATCATCTCAATGAGAAGATTGGTAGGCACTTATTTTAGCGAGGGGCAGCTTTTGTGTGCTGTGTGAACGTAGCTATCAACTTCTGTACTGCTCAAGAAGTTGTGGTGTTTGAATGAACTGCCAATCGTATTGCTGAAATACGAATGGCACAACGTTTCTGCATGTAGTCTTCACTGGTTTTCAAAGGCAGACTGCGACAGAGCAGGGAAATGTCTTAATGGTATGCAAAAATATGCGAAGAAGTTACTGGCACGGTCGGTGCTGCTGCTTTGAAACTGGGGCAAATGCTGTCTCGCCACACGTTTTCCGACGGCTCTGCGTAGTATGCCATTTTCGGGGACCACTTTTGGCTTGTGAACACTACTTTCAGAACTACTGGCTAAAAAAAGTATGCAAAAGTACTGGAGGATCTCTTAAAAACTCTAAATTCTGTTACCAAATCTGTAACAGAATTTCTAAAAATCTGTAACGGAATTACTGTAATTAGTAATTCATAGTCACAAACCACAGTTGGGTCACCTGCTTACAGTCCTCCCTTCCACTGGCATACTGGTATTAGGAAGATCAAACGTGGTATGACAGCAAGATAATGAAACAAAAATTCAAAGAATTTACATCATAGGGGTCATTCATATTGGCACAGAAGACGTTAAACAGTTGTTTTACTTTATTTTTGAAACTGGCTAGAGAGGACGTCGTTTTTATGGGCAGAGGCAACTCATTTCACTCTGAGGCTCCAGTATACAGGAAAGTACCTTTCCCAGCATTACTCCTGAACCTGTATAAGCACACATTAGCAACACCTGATCTGGTGCTGTGATTGTGTGCATCCCTAACACAGGTAAAGTAATCAGATAGATATCTTGACGCATAACCTAGATACTAGATAGATATAGATACTCCTGTAAACCTAGTCTAATCTGGGACACCCTAGCCTCAACAGGCAGCCAGTTGAGTTCCTGAAAGCAGCTCCTGCCTATGTGAGTATGTGGACTCACCTTCAATACTACCCTGATCAGCTTATTCATGGCTATCTGGAGCATTCTAGACAAAAATGTAGTCCTGGCATTAACCTTCCCTAGCACTTTAGTGGCCATGCTCACACCTCCCAAGCTTCCATTATGGATGCATCCCAGGTAAATAACAGAGGTTTTAGTAGTCAGCACCTCACCCCCTAACTCCACTGTGATATCAGAGGACCTACTCAATTTAAGTCTGAATCCAAAAATAATTGCCTCAGTTTTACCTCAGTGCAGAGATAGCATATCATCTCCAAGCCATTTACTAATGTTAGTAAGCTCTGTGCTCAGTATGCTCTCCAACATAGTTTTACTTTTGTGAGACACCAGAAGTGTGGAGTCGTCCGCATAAAGGAAAAGATGACAAGAACAGCATCTTTCATATCGTTAATTTACAGTAAAAACAGTAGAAGCCCAAGCACGCTCCCCTGCGGAACGCCACAACTCATTGGTTTTGCCTGAGACAGTGAACCATTAACCTCTACTACTTGCGCCCTACCTAATAAATATAACTTTACCCAGCCTAGAGGGATATTGCTTAACCCCAGCGCCTTCAGTTTGGAGATTAGGGGACAGTGATTAACTGTATCAAAGGCCTTTTGTAGGTCAAGTAGTACCATTCCACAGAGATCTCCTTCATCAATATGTTTCCTGATGAAGTCAGTCAAGTGAAGTAGACATGAATCAGTGAAGTATGTTTTTCCAAAACCCGACTGAAAATCATACATTAGACTTTGTTTGTTGACATATTCATAAATGCTTGTATAGATTCTAGAATCTCATGATTAAACCAAGGGCAAGACAGTCTAGACAACCCTCCCTTTCTCTCACCCTCCCTCCCTCTCTCTCTCCCTGCCTCTCTCTCCAGTTAATGTCACCTCTCCCGGCTCTTACTGACACTTACACATGAGCCACCTCTCTTTCCATTTACTGAAACCAGCATCCTTACCCACTGAGCAGCAACACCGGACATCCGTGGACGTTAAAAAGTAGTTGAAATTTGGTCAATCCAACCTTGCTTTGATTTCAAAGTCAACAGACATCGTTTTTTGGTACGGTCCAGACTGGCTTAAATTTCAACGTCCACAGACATCGTTTTTTGGTACGGTCCAGACTGGCTTAAATTTCAACGTCCACAGACTTTGATTTTTGGTGTGGTCCAGACCATCCTTGATTTGGCACAAGCATAGACATCCATGATTGGTTTAGATTTAGTCCAGTCTATGTTTCACAACTTTGGACAGCACAGTTCCATACAGTAGAGCACAGTAGAGTACATAAGAATACAGTACAGTCCTGTAGAATATAGATCAGTACTGTACAGTAGAACACGCTAGTATAATGTACTGTACTGAACTATACTCTACTTTCCTCTACTCTACTCTGCTGTGCTGTACTGTACTCTACTAATCTCTATTGTGCTATACTTTATTGTCCATACTTGTGAAACATGGACGTCTATGGTTGGTTCAGCTTTGTTAGGGTCCGGACCAACCAAATATGATATTTTTGGGGGGCGGTGTGTGTAGAATAATAAGCACATATTCAAAAGATATTCATAGCTGACACTGGTCACATAAACACATTTTTTTTACTGATTTTTTAAAGTTAAAATGTCAGTTTAAATTGAATGGTTCGTTAAACTTTGAAATTAAGCGTTTTTGTTTGACATACATTTTAAGTAAAAATCAGAGTCTCAGCAAAATGCCATTACTGTGGAATTGCCCGTAACATACGTTTAGGAACTCTTTCTTCTGCATGTGCATTAAGTTCTCTTTAGATGACAACACAACATTTGATTTACTGAACCAACCCTATTGGAGATACAGTATGTGATAACGACTTTATCCAGGAAGGATGTTCCACAATATCATGGCACACTACCACAACAGGACACTCATACACAGGACACTCATACAGTACATACTAGTAGACTGTTATTGTAAATAATAATTTCTTCTTAACTGACTTGCCTAGTTAAATAAAGGTTAAATCAAATAAAATAAATGTTTTAAATACTGTACATTCCATTATGAATGTAGTCAATGTAAGTTTCCAAGATTCTCTACATAATGGCAAATGTGGCAATGATCCATATTTACAAATGCCACATTTCAGTACAGTAACACATGATAGGCTACATACAGTAGATCACATAATAGATGTACAGAAACAGACACACTGTGTGTGTGTGTGTGTTTCTGGATGCTGATTGGTCAGCAGACGTTTGAAGTGGTCATGGCATGTAAACAGCCACGCCTGAGCCATCTAAGCCTACAACTCCCTCCCCAGCCATTTGACAACTCATCGCATCTCAACAATGAGGCTTTTTGTGTTCACTTTGGCAGCCAAGAGTTCAGACTACTTCACTTCAGACCACAGGATGTATTCTATGTGTTGGCAGGGCTATGTGAAAAAAATACTAGCTGTGAAATCCTTCCCCCGTCCTGGTTTCCTCAAATCCTCTCAAAGCACACTTAAGGAGGTCTGAGGGAGGAAGGGAGCTTGGATCCTCTCTCCCAATGAGCTTTCAGAGGAGTTGAGGAAACAAGTACGGAGGAAACAAGGACTTGACGGCTAGTTTTCCGATTCAGTCGAATAATCCCATCTCAGCAGCTACAGATAAAAGTGTACAGGATGGGCATTTAATGTATTATTGTAAATTTTGACTTTGAGTTTTCTTTCTGTTTAGCCCGTTCAGATAACTGACATAGGGTAGGGCAGAGTACTGGTGTTAATGTAGTGGATGGCTACGTAAGTGAGCATCACTTCTGCCTTCCTGAAAACTGAAGAACCGTTGCCCCAGACCCAGAAATACCCTGGCCGGGGTTGAAATCTCGATAGACCATGTTATATTCCAGATGTATATACTGTATTCTACTGTATTTTGGCCAATGCCACTGCGACATTGCTCGTCCTAATATTTACAGTATATATTTCTTCATTCCATTCTTTTACTTTTAGATTTGTGTGTATGGATTAGATACCAATGCACTGTTGGAGTTAGGAACACAAGCATTTAGCTACACCCGTAATAACATCGGCTAAATATGTGTATGTGACCAATACCATTTGATTTGATTTGATTAATACTCCACCACTGGTGCAGTGTATTAAGGGAAAGGGGGTTACCTAGTCAGTTGTACAACTGAATGCATTCAACTGAAATGTGTCTTCTGCATTTAACCCATCCCCTCTGAATCGGGTTTACTGTCTCTAGTTCAATGTGGGTCAGGCCAGAGGAAGTCTAGACCGTTGTGATCTAGATTTACTGGCATCTATTCAGAGAAAGTATTAGTATGTGGCAATAACTTTTCTAAGAGTGAGTTTCTCGTGTGAAGTCCTTCCAGGGACCAAGTGAGAGTGTAACAAAGTGATTTCCTGCCTAGACTGAGCATCAAAGGTGTTATAGCAGTCTGTCTTTTCAGGAAGAGAATGATTGTAGGTCATTGTTGTCTTCTAAGCATACTGTGGTTTTTTCAATGGTGGGTCTTCTCCTTACTTTAGGTTAAAGTGATGGCTCATCCAAATTAGAATTTGACCTCAATTTATGAAAATGTAAGAAGTCATAAACAGAAAAAAAACATTCAGGAGGAGACTCCATGCAACTTAGTAGTATACTTTATAGGGCCAGGACGATACCAGTATTGCGATAGTCGTTAGTATCGTGGTAAGGAAACAAAACACGAAGCTGATTTAACTTCTTTAAGAAAACAGCCCTAATGGAAACATACATCATTAAGTCATCCAGAGTCACATTTATTTATTTTTCCAAGCTACAGCAGACAATATTTTACATCTAGGTTTTTGAAGGACTCTGGTCTGCTTCGTGTTTACATTTTTTGCCATAGAAAAAACATTGTGATACAACTATTGTCCCGTGCCTAATACTTTCAGAGATGATCAAATCAAATACATTTTTATTTGTCACATGCGCCGAATATAATCGGTGTAGACCTTACGGTGAAATGCTTACGTACCAGCTCTTAACCAACAATGCAGATCAAGAAATAGAGTTGAGAAAATATTTACTAAATAAGCAAACGTCATTTTTTAAATAAAAAGTAACACTATAAAATAACAAGACTATATATATATATTTATATATATATATATATTTACATTTCACTTTTATTTAACCAGGTAGGCCAATTGAGAACAAGTTCTCATTTACAACTGCGACCTGGCCAAGATAAAGCAAAGCAGTGCAACAAAAACAACAGCACGGAGTTACACATAAACAAACGTACAGTCAATAACACAATATAAAAATCTATGTACAGTGTGTGCAAATGTAGAAGAGTAGGGAGGTAAAGGCAATAAATAGGCCATAGAGGCGAAATAATTACAATTTAACACTGGAGGGATAGATGTGCAGATGATGGTGTGCAGTAGAGATACTGGGGTGCAAAAGTGCAAGAAGATCAATAACAATATGGGGATGAGGTAGTTGGGTGTGCTATTACAGATTGGCTGTGTAGAGGTACAGTGATCGGTAAGCTGCTCTGGAAGCTGATGCTTAAAGTTAGAGAGGAGATATACATATACATGTAAGACTCTAGCTTCAGTGATTTTTGCAATTAGTTCCAGTCATTGGCAGCAGAGAACTGGAAGGAAAGGCGGCCAAAGGAAGTGTTGGCTTTGGGGATGACCAGTGAAATATACCTGCTGGGGTGCGTGCTACGGGTGGGTGTTGCTATGGTGACCAATGAGCTGAGATAAGGTAGGGCTTTACCTAGCAAAGATATACACAGTGTACCGATACAGAGTCAATGTGCAGGGGTACAGGTTAGTCGAGGTAATTTGTACATGTACTGTAGGTAGGAGTAAAGTGACTATGCATAGTTAATAAACAGGGAGTAGAGGCAGTTAAAAAAAAGGGGGGGGGGGTCAATGCAAATATTCCAGGTAGTCATTTGATTAGCTGTTCAGCAGTCTTATATCTTGGGGATCTGAGGACCCATGCCAAATATTTTCAGTCTCCCGAGGGGGAAAAGGTGTTTTTGTGCCCTCTTCACGACTCTCTTGGTGTGTTTGGACCATGAAAGTTTGTTGGTGATGTGGACACCAAGGAAGTCTGAACTCGCTCCACTACATCAGTCATAAGTTAGCATGGTGTTATGGATCCCTATGTTTCTTGTGCTCCATGTCTTGCGATACTCCAGCTGTTGGGGCAACTCCATAGCTCGCTCACTGTTAGGAACTGTTGCTCTAGGAACTTTTTGGCCTCAGAGAGAACTTGGCATGAGCAGAGAGTGAGAAAAAACACAGCAACTGTCAGTGTCATTCAAATAAAATAAAATAACATGTATTTATAAAGCCCTTTTTACATCAGCAGATGTCACAAAGTACTTAGACATTCGCTCACCCAAACACACACACACACACTACACCCCAGTGTCTTCACAACAACATTTACACACGGTAAATCATTCACTGTGATATCTGGAGTGCCTAGGGTAAATGGGATGCCTTTTGGGCTAAGACCACCCCTATTGGAGCTGTGTCCACTGCATTGGCCTACTGAACCTGGTGAACGGTACTCAGGGAGCCAATACTTACAACTCCCCAAAAACAAACAAGTACTTTTCCTGATGTTTTTCCCGAAAAGCAAGCTCTGGGAATACTCGGAAGATGGGGAAATGTAATTGTTTTGTCATGCTAAGTGGGTCATCAGAGTTCAGCTGTAAGAAAAGTGCCAGAAAAAAATAGTTAAACATCTTAAAAGCTGCCAGCTGTTGCTCTCACACTAGGGACTTTTTCTTTGGGCCAAATTGCCCCATTTGAGGGTGAGGGTTGATTGTTTGCATGCCAAACCTGTGGTGAGCCCAGTGCAAATCCTGCCCCACTTCCTGGCAACCCTGCGTCCCATTTCACCCAGTTCCACAGGTGTGCATCTATGTCGGGCATTGGTGTTGAGATGTAAAGGAGCTCACTTGGAAAGTTTTTTTAATCCTTACTTTCTTCCATGCAAACATAAAACAGACATGATTGAATAGATGAAAGTCAGGTTGAACGTTATATTACTTGCACCTACTGTACCAAAGCATGACACTAAATTCAAGGACAGGAGAAAGGAAGGATGCCATTTCCACTATTCAGGATTCTGCATTTAAATCATAACCACTGCTGCTTTTGGCCAAAATATAACAGGGAATGCTCACCCAGAGGTGGCGCTCCTAGTGGCCGGTGACTTTAATGCAGGAAATCAAATCCGTTTTACATAATTTCTACCAGCATGTCACCTGTGCAACTGGAGGCAAAAAAACTCTACATACATTTATTCCACAAACAGAGACACATAATACAAAGCTCTCCCTCACACTCAATTTGGCAAATCTGACCATAACTATACCCTCCTGATTCCTACTTACAAGCAGAAGCTCTAACAGGAAGTACCAGTGATGCACTCAATACAGAAGTGGTCCGATGAAGCAGATGCTAGCTGTATATATATGTATATATCCCAACCAGAAGACATGGATTACAGGCAACATCCACACTGATGATTATAAAAAATTATGCTATGCCCTCCGACGAACCATTAAACATGTAAAGCATCAATACAGGACCAAGATCGAATCCTACTACACCGGCTCTGACGCTCGTAGGATTGCAAACTATCATGGATTACAACGAGAAACCCAACCGCGAGCAGTCCAGTGACGTGAGCCTACCAGATGAGCAAAATACCTTCTATCTTCACTTCGAGGCTAGCAACACTGAACCATGCATGAGAGCTCCAGCTGTTCCGAACGACTGTGTGATCACAGATGGCTCACATCAACACCATCCTCCCAGACACCCTGGACCCACTCTAATTTGCTTACTGCCCCAACAGAGCCACAGATGATGCCATCTTTATTGCACTCCACACTGCCCTTTCCCATTGTGAAAAAAGGAACGCCTACGTGAGAATGCTTTTCATTGACTACAACTCACCGTACAAGACTATATTGCACTCCAAGCTCATCACTAAGCTAAGGAACCTGTGCTGAGGAATATTTCTGTCTGTAATAAAGCCCTTCTGTAGGGAAAAACTAATGTGTGGGCCTGGTTCCCAAGTCTGTGCCCCTTCCCAGTCATGTGAAATCCATAGATTAGGGCCTAATTATCTTTTTTATTTTTATTTTATTTTTATTTTACCTTTATTTTACTAGGTAAGTCAGTTAAGAACAAATTCTTATTTACAATGGCCTACCCCGGCTAAACTGATGCTGGGCCAATTGTGTGCCACCCTATGGGACGCCCAATCATGGCTGGATGGGATACAGCCTAATTGACTGATTTACCTTTTGAACTGTAACTCAGTAAAATTGTTGAAATTGTTGAATGTTGCATTTCAATTTTTGTTCAGTTGTTAACCAGTAGCCACCCGGACTATCGGCATTGACATTTTTGTTACTGCTGGTACTGTTTATTATCTATCCTGTTGCGAAGTCACTTTATCCCTACCTATATGTAAATATCTACCTCAATTACCTCGTACCCCTGCGCATCAACTCGGTACTGGTACCCCATGTACAGTTGAAGTTGGAAGTTTACATACACCTTAGCCAAATACATTTAAACTCAGTTTTTCACAATTCCTGACATTTAATCCTAGTAAACATTCCCTGTCTTAGGTCAGTTTGGATCACCACTTTAGTTTAAGAATGTGAAATGTCAGAATAATAGTAGAGAGAATGATTTATTTCAGCTTTAATTTCTTTCATCACATTCCCAGTGGGTCAGAAGTTTACATACACTCAATTAGTATTTGGTAGCATAGCCTTTAAATTGTTTAACTTGGGTCAAACTTTTCAGGTAGCCTTCCACAAGCTTCCCACAATAAGTTGGGTGAATTTTGGCCCATTCCTCCTGACAGAGCTGGTGAATCAGGTAACTGTAGGCCTCCTTGCTTGGACACGCTTTTTCAGTTCTGCCCACAAATGTTCTACAGTATGAGGTCAGGGCTTTGTGATGGCCACTCAAATACCTTGACTTTTTTGTCCTTAAGCCATTTTTCCACAACTTTGGAAGTATGCTTGGGGTCATTGTCCTTTTGGAAGACCCATTTGCGACCAAGCTTTAACTTCCTGGCTGATGTCTTGAGATGTTGCTTCAATATATCCACATAATTTTCATCCCTCATGATGCCATCTATTTTGTGAAGTACACCAGTCCCTCCTGCAGCAAAGCACTCCCACAACATGATGCTGCCACCCCCGTGCTTCACGGTTGGGATGATGTTCTTCGGCTTGCAAGCCTCCCCCTTTTCATCCACAGGTACACCTCCAATTGACTCAAATGATCTCAATTAGCTTATCAGAAGCTTCCAAAGCTTGCAAAGAGCCACTGAGTTTGAAGGTAGGCCTTGAAATACATCCAAAAGTACACCTCCAATTGACTTAAATTATGTCAGAAGACAGCTGAAGCTTCAAAAGCCATGACATAATTTTCTGGAATTTTCCAAGCTGTTTAAAAGCACAGTCAATTTAGTGTATGTACATTTCTGACCCACTGGAATTATGATACAGTGAGTTATAAGTGAAATAATCATCTGTAAACAATTGTTGGAAAAATGACTTGTGTCATGCACAAAGTAGATGTCCTAACCGACTTGCCAAAACTATAGTTTGTTAACCCAAAAAATTGTGGAGTGGTTGAAAAATTAGTTTAACTTCTTAGTGATCCCTTCGCGCGCCAATCCCGTTAACGGGATTGTTTTGACAACACCCAGTGAAATAGTAGCACGCCAAATTCAAAAACAGAAATACTCATAATAATAATTCATAAATCATACAAGTGTTATACATGTGTTTAAAGATGAACTTCTTGTTAATCCAGCCACAGTGTCAGATTTCAAAAAGGCTTTACGGTGAAAGCAAACCATGCTATTATCTGAGGACAGCACTCCATCAAACTTACACATGAAAATCATAATTCAACCCACCAGGCACAACACAAAAGTCCGAAATAACATATAATTCATGCCTTACCTTTGAAGATCTTCTTCTGTTGGCACTACAATATGTCCATTAAACATCACAAATGGTCCTTTTGTCCAATAAATTATGTCGTTATATATCCAAAATGTCCATTTATTTGACAGGTATGATTCAGAAAATACACCGGTTCCAACTCGCGCAACATGAATAAACATTATCTAATTAGTTACCTGTAAACTTGATCCAAACATTTCAAACAACTTTCCCAATCCAACTTTTGGTATTTTTAAACTTAAGTAATCAATCAAATTTAAGATGGAATAAACTGTGTTCAATACCAGATGAAGTAAGCATAGTAAGTAAGCAGAGAGCAGAATTTTCTCTCTGCTAGTAAGTAAGCATTTCACTGTTAGTCACCACTGCTGTTTACGAAGCATGTAATAAATAAAATATGATTTGATTAAAATTTCATACAAATCAATCATCATGGTTTATGGTGACATTTAATTACTCTAAGCCCATGGTCCTCATAGCCATGGCACAATACTCGCATATTTTCTGCATGACTAATGCTTACAGTACAGTAAAGGCCTATATATTTTTTTCCAACTCTAACTCAAGATTCAAATCATTTGTTTTTGAGTTGGAATCCCAGCACACCCACAGGGACCTTTTTAATGCTGGCCCTTCCGAGGACAAGGACAAACAAAACATCAGACACCCAATACACTGTTTATGTGGCCTCTTAATTTCCCTAACACAGCCTGAGAGTCTTACAGGCCTGGTAAAACTAGTATTATATAGGCCCTGCCAAATCCAATTGTAGGCACCACACAGGACTTCGCAAAAGCAAGATAGATAGATAGATGAATGGGTGGAAACATGCAGGGGGTCTTGCCTTGTTGGGGGACTTTTTTATTAGGTCGGTTCAGCTTTAAAGGATTTCAAATGGCTTGGTTCAATTGTGTGCCCCTTTGCCAAAGCCCTGAGCCGAGGTTTACAAGAGGGTCTCAGACAAAGACATTACTGTCCCACCAACCAACAGGAGTAACCCTCTCCTGAAGAAAGGAGGAGGGGATGAGATGCTGAAAACAGGGAAAGGGGTTGTTGCACGTCGGACGCTGGAAATACAGGCCTTCTTAGACCTTAAGGCAGTTAAAAAAAAAATTGTTATAGATGTACTGCACATTTATTATACATGTCTTCACTAAAACAAGTATCTTGCCCTACAGTATATAGAGCCCATTTATGTTGTGCGGTGGTTGAAAGTAGCTCTACCTGCTGACACATGATGCGTGAGGTATACGGTACAAGTTACACTATTAATCAATCAATCAATCAACCAATGTAAATCTGTCAATGTACCCTTCAGCAAGGCACTTAATGCTAATTGCTCATGTATGTCGCTCTGGATAAGAGTGTCTGCTAAATGACAAAAATGTAAAGCTGCCCAAAGCCTGGTCCAAAGCTGGTCTAATTCAATGCTTAGCGTGTGGTCGGAGGCCAAATAGGCTGCTATCAGAGCCCCATCAGAGAGATGGCTCCTTTATGCAAATACCTGACCCATCTGCCAACAAACACAACGTGTTTTCCCTGGGAAGTGTATGTAAATGGCCCCGGCCTCTTTAGCATGTGGCGCTGGCAGTTTGTCAAAGTTAACAGGATACAAAATAACTCATAACACCACCTCATCCTCACTCCACTTGGCTTAGGGGCAGTCTGAACTAGGTCCAGCTGCGGAGCTACACTATCTATACACAAAAGTATGTGGACACCCGTTCAAATTGTCGGATTCTGCTATTTCAGCCACACCCGTTGCTACCAGGTGTATACAATTGAGCACACTGCCATTAAATCTCCATAGACAAACATTGGCAGTAGAATGATCTTACTAAAGAGTTCAGTGACTTTCAACGTGGCATGCCACCTTTCCAACAAGTCAGTACCTCAAATGTCTGCCCTACCAGAGCTGCCCCAGGTCAACTGTAAGTGCTGTTATTGTGAAGTGGAAACGTCTAGGAGCAACAACAGCATAATGCGCAGTGGTAGGCCACACAAGCTCACAGAACAGGACCGCCGAGTACTGACGCGCATAGCGCATAAAAATCGTCTGTCCTCGGTTGTAACACTCAGTTCCAAACTGCCCCTGGAAGCAACGTCAGCACAATAATTGTTCGTCGCGAGCTTCATGAAATGGGTTTCCATGGTCGAGCAGCCGCACACAAGCCTAAGATTACCATGCGCAATGCCAAGCGTCAGCTGGAGTGGTGTGAAACTCGCTGCCATTGGACTCTGAAGCAGTGGAAACGCATTCTCTGGAGTGATGAATCACGCTTCACCATCTGGCAGTCCAACGGACCAATCTGGGTTTGGCGGATGCCAGGAGAACACTACTTGCCCAGATGCATAGTGCCAACTAGGTTCCAGAGTGGCGCAGCGGTCTAAGGCACCGCATCTCAGTGCTAGAGGCATCACTACAGACCCTGGTTTGATTCTAGGCTGTATCACAAAGTCCCATAGGGCGGTGCACAATTGGCCCAGCGTCGTCCGGGTTAGAGTTTGGCCGGGGTAGACCGTCATTGCAAATAAGAATTTGTTCTTAATTGACTCGCCTAGTTAAATAAAGGTAAAAATAAATAAATATGTAAAGTTTGGTGGAGGAATAATGGTCTAGGGCTATTTTTCATGGTTCGGGCCAGGCCCCTTAGTTCCAGTGAAGGGACATCTTAACGCTACAGCATACAATGACATTCTAGACGATTTTGTGCTTCCAACTTTGTGGCAACAGTTTGGGGAGGCCGTTTCCTGTTTCAGCATGACAATGCCCCCATGCACAAAAGGAGGACCATACAAAAAGGGTTTGTCGATTGGTGTAGAAGAACTTGAGTGACCTGCACAAAGCCCTGACCTCAACCCCATTGAACACCTTTGGGATGAATTGGAACGCCGACAGCGAGCCAGGCCTAATCGCCCTACATCAGTACCCTACATCAGTGTCCTACCTCACTAATGCTCTTGTGGCTGAATGGAATCAAGTCCCCTCAGCAATGTTCCAACATCAAGTGGAAATCCTTCCCAGAAGAGTGGAGGCTGTTATAGCAGGAAAGGGGCGACCAACTCCATATTAATGCCCATAATTTTGGAATGAGATGTTCAACATACTTTTGGTCATTTAGTGTATGTTTACTGTATCTCAAGTGGGTCCCACTCACCAGAATATATCACCAGCCAAGCCACCCATGAGGTGGAGTGAGTGAAGGTTGGAGCCGAAATGTCCAATGAGTTTAGCCTGTCTGGATTCAAATTGACCTTGTCAGTTTTTTTGTGTGTTTGCCATTTTAGCTAGGTGCCCTTGCACCCATGCGCACAGTGACGTATAGCACCACCCACCGGGGCGAAATGGCGTGAAAATTGTGTGTTTTATGAGCACCAACGTGAAGTTCATGGTAGCATATCAAATTGGGTGTCAAATGAAAGCCAACTTTCAACCATTGACGTTCTAAAACATCTGGCACAAGTAAAATCTTTGATTTCTGGAAAGGGTCTTAGAAAAAGTCTTAAAAGATAATAGAAATATACTGAACAAAAATAGAAACGCAAGATGTGAAGTGTTGATCCCATGTTTCACGAGCGTGCAATTGGCATGCTGACTGCAGGTATGTCCACCAGGGCTTTTGGCAGTACGTCCAACCGGCTTCACGACCGCAGACCACGTGTATGGCGTGGTAGGGGCGAGTGGTTTGCTGATGTCAACGTTGTATCTGTATTCCCAGTCATGTGAAATCCATTGATTAGAACCTAATGATTTTTTCCCAATTGACGGATGTCTTTATATGAACTGTGGCTCAGTAAAATCTTTGAAATTGTTGCATGTTGCGTTTATATTGTTGTTCAGTGCAGTGTGAAAAAGAGAAAAACACAGAATGGTGTGTCCCCGCCCCTGTTTCGATAAAAGGCTGAGGGATGGGTCTGGATAAATGTTACCACTCTCACATTCATAGACAAAGCTATGGATGCAAGGACTGATCATCCATGATATCACAGTGATTGTTTTAACATGTTTTGAGGCTATGTGCTGTTTGTTTACATATACTTTGTTTATAAACATTGGGTACAACAGGTTAGGGCAATTGAATGTAATGTTTTACAAATGTTCACAAAATAATTTTTAAACATTTCTCGCCTGTCTATTCGTGGGGACCCAGGGTTTACGTTTTAAACTTCAAACACTCAGTTGTCTACCACAAAACAACCAAAAAGTAGCTTTTACACTATGATTTGACTCTCAAATGTTTATTTTGTAAAACATTTGTTGAATGAGTAGTTTCACCATATTAACATGAGCGATCAGTTTACGAAGTAGGTTTGACCTTGAGCATGAATCACTAATCGCATGAAATAAATAATGATCTTCAGCAAGGCAAGGCACCATTATAACTAGGGCTTTAGAATGGGTCAAACTTGGATTAATGTTGGGGTGAAGTGGGCTTAAATCTTGCTGTAAGTCACAGAGGGTGCATGGATGGACACGTCGAAATGCACATTAGCAAGTCTTTATTCATAGAAGAAATATATTGACTACTCCATGTGGTCTATATTAAACGGCACTTCATTGAATATAACAGGCTTTTAAAATGTAAAATTGGTGCACAATTTCTACATAAAATGTCAAAGGGACGCAGAGGGCACTCATTTCATGGAACGACCCGTTGGACTTTTTGATTTTGCGTGTAACATCCTTTTCAACCTTTTCCCAAATTGCTTCCGTGTGTTTTGTTTCCACTATTCTCCACAGCTGGTCGAAAGTAGCAGAAACCGGGGCATAACCACAGATGTGGCCTTGTTTTTAGTTCTTATTGCCATGACTATCTGAAACAGACATGTGTAGGCTAGCATATACTTGTAAACACTGCCGTCATGCATGACTTAAGCGCACAATGGTGTCCTTTTATACAGCCTTCTTTCGACAGGGACCTCTGATGGAGACCGTACATTTCTTCTTTCTCTCGCTCATACTTGTCCCCTTGAATCTGATCAGAACCTCACCCTTCCCCAGCTTGAAGTATACCAACTCAAATGAGGTGTATCTTGGAAGCACATGAAACACTCACAGAGGACAGAGCTCGAAGCATATCCAGAGCATGGCAAAGGCTTTCTGATGAGTTTATTTCACTACTCAAACAGAAACCTTGATCTTTCCAAATGTCTGTTTTTTTATTTCCCTCTTGAACTAAGAATGAAGATATAGACTGAAATGTTTCCGTTTCAGAGGAACGTTTTGGGTTTGGGGACATTGTTCCTCCTTTGCAGCATTCAAATCACTTTTGTATGATGTGGATGTCTATGCCGAACATGAAGACACAACTAAAGGCTACAAAGTCCCCCAAAATTAAACCTGTACTGTTTACTGCGCAGCAGTGGAGGCTGGTGACTTGTAAAAATGAGGAGGATGGTAGACTCTAACTTTAAATAATATTTATCTCAACTCCTAAAAAAAAAAGGGTAAATTCTGTCAGATTTGTCTAAAATCTTGAATTAATCAGGAATGAGCAGGGGCAGCTATACCATAGTGACTCCTTCTTCGTGTCCTCATTACATGTAGTGCAACAAGACCACTCATGGTCTGTAAAGTTCTCTACTTTTGATAGATTTAAACAAACAATATTGAAATCACCATGGTCACAATCATAAACGGTCAACTCCATCTCCCTGATAGATTAAGAAAGGATGTTCATTTTGGTTCAAATAGGTTTCTTTTAAATAGGCTTTAGAGTCATAAAGCAACTCAGGGAAAAACTAAATTGCTACTTTGTAGCTCCGTAAAACATAAACTCCGTCAGATTTTTGTCTAACGTCAACTCCGTCAGGGTGCTGAAAGATCTGATAGAATGATTATTTATGTATATATTTATTACTATTATGAATAATTTTCTATATTTTACAAATGTTAGTATTGAACTTTTCTTTTTAGAGACAAAAATATGTCTGTTTTGAGTATTTGTTGTCAACTCCATCAGTGGCATGTCAACTCCGTCATTGATGGCTAACCCCCATAAGATCGATTTACTTGTAAATATTCAAAAATATATATTTTAATCACTGTTCTGCAACATTATATATCCTTAAACTATTGAGGTATTTTCTGTGCTGGTCAAAGGGATAATCTTTGCTTTATAAATGTTGTTTTATGTTCTGAATCTAGAAAAATATGCCAAAATGCTAACGGAATTAGCCCTGGAGCATAATATAATGCTATAAAATAAAACCCCAAAAGGTTTGGATATTGTTATTATATATTTGAATAATCCCATGTTAGAATCAAACAATCAAGGCCTTTACACTTGTTGGACAATAGATTTAAGAATTTAAAAACAAAAACATTTGGAGGTTGTTCCTTAACATGGTTTGATAGCTGATACTTTGGTCTATCAAAATACAGTTTATACTTCAAATGTTGTTATTATTAAGAAAAAATATTTGTGGAAAAAGTTGAGATTGTCCCATCTTTCAAGATCTTTTCAAGTTACTGGTCGACTATGGTATTTATCCAAACATGAGAGGGCTACTTACGCAGTGATTGAATGACGTATGAGACATGAGTTGAGGTGTTCAGAGGCTTGACTTCAGCGCAGGACAGTGGTTGGGGTGTTCAGAGGCTTGGCTTCAGTGCTGGACAGGCTCATCACGGATGGATGGCGTTTGAGAAGAGCTCAACTCTTCCACTGAGGGCGGACAGGATTTTACTGGGAAGACAAAAAAACAATGACACAACACAGTTAGACAAAATAGCTAAGAATGAGTTAGTCCAAGCAAGAAGTAAAATTAACTTGGTGTAATAATGTGATTGTGTTTGTGTATGTGTATGTGATTGACTCTACATGCACCATGTAGAGCCAGTGGATGAGAGGGCACATGTGACATGGCTTTAGTTCATGTCAGGAGAGAATTGACACTGGGAGTAGAGCGGTCAAATACAAATAGCAGATGCATTGAGTTACACATGTAGGAGGGCAGAGGACCAGGGGCTTCAGTTCTTCAGATGGCCTTGGGTAGGCCAGGAGAACAGAGGACCAGGGGCTTCAGTTCTTCAGAGGGCCTTGGGTAGGCCAGGAGGGCAGAGGACCAGGTGCTTCAGTTCTTCAGGGGGCCTTGGGTAGGCCAGGAGGGCAGAGAACCAGGGGCTTCAGTTCTTCAGGGGGCCTTGGGTAGGCCAAGAGGGCAGAGGACCAGGGGCTTCAGTTCTTCACAGAGCCTTGGGTAGGCCAGGAGGGCAGAGGACCAGGGGCTTCAGTTCTTCACAGAGCCTTGGGTAGGCTAGGAGGGCAGAGGACCAGGGACTTGAATCTCCCCATCACCATAAAACACTTGCAGCTCTGTTTTCAGACATGAAAAAAAATGTCAAAAGGTCTGCGATAGGCTTGTCAAAACGTCATCTGGGAACTCTCTCTTGAATTAATCTAATACTACCATCTAACAACTCCAGGAATCGTGTGGTGTCCAAGCTTTTGTACCTCTGTGCTATCTGAGACTTGATGTTATCGTGAATTGAGTCATGCAGTACATTGTAGGTGTACCTGCCGATGCTTTTCCTCTGTTCATGATCTCTGGAACCTCTGTCATGCTTGCTGCCTTCTCATATACGTCGCTGAAAAAAGATTTCATCAAAAGTGAAAATACAAATATCTTCCAGCTTTGCCTTGAACTCATCTGCACATGACACAGTATCATCATCCATGGTAGGGTGCTCTATAATAGGGGGACGGTGTCCTTCCGTTGCTCACAATTTTTCGCAACAGGGTTGACAATTCTAGAAGTGAAACTCCAATGCGTTTGTGCATTTTTCGGCAAGCATGCACATCCAGCCTGTTCAAGCAACATCACCCTCTTGGTCGACCCCCCCCCCCCAAAAAAGTGGTGAAGCCTCCAAGTGTCACAAGGAAAACCTTATCTTTGAGAATGCATAGCAATGCACAAAGGTGGGCATTTAAGTCAGGAGCCATTACAGAAGCACCATCATAGGTTTGGGCAACAGGTTTCTCCCATGAACTTAAACTCTGACATCTCAGATTTCACTAAATCAAACACAGACTGCACATCTCGCCCACTTGACACATCAAAGTAGCCCCCCCCAAAAAAACCGTTCCTGAATAAAGACCCGATCGTCCACATACCTGATGATAACTGACCACTGCTAGTGACTGCTGATGTCTGTGGTTTCTCCATTTGCCGTGTGAGAAAAGGCACTGCGTCAACCTCTTTTTATCTTCCTTTTAATGGATGATGCGATGGAAGCTATCAAGTGATTCTGAATTGACTTTGACATCCCAGAGAAGACAGTAGAAAGGTCTATATGCTCAGTAATTACAGCATCATAATATGCAACTCTGCAAGCTCCTTGTAGTTGCCCTGGTTAGCAGAACTTTCCCTCTCATTTTGCCCCCTAAAAGACAACTCTTGCATGACCAAAAATGCAGTAGCGTCGATAAGACAACACCCGTTTCTTACCTTTTCGTTGTGTTGCACAGATGGAATACGCAGACCTTTGTCCATTACATGATCAATGCAGCTTTTTTCCAGAAGCTTGAATCTGATGTGGGCATCTCTTTCTGTGTACTCCAGAGAATGAAAAGGGTTCTTCAACAACAACAATTCACTGTACTATTCACTATCTCAATCTCAATCTATCCAACTCACCACACTTCTAAATCACACATGCATAGTATTAGGTTCCTTCTCTGATCCTTTGATTTGATGGACAAGTTAGTTCCTACTGCAAAAGCTTTGATTGGTTGGAGGACATCCTCCGGAAGTTGTCATAATTGAGGGGGTGAGGAGCACGAGCATCCTAGGTTTTGTATTGAAGTCAATGTAGCCAGAGGAGGACAGAAAATAGCTGTCCTCCGGCTACACCATGGTGCTGGCATAGAGTGTGTTGTTGAGACTACTGTAGACCTTCATTGCAAAACAATGTGTTTTAATCAGGTATTTGGTGACGTGAATATATTTAGTATAGTTTTATCTAAAGAGGATACATTTGTATATTTTTGGGGCAAAAAATATATAAAATCGGTCCTCCCTTTCCTCCTCTGAGGAACCTCCACTACCGTACAGTACTTCAAAGTTCAACATTTGTTGGTTGCAGATGCTAAAGTGATTTGCTTAGAGTCATTCCAAAGGGCCCAGTATAGAGGTAAAGGCCAAGATAAATAGCTGTCCTGTGGCTTGACATTTACTGTGTGTTGATATTTTTGAACGTTCTGCGGTTATGTCCACTTTCTTCAAACAAAGTGGTGCTGTCAACACCAGTGGAAGTGAAAATTGACACTGACCTCTGAAGCTACTCTCTCTCACACACACACACACACACACACACACACACACACACACACACACACACACACACACACACACACACACACACACACACACACACACACACACACACACACACACACACACACGCACACACACACGCACACACACACACACACACACACACACACACACACACACACACTCCTATTTGGGGATTTGCACTCTGGCAAACATACTTGCATTCCAATTTCTGCAATGAAAAAAAGGGTCAGGGTACAATGACATTATCATTCACTCTTTGTTCTCTTATCTTATATGAAAGTGAAATGAAATAAAAAGGGACATGTGTGAACATGTTTGTTGATGTGGGAGGTGACTTGAAACAAAAAACATCTCCTCTGCCCTGTCCCTTAGAACCCAGAATCTCTGGACTCGTCCATCCAGAGTGCCCTGTCGGCTCTGTTCCCACCCTTTGAGGTCACAGCACCCACCGTCCTCAGTCAGCTGTTTAGGACCATCGAGGAGCGTTTCCACGGTGACGCACTGCGCTGCTTGCTGGACTTCCTCATCCCGTCCAAACACCTCTTGGAGAGTGTGCAGCAGGCGGCGTGTGTGAGTACACAGAAGCACTCACGCATGCGCACACACACACGCACACACAGAATAGATGGAGTAACTTGAGTTCAGTAACAGTAAAACCGCAGGGGTTCACATTGTGGTTCTAACTGTATTGAAAAAAAAAGACATCAACAAAAGGTTTACTTGTCTGTCGCGGGATATATCCAAGCTGTTGTTTATGCTTTATGAATTTTCTGTGGATCCTAGCCAGACATGCAACTGAGCTGACATCGCTCAGCAAAGGATCACATTTGATTGTTTCTCCTCAAAGTGTTTAATAGAAAAGAGAAAACACAGTCTAGGATTCCATTTGTCTTTGTTTGAGGCTCAAGAAAAGTTGGGGTTAGGCCAGAATCTGGGGTTCAGTTTTTCATAACCACAGCTCAGCAGTGCACATATGAAGATGAATTTGAGTTATTCATCCTTTCCTCATTGCATTCCAGTCTGTAAAATGCAATTTAAAGTAGAAATAAGCCTGATTTGTTTTGGATTATAGTCTTCTCATGTCACATAATACATAGCTGAAGAACACCCCTAGTGGGAACCACAGGAATTTAAATGTTGGATCATTTAGTATTTTTTCATCTAGTCCAGCATTAACCCACCTGATTAAACTCATCAAGGGAGTTGATGATTGGTTGAGATCATTTGAGCTGGTGCTGGGCTGGAACAAAAAAAGTGCCATCCTTCTGCAGTACTGACGATGAGAAACTCTGACATAAGGGATCATAAATCCATGCAACTCACCCCCTCTCCAATCCCTCCCTCCCTCTCCCCAGGCTGCATACTCGGATGTGCTGTTCCGTTGTGAGGGCTGGCCCCTGTGCCTCCGTGACAGGACCGTGATCCAGCTGGCCCCCCTCAACCCTCTCCTGCTGCGCCCCGGAGACTTCTACCTGCAGGTGGAGCCCTTTGGCGAACAGGCAGCCCGCATTGTCCTCAAGAGTCTCCTGGAGGAGGGCTGCCACGAGGTGGAGGAGACCCCCATCCCCGACACTACTTACCCCTATATCTTTACCCTTGATTGGCTGAGGGAGGTGAACGACGGCCGCCATGGCACCCCGCTCTCCCACTGCCTGCTTTCCACCGACCAGGGAGTGATGAAGGTGCCCTGGGCGCAAGTGGCAATCCCCGAGTTTCTGGTCAAGCACAAGACCATGACTACATCAAGTGTTATCCGGGACGGTCCGTTTGAGTCACGAAAGTTGCAGATTCCATCCTCTTCCGACTCTACCGCTTCTGCCCTTTCTCTGGAGACCATGATCCTTCCTGCCAGGGATGGAATATCTGTGTCCTTGCGACTCATGGACGGTACCTCGAAACTAATCAAGGGTGACCATGAAAAATCTGTCTCCAAACCGCATGCCAAACCACTAGTCAAGCCTGTGGGCTGGGTGTCGCCCAACACCTGGGACACCAGCTGGAACTACTGCGAGATTGAAGGTGACTATGTGGATTTAGTGGAGTTCTCCAAGGAGAAAGAGTCTCCTGCGGGATGCAGTAGGACTCCCAAACCTTCTAATTCTCCCCCTTTGTTCAAACCGGTCAGGCCCCCTCCTCCTATACCACTTGGGAGCAGCACCCCTTGTGGGTGCACCCTCAGGTTTTCGGAGGAGCCTTGCACACCATGCAGCCAGAGGAGGCTAGGGCAGGAGCCTAGTGGGCATGAACTAAAGTGCAGGTACAGGGACTCTTACCTAGCAGCACTGCGCAACCCAGTTCCCTTTGAGATGGGGAGCGTAGGACTGCTAGCTGCTCTGGAGGAGTCCGGCTCCTGCGGAGGGGAGGAGTCGGGCTTCAAGGGTCACGCCAGAGGTCTGGGTCAGGATCACTGGGAGTGCTGTAACCACTATAAGGAGCCTATTGTAAGTCACGAGCCACACCAACATGGGCACTTTGCTAAGGAATCCCCAAACCTAAATCACATACCACACAAATCTAACAAACCTTCCTTAACTCACAAACCAGGAAAACATACTAAAGAACCTCAAGTCATTCATAAACTCTGCCAAGTGGAACCTCATAACCAGGAACTTCAAATAAACCACAAAGCCCATCAAACAGGACCTGACTCAATGCTAATGTTACCTCCAGTGGGCCATCACCAGGGCGTGGTTGATGCCTTTGACTGTGACTTCAACTCCAAGCCAGTTTGGAACCCGGAGGCAGTGAAAACCATTGGTAAACACAAGGCCAAGCCCAGGGCACTCCCCACTGTGTCCGAGACTGCCAGAGGAAGTCCTCTGGTCCACAAACTGAAAAACAGGAGCCACAGTGACATCTGTCCAGAGATGACCCCCATTTGTGTCCAGGAGGTGCAGTGTAAGAAAATCAATGCCTTCAGCCTGGTGTCCCCCAAGCTGGAGAGGCGGCAGTCTGCAAAGAATGGTAAGAGGGACTACTGTTCCCTTTACACACTTTTGTGCTGACCTGAACCATACAGTGATGTCTTTGGTATTGCGACAACATTGCAACATAGACTAGTATTGTTGTACCCCATCCAGCTTACTGTCTTGCTTCATAAATAGTGCACGTTTCAAAGGGACACTGAAACCATCTCTGTGTACACCAATTAATTTAAACTCAACCTCGGCCCCCTTTTGCTGAAGGGAGTGTGCTGTGTCGAAGGGGGCCCTTAGGCCAGTGGCTATTAGCTATGGTAGTAAACAAGTCATTCATTTTATGGAGAGAGAGTGGTGGTGAGGGAGGAGAAGGCACTGTTCCCGTTCCCTACACCCTCACACGAGGACTCATAAGGGCACTCAGAGGTCTAGCAGGGGGCTAGGGAAGAAAGAGAGGGGACTGTCCCCATTCCCTATTAAACCCTTCCTCCCTACACCCTCACAAGGGCCCTCCGAGGACTCAAGACTAATGGACTGGTGAGGGAGAGGGAGCACAGACGAGCCTTTGTTGGCTCTAGAAGAAGCCAATTAGGATGCTCGAAATCAAAGCCATGCTTAACAGCCTGGCAGTGTTTGGTTACAGGGAGACAGCATGTGCAATGTTTAAAGGCTTTACATAGTGCAACTGTGGCACGTAAGGTTAAGATTTGTATGAAAGACAGCCATTGAGATCTATGTCCCCCAAATAAATGCTCCCAATGCTAAAAGGTCAAATCTTGACCAGGAAGACTTTACAGTAGAGCGTTGTTCTTCAATTCTGGTTAGTGAGACATCTATTAATGCGTCACTGATGTCTCCTTCTGTGTTTATAGTATTGTTCAAGACTGTGTGCAGGCTTTTGTTTTATCCCAGCACTAAAATACAGTATGTGATGATTAGTTGTTTGGTTGGATGTGATGTGTTGGGGTTAGGCTAGAACAGAAGTCTAAGCACAGTCTTGAGCAACACGGATTAAGTTGAAATGATAAACACAGACGTAATCAGATACCTATTAGAGAAGATGCAATAAATGACGTGAACACATTCACTTTCTGGTTGGACAAATGTATCTGTCGTTTTTTTTTAGTTCAAGATCCCTCGCCTGGCAAAGTTGAAACGCAGGCTACTGCACCCTCCATCGGACCTGACACCAAACTCCAGAGTCCAAAGACCAAGCCCTCAGCGCCCCCAATCCTTCCCCCCTCCCCCATACACAGAGCTCCTCCATATCCTCCCTCCCAAGACTCCATCTTCAGAAGTATCAGTGGCCTACTTCACCTGGGCTTCGTCAGTCTACCAGGTATTGTGTTTGTTCTGCATGACATCCAGTGTTACCCAGTGTTGTCCAATAAGAAACACAAATGTAGCTACGTTGTTTCCTTATAGTCCACACTTTTCTTTATCTAACCTCTCCATGACACCCTCTACTGTCCCCTCCACCCCCAGGTAGCAGAGACAGGGTGGGCAGGGCCGTGCTGGAGGTCCATGGGAACAGGCAGGCCTGGATGTCTCCTCTGCTGTCTGCCCAGGAGGTGTGTAAAGTGCTACTTTACCTCCACTCCATCCCCAGGTAATACCAATCGATCCCTAAACATCTTTGGTGGTAGTTCAAGGGAGTTTATTGTCTGTGATTTTGAATAGGGTGTAGGTGATCAACTGGTTTGGGCCCAGTTTCCCAAAAGCAATGTTTCTGAAGTTGACTATCAATACAAAGTTGCCAATGTCTTTGCAACTGTTTCAAACAAGCAAAGGATTTTTTTTTAAATGAATGAAAACTGAAATGACTGCATGAGTTCTGTTTTGCAAATTGTAGGCTGCACTGTCTGTTATTTTTGACTCAATACACACTGATCAAAAATATAAACACAACAATTCAACAATTTCAAAGATTTTACTGAGTTACAGTTCACTATTCCCCGGACACCGAAGACGTGGACGTCGATTAAGGCACCCCTTCACACCTCCTTGATTCAGAAGCGTTGGGTTAAATGCGGAAGATACATTTCAGTTGAATGCATTCAGTTTCCATATAAGGAAATAAATGAATTATGCCCAACTCTATGGATTTCACATGACAGGGAACACAGATATGCATCTGTTGGTCACAGATACCTTCAATAAAAAAAGGTAGGGGAGTGGATATGAAAACCAGTCAGTATCTGGTGTGACCACCATTTGCCTCATGCAGCGTGACAACTCCTTCGCATAGAGTTGATCAGGCTGTTGATTGTGGCCGGTGGAATGTTGTCCCACTTGCTTCCCACACCCTGTCGTACACATTGATCCAGAGCATCCCAAACATGCTCAATAGGTTACATATCTATTGAGTATTCAGGCAATGGAAGAACTGGGACATTTTCAGCTTTCAGGAATTGTGTACAGATCCTTGCAACATGGGGCCGTGCATTATCATGCTGAAACATGAGGTGATGGCGGCAGATGAATGGCACAACAATGGGCCTCAGGATCTCGTCACGGTTTCTCTGCGCATTCAAATTGCCATTGATAAAGGGCAATTGTGTTCGCTGTCCGTAGCTTATGCCTGCCCATACCATAATTCCACCATCACTATGGGGCACTCTGTCACAACGTTGACATCAGCAAACCAATCGCCCCTACAACGCCGTACATGCTGTCTGTCATCTGCCTGGTACAGTTGAAATCGGGATTCATCTGATGAAGAGCACACTTCTCCAGCGTGCCAGTGTCCATCGAAGACGGTGGAGAATGGTATTGAAATTAACATTAAGTTCTCTGGCAACAGCTCTGGCGGACATTCCTGCAGTCGGCATGCCAATTGCACGCTGCCTCAAAACTTGAGACATCTGTGGCATTGTGTTTTGTGACAAAACTGCACATTTTAGAGTTGCCATTTATTGTACCCAGCACAAGGTGCACCTGTGTAATGATCATGCTGTTTAATAAATTTAATTTAATATTATCTTGGCAAAGGAGAAATGCTCAATAACAAGGACCTAAATAAACATTTTGTGCGTATGGATAATTCTGGGATCTTTTATTTCAGCTCATGAAACATGGGACCAACATTTTACATGCGTTCACATTTTGTTTCAGTATATTTCATAATGTGTAACAACATGTCTGCAATGATGTGCCAAATCTGTGATTTAATGCATTATTATTGGTTTAGCTTTAGAATAAGCTTCCACAATAGTTGCAGCGATATAAGCCTGGGCGATAATATCTCTCTAGGAGCTGATCCGTCATCGGTATTGTGTAATAATTCTAATGTTAAGGTAAGATTTGATTGGAGAAAGTTGATCCGAGATCAGCAATGCTGTTGTTTTGATGTAATCAGTATCAACAACGCATTTAGCCAAACGTTCTTTCATTGTGGTGTTATGGGAAACACGTTACATATTCGGACATTGTAGGGATGATGCATCGTTAAAACTCTCATAAGCCTAAATTCCATCGCTATCGGGAAACCGGGCCCTGTTCTGTCCACTCTTACCTTACTATAATTGTGATTCGTGCATTTGTTTTGTGTGTCCTTGTAATACGTATTGTGAACACACTATGAAATGGAAGTAAATATTCTACATCGTTTGGAAGACATTTAGGTAACCCTCATCACTTTTTAATGCATGCCGTCAAAACATTTGACATGGATTTGTGGCTATATCTTTTCACCACAGGAGGGCAGTGAAATACCACCAATCTTATGTCTCATGCAACCCTACTATGCCCTTTTCCAATACATTGATAATGTATCCTTCCTTCCACCCTTCCTTGAACTTATCAGTGAAACTGACATGGTTTGTTGTGAAATTGTTCAATCAATATCAGTGATTACTCCAATGGCAGAAGGAAGGAAGGAAGGAAGGAAGGGGGGAAAGGAGGGAGGAAGGAAGGAGGGAAAGGAGGGAGGAAGGAAGGATGGAAGGAAGGAGGGAAAGGAGGGAGGAAGGAAGGATGGAAGGAGGGAAAGGAGGGAGGAAGGAAGGAAGGAAGGAAGGAAGGAGGAAAGGAAGGAAGGAAGGAAGGATGGAAGGAAGGAAGGAAGAAAGAAAGAAAGAAAGAAAGAAAGAAAGAAAGAAAGAAAGAAAGGAAGGAAGGAAGGAAGGAAGGAAGAAAGGAAGAAAGGAAGGAAGGAAGGAAGGAAGGAAGGAAGGAAGGAAGGAAGGAAGGAAGGAAGGAAGGAAGGAAGGAAGGAAGGAAGGAAGGATGCAGTTGTAAAGTATTTGAACAGGGCCATAGTCTCCCACTTCTTAAACTGATGAAGAAACAAAGACATGTCATCCACTGTGTTCTCAGTTAACCCTATAGCTTTATCCCCAGCTGACACTGGTCTCGCAGCCGGAGGTGTTTAAAAGCCAAACGTCCTCATAATACACATTTTACCATCTAATCTCTTTACACAGCTTCAATGGACACACATTGAATTTCAAGATGACGGCTGTCTCGTTAAAACAGATTGGCCCTTTAACGTCGTTCCCGGGAATGTTCCTCATTTAACCTTTTAAGAGGCATCCAGTCCTGACAAACCACAATAACAACACTATTGCCCGCAGGCCATAGGCTGACTGCCAACTATCTAGTATGGATGTCTTCTAAAGAACAGACAGACCCAACTGGTAACCTAAGATGGAGCAATTACAGTGAGGCATGTGTGTGTGTGTGTGGGGGGGGGGGGACTGTGTGTGCACGTAGTGCATGTAGTGCATGTGCGTGCATGAGACGGGAGAGGGAGAGGGAGAGGAGAGAGGAGAGAGGAGAGGAGAGGAGAGGAGAGGAGAGGAGAGGAGAGGAGAGGAGAGGAGAGGAGAGGAGAGGAGAGGAGAGGAGAGGAGAGGAGAGGAGAGGAGAGGAGAGGAGAGGAGAGGAGAGGAGAGGAGAGGGAGAGAAGAGGTGAAACCACTAAAACCGTTCAAATAACACTTCGATCTGATGAGTGAGAATTCCAGGACAGTGTGAACAACTTTTAAATGTGCCACAACACGCTTCCCTGTTTTTTCTTTTCTAGAAAAGAGGTCCGGGACCTGGGAATGACAGTGGTGATCAATGCCAGGAAGATGCACCCTCCCTCCCTCTTCTACAAAGCCCTAATGATGGTTCAGGTTAGGATAATATGAGTCATCACATCACAAAATAAGTCAACTATTAAACCGCAATCCACCCATTTAGATTTGGAGATCGAGAGCGGATTGTGGAGTATCTTGCATTCTCAAGCACTGAGGTAAAAAAGACTATCAACAAAGACAACATGGCATAGATGACAACAACAGGTCATACAACAGAGCCATACAACACAAGCTATTGCTCTGAGTAAAGTAAAGCATCGTTGCTGCAGTTAATGATAGTTTGGGGATTGCTGTGTCCTGGGAAGTCCACAAGGAGATTTTGGTTGCTGCACGTGACTGACTTCACCAAATGTATCCTATATGAATTCATAGGGATTTCTGTCCACTGCACAGTAGTCAATTATGTCATTGATAATGATCTATCGTTTTCTATCATAGATATTTACCGACCATTTAAACACATATTGGGGACACATACACATGTGAATCCCGAGAGTGAAGAACACATTATGATGACCTTGCATGATGCCTTTGTCCGACATGTTTCCTTATTGGTCGGCCCCAAAGGAACAAGCCCTGAATGCAGTCCATAGTGTGCTGATACTGGTGGATAAAGACACAAGCCCTCGCCCTGAAAGACACCCTGGGCTACAGGTCAGAAAGTGCATACAGTACCAGTCAAAAGTTTGGACACAACTACTCATTCCAAGGTTTTTCTTTATTTTTACTATTTTCTACATTGTAGAATAATAGTGAAGACATCAAATATTTTAAATTACCCATATGGCATCGTGTAGTAATGAAAAAACTGTTAAACAAATCTAAATATATTTTATATATGAGATTCTTCAAAGTAGCCACCCTTTGCCTTGATGACAGCTTTGCACACTCTTGGCATTTTGTCAACCAGGTTCACGAGGTAGTCACCTGGAATGCATTTCCAGGTGTGCCTTGTTAAATTTAATTTGTGGAATTTATTTCCTTCTTAATGAGTTTCAGCCAATCAGTTGTGTTGTGACAAGGTAGGGTTGGTATACAGAATATAGCCTTATTGCCCTAAAAATCTGTCGTTCTGCCTCTGAACAAGGCAGTTAATCCACTGTTCCTAGGCCGTCGTTCAAAATAAGAATTTGTTCTTAACTGACTTGCCTGGTTAAATAAAGGGAAAATAATAAAAATGCCTCCTGTCAATCAGATGGAAGTGGTGACCTCTCTGAAGGCCCTGCACAAGATGGTGGAGGGACAACAGCTGACCTCTGACCTAGGCGGGAACTTTCCCTACAGCCACACTGATTGGCTGCAGTTTCACCAGGTACAGTATAATATTTATAAATGGCTTTAGTGGGCAAGAAATCGGTTTGGAAGTGAACTTGTTCGCACTTGTGTAGCTGTTGTCTTTGCTATTCTGAAGCATCAATCAACAAAATCTATTGTATCGGCGTTGTTTTGGGATGAGTCTGGATCCTAAAATCTTTTTCCTTTGTTTCAGAAACTGGTTTCCTTTGTGTCGGACTTGCAAGGGGCAGCCCATTTACTACATAGAGCAATCAAGAAAATTGATGGTAATCCAAAAACGGACACCGCCCAGGTAGCTCATTACAATTATAAATTAAAAGTCTATAGCATAATTTTTTCGGGGCTGATTTTTTTTACATTGTGTTGTTTTTGGTTCAGGATGTTCAGCTATCTATTCAAGATCAGAAGACCTCAATGAAAGAGGTTCTGCAGGATGCCCGATTGGTCCCTTTACAGAGAGAAGGTGGGGCCATTCTGACCAGAATGAGGAGAGAGGAGTTTCGATTTACCAAGTCCGACGACTACAGGTACTGTTATTTATCTAATTCATAAATGGTTGTGATTAACTGTGTGTAGCACCCTTAGAGATGGAAAGAGGGCACACCTATCTTTGATCACTTCTATGTCCCACCTACCCAGTCGACTACTTGCCCTCTGTTGCATTTCCCATTCTAAAACAGGCTTCTTGGCAAGTGAGCCCTCTATCCATCTCTATGGTAGCAACCATCTATGTCAGGGGTACTCAATTCTTACCCCTACGAGGTCCGGAGCCTGCTGGTTTTCTGTTGTACCTGATAATTAATTGCACACACCTGGTGTCACAGGTCTAAATCAGTCCCTGATTAGAGGGGAACAATAAAAACAAAATGCAGTGAAACTGGCCCCGAGGTCCGGAGTTGAGTTTGAGGGATCTAGGTAATACCAAGGCAGCCTTTTTTCTGCCAGAACACCACTGACCACACATAATCTATCAAGTTGGAGAGGTAAGGACTGGAGTGAATGTTTGACAACGTCCAACTCTCATTACAGGGATGCCTTGGACTCGGTGACGGTCCTATATAACCAGGTGGAGGAGAATGTTCACACCCTGGTGATGAAGTCCAATGAATCACTACAGTATCTGGACTTCCTGCTCAAACTCAGGGAGGCGGAGTCAAATCTTAACACGGTAGGTCAGGAGGTTCTAAACTTACAGAACATTCAGCTAGAAGTACTGTATATTGTGTAGTACATACTTTCGTCCTTGTCACTAAGGAACTGTGCCTGCTTGCTCTTGCTGAATCAAGCACACCTAACATTATTGAAAGAAAACTAATACTCTTTTCACCCCGGTCTGTTCGTATGCCTTATGATGTATAATTGCATATCTGAATTTGTACCTTGTAGGCCAAGGCATGGTTTGATACAGAAGGAGAGCAATGGCTGAAGTTCTCCAACTCCACTGAGGACACACTGGAGAGTGTGAACCAAGCCCTTCAGCGCTTTGACACCGTCCTCACTCAGGCCAAGGTACAGTTGGGTTGGGGGTTAGACTAAAACATAAATAATACAAATACTGAGCTATATTGTATGTATATATTGTATTATTTTATAATACAATTGCTCAGATTAAGAGATTTTGTTCAACAAGTAATATTTAAAAAAAAAAAAAAAAAGGGGTGATTGGCACCCCTGTTTTCAATGCCTTTCAATACCTCACATTGTGAGGATAATGGCACTGAGCCTTTTTGTAAATGGTTTTATAATATTGGAGAACACATTAGGGATATTAGACCCTTCTTCCATACAAAAGCCTTCCCGATCCTTGATATCTTTGATCTGCACTTTTCAATTCAAACCACTGGTTTTCAATGGGTTTCAAGTCCGGAGACATGCAAAATGTTGATTTTTGTGTTAAATTAACAATTTCTTTGGTGATTTTTATGGAAGTTTCACTTGCAGCCAAGTTTCAGCCTCCTGACAGAGGCAACCTGGTTCTTGGCTAAAATGTCCTGGTACTGGGTAAAGTTCATGATGTCGTTGACCTTAACAAGGCCCAAGGACCAATGGAAGCAAAAGAGCCCAATTACATAAAAAATCTGGTATGAGATTCTTTCCTGTTTATGCATCCTTATTTCGACACCAAACCCATCACTGGTGTGTAGCCATAGAGCTCTATTTACATGTCATTTGACCATAGCACTGATTACAATCCTAGTGCCAATGCCGTTTAGCAAACTCCAGGCATTTACATTTGTAGGATGACATGAAAATAGTTATTTTGCCATGCACACCAGTGGTGGGTTTAGCGTTAAAATAAGGGTGCATGGGCAGAAAATAACCCTACTGTGGTGGTGGAAATGTTGACATATTTTGTTGTTCATCATAGGAGAAGAAACAGGAGACCTTGACCCTGGTGATGGAGGTGGAGAAGATTCTGGGTTCCACCAACTCCAACCCCGAGACGGAGGTTTTTAGGACTGTGATGAACACGTTCAAATCTAATATGGCCGACTTTATGTTGCGCGCTGAGCAACGGCGTACCGAGCTTGACAACACGGTGCATGTCTACCGCTTCTGTGAAGAGGTTAGTTGAGGAAGTTGAGGAAGAACCTGGTCCTGTCAAAATACTCAGAAAAATAGTCCATTCCTTCTCTTCCTTTCTTAAGTCCTTACCTTCTTAATTCTATTTAAATTCCTCCCAATTGCCAGAAATGTATCTGACTTTTATGGAGGAATGTCAACTAATTCGAATTGATATGAAATTGATCTTAACTCTGCTTCATTTCTCCAACCATACTTTGACCACCACTACCATGTTTTCTGTTATATCACGTATGAACTGAGGAACTGAAGGAAGGATTGATACATTTTTACAATATACGGACAGGCCACCCCTTTAACCCCTAGCCACAACAGTCATCAATATTCCCATCAATCTTTTCAGAACCCTGACACCCCATCCACGATACACACAAATAAAAACACTTCTAACTTCTCCAACACTTCTGAAATAACACTGATCTCTGTACTGTTTCCTCTAGGCTGCTGCCCTCGCCAAGGAATGCAAGCAATATCTTGAGCAACTAGAGAAAGGGTGCTATCCTGCCAAAGCCTGTCTAAGCATGCTTAAGTCATACGAGGAGAGATTGGGTAACTGCTTCTCGTCCCGACACTTCCAGAAGATCAAAGCCTGCAGCGTGAAGAGCTCCAGGGGGATGAATTTGTGGAATGCGACCTGGGTCCAGTGCCAGGAAGTCAGCCAGTGGCTGGGGGAGAGGCTGCAGCAGGGGAATGCAGCCAACAAATACCAGCAGCAGCTCACAGCTGGCGGAGCTCAAGTGAAAGACAGGGTGTTGGAGACTTGGAAGGAGAGGGAGAAAGAGGAGGAAGACAAGGAGGAGGTGGTTGTGGACCCTTGCTCCCTAACCCAAGCCTCAAACTCCCCTCCAGGGGTGGCCGATATGGCCAATAACTCAGGGAGGGCCTCCGTGGAACAGATGGAGAGCAGAGACAGCCGTGCTAGGCACAGCGATAACATTGCGTGCTTTAACCTCCCTTTCAAAGATGACTTGAAAAGGAGCAAAGGAGCCAAAGAAGCATCCCAGTTGGCCAAATCCCCCGGCATAGAGGGGAAACTGACACCAGCGGTGCCGCAAGATGGAGATGGTGGACCAGGAAGGCAACACAGCGAGACGGACCTCAAAACGGGGGATCTGGTTGCTGGGTGTGAGGCGTTTCCATGGAAACATGGCACTTTGGGGGGATCCCTGAGTGAGGGTTCCTGTATCAGCTCTCCCCTGTCCTCAAAGTATGGCTCCTCCCTCTTGTCGGCAAGACACTCCCATAGTCAGCCCTCAGTATTGGCCCTGCAGTCCCCCCAAAACCCTTATGATATCTCCCATAATGGAAGCTTCTGCTCTTGCAACTCCTGCTGTAGGACAAATGGGGAAAGGGACGATGACAGAGAAGATGGTGACCCCATAGAGGTGTCTTCAGTGTCCTTCCTTGACCCCTGTGACCCGACTGGTGACAGGACCCAGAATGTCTCGTCATTGGCCGACACACAAGCTGAAGATAATGGCAACAATGTTCTGTGAGTGATGCACCTCCCCCTCCCAACAGCTATGAGAAAAGCAATCCCAAAATAACATGCAAGAAATTCCAATAAAACCAACATGCCAACAGTCACCCAAGAGTTATTCACAATCTGCAATTCAGACAAACAAAATAGCATTGTTATTGAAATGGATCTGGGAAACAAGTCTTGATATCATGCTTACTGGCAGTTTAAATAAGCAACTGAGTGACAAATGACATTTACAGCACGCAGTGTTAATAGAAGGGCAGCATAGAGATGGTTTTTCTTTGGGTCTTTGTTAGATTTCAGATGAAGATTATTTGCCTGAAACCTTGACAATAACTACACTAAGTATACCAGTCACACTTTATTAGGATATACCTACATGAAAAAATACTATAGTGTAAACAATATAGTATTCACTGTAGTGTTTTTGCGTGCTAAAGTCTCCAAAGACACTACAGTGAACACTAGTATGTAATGTATTATACTGTAATTTACAGTAAACTATAATATACAGTGCATTCTGAAAGTATTCAGACCCCTTGACTTTTTCCACATTATGTTAGATTACAGACTTATTAAAAAAATAAAATCCCTCATCAATTTACACACAATACCCCATAATGCTTTTTAGAAAATGTATTAAAAATAAAAAAATTAAATTACATTTACATAAGTATTCAGACCCTTTACTCAGTACTTTGAAGCAATTTTTTGCAGCAATTACAGCCTCTAGTCATCTTGGGTATGACGCTACAAGCTTGGCACCTGTATTTGAGAAGTTTCTCCCATTCTTCTCTGCAGATCCTCTCAAGCTCTTACAGGTTGGATGGGGAGCATCGCTGCACAGCTATTTTCAGGTCTCTCCAGAGATGTTCTGGCTGGGCCACTCAAGGACATTCAGAGACTTGTACCGAAGCCACTCCTGCGTTGCCTTGGTTGTGTACTTAGGATCGTTGTCCTGTTGGAAGGTAAACCTTCGCCCCAGTCTGAGGTCCTGATTGCTCTGGAGCAGGTTTTCATCAAGGATCTCTCTGTACTTTGCTCCAGTCATCTTTCCCTCGATTCTGACTTGTCTCCCAGTCCCTGACACTGAAATACATACCCACAGCATGATGCTGCCACCACCATGCTTCACTGTAGGGATGGTGCCAGATTTACTCCAGATGTGACGCATGGCATTCAGGCCAAAGAGTTCAATCTTGTTTTTTTGGCTTAGGCCAAGCGGACTGTCATGTGCCTTTATCTGGGGAGTGGTTCAGTTTGTCCAATCTACCATAAAGGCCTGATTGGTAGAGTGCTGCAGAAATTGTTGTCCTTCTGGAATGTTCTCCCATCTCCACAGAGGAACTCTGGAGCTCTGTCAGAGTGACCATCGGGTTCTTGGTCACCTCCCTGACCAACGCCCTTCTCCCCCAATTGCTCATTTTGGCCGGGCGGCCAATTCTAGAAATAGTCTTGGTGGTTCCAAACGTATTCCATTTAAGAATGGAGGCCACTGTGTTCTTGGGGACCTTCAATGCTGCAGAAATATTTTGGTACCCTTCCCTAGATGTGTGTCAACACAATCCTGTCTTGGAGTTTTACGGACCATTCCTTCGACCTCATGTCTTGTTCTTTGCTCTGACATGCACTGTTAACTGTGGGACCTTATATAGACATGTGTGTGCCTTTCCAAATCCAATCAATTGAATTGATCACAGGTGAACTCCAATGATGTTGTAGAAACATCTCAAGGATGATCAATGGAAAGAGGATGCACCTGAGCTCAATTTCAGGTCTCGTAGCAAAGGGTCTGAATAGTTACATAAGTAAGATATTTTTTAATTTAAATTTTATAAAATAGCAAAAATGTCTAAAACCTGTTTTCATTTAGTCATTATGGGGAATTGTGTGTAGATTGATGAGGAAAAAATGTAATTTAATACATTTTAGAATAAGGCTGTAATGTAACAAAATGTGGAAAAAGGTGTCTGAAATAGTAAAAGAAAACTGTAGTATATACTGTAATAAATGTAGTGTTTTTGCTTATTGAGGTATAATGTAGTATTACTGTAGTGTTTTTGCAGATGTTACTGTAGTATTTAATGGAGTGTTTTTGTTTTATTATCTTTGGCTGAGAAGTGGAAGCGTTCTCCTTGAGAAAACCTACTGGTGAAAAACTAAAAGAGCACATTTTCCATAACCTGTAGGTAGGCAGGACTGAACGGAAAGCTTCTTTTCTTTTCTATAACCTGTAGGGAACACAATATATGGTCTATATTTGGCATGTATGTTTCTTAATGTTGCGAATGCTTTGTATAAATCTTTAAAAAAATCCCTATTCCATGTTTCTTGTGTGGACAGGAAGTTGCAGAGGATCATGGAGGAGCTCTTGTTGACTGAGAGGGAGTATGTACGATCTCTAGGTTATGTCCGAGAGCACTACTTCCCCGAGCTGGAGAGGCCTGACGTGCCTCAGGACCTAAGGGGCCAGAGGGGGAGCATTTTCGGCAACCTGGAGAAGCTCCATGACTTCCATCGACACCACTTCCTGAAAGAGCTGGAGGGCTGCCTTCGAGAGCCCTTCAGGGTGGGACGCAGCTTCCTACGACATGTGGGTTCCCATAGTTACGTGCCTTAACCATTTGATAACTAACCTTAAAGGGATATTTCACTCAAAACAATCTTTCATTATGTTGTTCATAAGTCATCAATAAAACATCAATTGTTTTATAGTTTTCAAGATCAAAAACTGTGATGATGATGATAGGTTTAAGTGAAGGACGGCACCCTTTCCAGGGTAGTGTCCCCATCACTTCACAGGGAAGTTAAAAGGAAAGTAACACTGGTATTACAGTATCTTGTAATCCAACTGCTCTTATACAAACAATCAACAACAATTTATTGGGGTGAGAGACGTTTCAGACTTTTTGTATCTTATCTGTGATCTGCAGTCACCAACAAGTGATGTGTACCGCATGCCACAAGTCAGTTCAACTAAAATCTTGTTGAATCAACAAGCAGGCAGTGTCTATCACTGTCTAAAATATTCCAGATGTGCACACTGGAGATTAAACAGAGTTCCTGGGAATTTCCTAAGATGTTTTATCCCATTTCCTGTTTTCCCAACAATATGAAACATAGGGATATTTTCTGTTGTATTTCATTGGAAATTGAAAACGAGGCAGAAAGACCCATTTTCATCCAATGTTTCAACGTTGTTGCTTGGATTGTTTTTCCTCTATCCAGAGAGAGTGCTTTGGTCTGTACGCCCTCTACAGCAAGAACAAACCCAAGTCAGACGGCTTACTCCTCAACCACGGCCATGACTTCTTCAAGGTGAGGACTTCAACCATCCCTCACAGTACATTAATATGAGATCAATTCATTTGTTGTGGAAGTGGAACACTGGAACAACCGGTTTTGCGAAGAATTATGAGGCCTTTAAAAGTATATTTTAGGGTTAGGGTTCCGGGGTGGCAGGGTAGCCTAGTGGTTAGAGTGTTGGACTAGTAACCGGAAGGTTGTGAGTTCAAACCCCCGAGCTGACAAGGTACAGATCTGTCATTCTACCCCTGAACAGGCAGTTAACACACTGTTCCCAGGCTGTCATTGAAAATAAGAGTGTGTTCTTAACTGACTTGCCTGGTTAAATAAAAGTAAAATTAAAAAAATAATAATACTCTTTTCCTATTGTACTAAGACGCTATTGAAGGAATAACTTGCATGGCCAAAGGCCTAACAAATCAATGCTAAAGTAGGGCCCTGATGTATTGTATCTACCCTAAATCTATTGTAACCTATAAAGTGCATTCGGAAAGTTTCAGACCCCTTGACTTTTTTCATATTTTGTTACGTTACCGCCTTTACTAAAAATGTATTAAATAAATGTCCTCATCAATCTACACACAATACCCCACAATGACAAATCGAAAACAGGTTTTTAGATGAAGAAAAAATTGTATTAGAAACAGAAATACTTTGTTTACATAAGTATTCAGACCCTTTTCTATGAGACTCAAAATTGAGCTCAGGTGCTGTTTCCATTGATCATCCTTGAGATGTTTCTACAACTTGGACTCCACCTGTGGTAAATTCAATTGATCGGACATGATTTGGAAAGGCACACACCTGTCTATATAAGGTCCCACAGTTGACAGTGCATGTCAGAGCAAAAACCAAGCCATGAGGTCGAAGGAATTGTCCGTAGAGCTCTGAAACAGGATTGTGTCGAGGCACAGATCTGGGGAAGGGTATCAAAACATTCCTGAAGTATTGAAGGTCCCCAAGAACACAGTGACCTCCATCATTCTTAAATGGAAGAAGTTTGTAACCACCAAGATCCTTCCTAGAGCTGGGTGCCTGGCCAGACTGAGCAATTGGGGGAGAAGGACCTTGGTCAGGGAGGTGTCCATGAACCCGATGGTCAATCTGACAGAGCTCCAGAGTTTCTCTCATCTCCACAGAGGACCTTCCAGAAGGATAACCATCTCTGCAGCACTCCACCAATCAGGCTTTTATGGTAGAGTGTCCAGATGGAAGCCACTCCACAGTAAAAGGCACATGACAGCTGTGGTGGAATATTCTAATCAAGTGAGAGACTTTGTCATTTCTTCAGACAATCATCTTTATTCAATATGGATTAATATGGATTAATTACTGCAATAATGAGACTGGTCCACCCAGTCTTGACTGTTGGGCCGAGTAACCTAACTGAAAATGAACAAACAGATATAATATAGGACCTAAAAATGCTTAGTCAGGGCTGGTTCAACCCCTCCCATAAGCCACCTTGGTCCATCTCCTGGTTATCCGCACGGGATGTTGTCTTACTCCCAACCCGGCTTAGTTTCCCAGATTCGAAGAAGATCTGAGATTGTTGAGAGATTGTTCTAGCCTGGATGAGTTTATCTCTCTCGGGTCACACACACCAACATCTTGTCTATCGATTGACAGCTTGTGTTTTTAGCACAAAGTCATTGTCAGGTCAAGCTTTCTCTAGTAAAACCAATTTCCTTGACCCTCCATCAAGTCTGGAGGAAACCTGGCACTATCCCTACGGTGAAGCCTGGTGGTGGCAGCATCATGCTGTGGGGATGTTTTCCAGCGGCAGGGACTGGGAGACTAGTCAGGATCGAGGGGAAAGATGAACGGAGCAAAGTACAGAGAAATCCTTGATGAAAACCTGCTCCAGAGCGCTCAGGACCTTAGACTCGGGCGAAGGTTCACCTTCCAACAGGACAACGACCCTAAGCACATACCCAAGACAATGCAAGAGTGCCTACAAATCTCTGAATGTCCTTGAGTGGCCCAGCCAGAACCCGGACTTGAACCCTATCAAACATCTCTGGTGAGACCTAAAAATAACTGTGCAGCAAATTCCCCATCCAACCTGACAGAGCTTGAGAGGATCTGCAGAGAACAATGTGATAAACTGCCCAAATACAGGTGTGCCAAGCTTGTACCATCATACCCAAGAAGACTCAAGGCTGTAATCACTGCCAAAGGTGCTTCAACGAAGTACTGGGTAAAGGGTCTGAATACTTATATAAATGTGATATTTCATTTTTTTCTAAAAACCTGTTTTATCTTTGTCAGTATGGTTATTGGGTGTAGATTGATGATGGGAAAAAAATATTTGATCACTTTTTGAATGAGGCTGTACCGTAACAAAATGTGTAAAAAGTCGAAGGGTCTGAATACTTTACGAATGCACTGTATATCTTCCCAACACTTTAGCAAAAACAGATAGAGCTGGGCGACAAGATGGACCTGTCATCATATCTGCTGAAGCCGGTGCAGCGGATCAGCAAGTACAGCCTGCTGCTGCAGGACATGGTGAGGGATTGTGGGCCCCACCGGGGCCGCGAGGAGGCCGAAGTCAGGCGTGCCCTTGAAGTCATCCAGTTCCAGTTGCGCCATGGCAACAACCTGCTGGCCATGGACGACATACAGGACTGTGACGTGAGTGTTAGGGGGTGAAGCCAATCAATCACATGTATTCATTAATCCCTTTTTTAGTGGGGGTTATCGTGTGCTTTTACAGTAACCTGGGCTAGACCCTAAAGAGCAAGCAGAGGCATATACTACCGGTCCAAATTTTTGTACACCTACTAATACCAGGGTTTTTCTTTCTTTTTACTATTTTCTACACTGTAGAATAATAGTGAAGACATCAAAGCTCTGAAATAACACATATGGAATCATGTAGTAACCAGAAAAGTGTTAAACATTTCAAAATATATTATGTATTTGTCACGGGTTCTCCTGGTACTGCTGCTTATTCCGTTCAGGTCTACATCACCGGCCTTCCAGGTGTCACTGAACTCGATCATTACCACCAACCCCGGACTGTCTTCTCTCATTACGCACACCTGGTTCCCATTCCCACTGATAAGCATGTGTATATATGTGCCCTCTGTTCCCCATTGCTCTTGTTGATTATTGTTCCATGTCCGTTGGTCTTGTGAGTACCTGTGGTCTGTTGTATAGGCTTGCGTGTTAGTGTGCACTTGTTATTACGGGTTTCGTCCTGTGTATTTATTACAGGTTTATACCTAGCTCTTTGTTTGGATTACAGCCCTTACGTATTATATATATATATATATATATATATGTGTTTGGTTTGAGCTTCGTCCCCGTCATGTTCATGATGTACTCTATTTTGAGTAGAGGATAAAAAAAAACATTTCCTGCTCCTGTCTCATACAACGTGACAATATTTGAGATTCTTCAAAAAGCCACCTTTGCCTTGATGACAGCTTTGCACACTCTTGGCATTCTCTCAACCAGCTTCACCTGGAATGCTTTTCCAACATTATTGAAGAGTTCCCATATATGCTGAGCACTTGCTGTCCTCTTTTCCTTCACTCTGCGGTCCGACTCATCCCAAACCATCTCACTTTGGTTGAGGTCGGGGGATTGTGGAGGCCAGGTCATCTGATGCAGAACTCCATCACTCTCCTTCTTCGTAAAATAGCCCTCACACAGCCTTAAGGTGTTTTGGGTCATTGTCCTGTTGAAAAACAAATGATAGTCCCACTAAGCGCAAACCAGATGGCATAGCGCTGCAGAATGCTGTGGTAGCCATGCTGGTTAAGTGTGCCTTTAATTCTAAATAAATCACTGACTGTGTCACCAGCAAAGCACCCCCACACTATAACAATTCCTCCTCCATGCTTTACGGTGGGAAATACACATGCAGAGATCAACCGTTCACCCACACCGCATCTCACAAAGATATGGAGGTTGGAACCAAAATCTCCAATTTGGACACCAGACCAAAGAACTAATTTCCACCGGTCTGATGTCTGTTGCTCATGTTTCTTGGCCCAAGCAAGTCTCTTCTTATTATTGGTGTCCTTTAGTAGTGGTTTCTTTGCAGAAATTTGCCCATGAAGGCCTGATTCACACAATCTCTGAACAGTTGATGTTAAGATGTGTCTGTTACTTGAACTCTGAAGCATTTATTTTGGCTGCAATTTCTGAGGGTGGTAACTCTAATTAACTTATCCTCAGCAGAGGTAACTCTGGGTCTTCCTTTCCTGTGGCAGTCCTCATGAGAGCCAGTTTCATCATAGCGCTTGATGGTTTTTGGGACTGCTCTTGAAGAAACTTTTATAGTTCTTGAAATATTCCATATTGACTGACCTTCATGTCTTAAAGTAATGATGGACTGTTGTTTCTTATTTGAGCTGTTCTTGCAATAATATGAACTTGGTCTTTTACCAAATACGCCTATATTCTGTATACCCCCCCTCCCACCCACCCCACCCCCCTCCAATCTTGTCACAACACAACCAACGGATTGGCTCAAACGCATTAAGAAGGAAAAAAATTCCACAAACTAACTTTTAACAAGGCACATCTGTTAATTGAAATTCATTCCAGGTGACTACCTCATGAAGCTGGTTGAGAGAATGCCAAGAGTGTGCAAAGCTGTCATCAAGGCAAAGGGTGGCTACTTTGAAGAAAAATATATTTTGATTTGTTTAACAGTTTTTTTGGTTACTACATGATTCCATATGTGTTATTTCATAGTTTTGATATCTTCACTATTATTCTACACTGTAGAAAATAGTAAATATAAAGAAAAACCCTTGAATGAGTCGGTGTTCTAAAACTTTTGACCGGTAGTATATGTCCCTATCTAAACATTACGTTCTTACACATCCTCTTATTTCTGGGTGTACCGTAGTAGACATGTGGGGTTGGGTGGGGGATGAGGTCATCTGAGAGTAGAGGAGAGGACTGGGCAAGACAGGACAGGACTAGACTGGATTGTTGGTTTTTCACTGTTGTAGTGTTGCATAGGACATACTACTTCCGAGGCAACTTTATCCTTGGAACAACTGTGTGGGATGCTAGTTGTCTGTCTCATATCAGTTCCAGTATGTAAGAACATAAACTGTAGAATAGATAGGGAAGAATAAGAAATTACGATGGATTGGGGTACGGGGGAGTGGACAGGAGTAATAGGTGGTCCGATATTGTTAGTTTAAAAAACCCAAGTGCTCAAAGCCGTTTTCATTGTGGCCCACTCACTTCATCCACGACCAATGTTCTAGCACCTATCCTGGTTTTATTGTGACAAGACATACAAAAGCAACATTTTTATCCAATATCTCATCTCAATATCTCAACTGAGACTGCTCTTCTCTATGTCAGAGGCTCTCCGAAAGCGCTTGAAACCCTGGTCATCGTCAGCCATTTGCTAATCTGATCTGGGGCCATGTATCCTCAGCCAGGAGAGTCATGACAGATGATATCAGAGAGTGTGCAGAGCCTGAGACGCCCAGCCCTGAGAGGGTGGAGAGGAGGATCTGATGGTTCGCGGTGGATTGAGCTTGGTGGATGAGAACAGAGGAGAGAGACAGTCAGCTTTGGCAGTGCGGAGAGCCTCTCTGACACAGAGAAGAGCAGTCTCAGTTGAGTGACCTGCCTTGACTGGTTAGGGCCAAGAAGATCGTTCTGAGAGAGATAACGAGTTTGTGAGGTAGTTTGGTTGCATACATTTTTTGTAAGATAACAAGCTTGTTTAAACCTTTCACTCCTTTTAGACCTGTATACTGCCCATGCAGTTGACCGCACCTGTTATCTCTGAACTTCAACGCACCACTTGGCTCTGGTCTAATGTGCATTGGCAACTGACCTTGCGGTCATACAGTATAGTGCAGGGATCATCAACATTTTTTTCAGGTGAAACTCACTTTGGCATAATGATTTACCCACCCGACCCAGATAACCATCTACCACATTTGTGAGGTTGTTCGGGAACCTAAAAAAAATGCTAGTTTGTTCCTATGAGGGGGTGAATACAGTATAATGTCAAATGTCAAGGTACTAAAAATGGTTTATCTTACCTTAGAAATATCCTGGCAGAATACAGCCTGCCCTCAATGTCATCTTTCTTTGCCTCTAGGTCAACCTGAAGGAGCAGGGGCAGCTGATTCGTCAGGACGAGTTCCTGGTGTCCTTCAGGAAGAAGAAATGTTTCCGCCACATCTTCCTCTTCCAGGACCTCGTCCTCTTCAGCAAGACCAAGTGGACTGATGTGGGCAATGACACTTATGTCTACAAACAGTCATTTAAGGTGTGCAGACAGTCAATATACAACACAGCACAATATACCCCAATATGAATCTTTTGCTGAAGCCACTTCCCTTGGCTTTCATTGAAACACATGTTTAAGTTATAAAAAGGCCTTGTGTGACACGAAAGAGCATTCTATGGAATGTCCCATTATCTACACTCCTAACATTTAACTTCCTCTATTGCTTAGCAGAACTGTATATGATACATTAACACATAACCCTACTTTAAAATGGAGAAGGGAACCGTGCACTGCAGATGACCTCGTCTGTCTAGGGCAGGGGTTTCATACTCATTCCATGGAGGGCCTAGTGTCCGCGAGTTTTGGGTTTTTCCTTTCAATTAAGACCTAGACAACCAGGTGAGGGGAGTTCTTTACTAATTAGTGACCTTAATTCATCAATCAAGTACAGACACTCGCCCTCCGTGGAATGAGTTTGACACGTGGTCTAGGGTGATTAATTTCTAAGCAGAAATTAAGACGAAGTTGTACACAGTAATATCCGTAAAGTGTAGGCCTTTATAGTCTTCATAACGTTGTATTTAAGTAAAAGCCATGTCTATTTTGACAGACCTCTGACATTGGGATGACCCATAACTCTGGGGACAGCGGGCTGTGCTTTGAGATCTGGTTCCGAAGGAGGAAGTCCCAGGACACATACACGCTGCAGGCCGGGAACAGTGAGGTGAAGGATGCCTGGACCAAAGACCTTGAACGCATCCTCTGGGAGCAGGCTGTACACAATAGAGGTCAGAGGACACCCAGCCAATCAGGTCTCTCAGAATTACCAGAAAGAGTCCTCAGGTGATCTGGTCTGTGACAGAAAACATTACTAAACTTCAATTGGGAATTGAGGAGCAAGGATTTGAAAGCTACAGATGTAGGATCTTAATTGGATCAGTTTTTGTTGCTGAGAATTTTCCTATACCGAAGAAATGTAGATTCATATAAATGCACTGAAATAAATAGAACACACGGTTATATGAACAGTATTCCCCTTTTCATGTAGCCTAATTTTGGCCAGCTAATAGCCTTACCACTGATCAAGCAACATTATGGACTAAATGATAAAATCCTGTTTCTGCAGAATGATTTTGCTGCTACAATACTGGTCACAATAAGATCCTACATCTGTAGTAACATTTTCAGAACTGTCATACATTTATGTGCCAGAAGTGAAGTATGTAGTAGTAGTAAAGATGTTGGATCTTAATTTGACCTGTATTGTCACTGCAAAATGATCCTGCAGTGACAAGATTTGCACGTATAGTCCATAATGTTGCTTGATTGTTGGTTAGGCTATTAGCTGGTCAAAATGAGTTTACATGGAAAGTCCAATAGGGTTAATATAACCGTGTGTTAATGCATGTTTTCAGTGAATATATGTACATCTTGAAGCTCAATCATGTGGTGCAGGAACATTTTAACCAACAATAGTGATCAAATTAAGATCCAACAAACACCAGTAGGTTTTATTGGTTTCTCGCAGTCATGTATAGTATGCCATTCTCTTTCCCGCATTCCCACTGATGTGAATGGAATTGATGGGTGAGTGCAATATGATGTACACCAATCCAACACTTTCAACTGTGATCATTTGGTCAGGTGGTCATGAAGGAATGGAGGCAATAAAAATGTCAGGCTTCTGGCATGCAGCTCGCCTTGCCAGTACTATTAACCTGGATTTTAAGTAGAAGCAGTGAGGGTCATGACGGGAAGCTCTTGCAACAAAGTAGTAAATTAAAGCACTCTACCTGATGTACTGTTCAAATACACATCTTGGAATGAGACTAGTACACAGCCATAGTATTTCTTGGGTCAATGTTTGAGTTTTGTTGTTGTGTTCCTACCCTTATATGTCAATGAAATCCTTTTCATTCCCTTGTCACCATATGTAAGGCCAAAATTAGATCCTTCCACATCCCTCTGTCCATGGTAACATGTTGTGCCTTGCTCCAAGACAAATGTATCTCTGCCAGCTCATTTCTCAAAATAGGTCAATGTTTAAACGGTATTTTGTCTGCTATATTCTAGAGATTCGTATGCAGGAGAGGGTGTTCATGGGTATCGGGAACAAGCCCTTCATGGACATCCAGCCTAGCGATGCGGCCATCAACGACAGGGCAGTCAATTGTGCTCTGATGGGAAGAGGTACACACCCATAATAGAATATTTCAATTAGAATATAATTGGAATGGTTCTTCTTAGTAATAAATTAACACCATCATAAATGTTTTTCGGAGGTCCTGGTTGATCCTCCTTCGGAATTTCAATTTTTTGTCTCATTCATGTCCCGTCTTATACAATTTGATTTCATCTGGCCCTCCCAGAATCCAAGGCGTTGGCCTCCTCGGGGACGTCTAGCTCGCAGGGCGGGTGTCCTGTGCTGCGGCCTAACTCCATTGGCTCGGGGAGCTGTTCGTCGTCTTCCGGCAGCCACTCCTCTTCGTCCTCTGGGAGAGGGTCCCTGTCGTCCGCCGTGGAGGGGTACCTGTGTGGCCCGAAGCGGAGGGGGGCAGGGGGTCACGGGGGGTACTCCCCACCCCCTGGGGTCCAGGAGGAGGATGACATGGACCAGGAGAGCGGAAGTCAGAATCTACTGAGTGAGTGGATATAATGAGAAGGGTAGCTCATTTGGGGAATATACATTAAAACATGCTAATTTGGGGAGAAGTTTGCATTTGGTTTTGACAGTAGCCAGTTAAACAAATCTAAAGCATGAATTGCTGTCTCCTTGTCCAAATACTGTTTACAAGGTCAGACTATCTTCCTATGATTCCTATTTGTTGTAAGACACAGCTACTGTTGAGAGAGGCTAGGTGGTTCTCAGAAATGTTTGTGCCAGTGACCCAGTCACCAAAAATGGTGGGGATTTTTCTGTGACCCCAAAAATGAAGAGAGAGTGATCTATTTCTATTTCTCATACCACAGCCCAAAATGAAGCAGCCATGATCAAATCAAATTTTACTGGTCACATACAAGTGTTTAGCAGATGTTATTGCGGGTGTAGCGAAATGCTTGTGTTTCTAGCTCCAACAGTACAGTAATATCTAACAATTTCACAACAATACACACAAATCTAAGTAAAGGAATGGAATCAAGAATATATAAATATATGGACGAGCAATGTTCTGCATAGACTAAGATACAGTATATACATACTGTATGAGATGGATAATGCAAAATATGTAAACATTATTAAAGTGACTAGTGTTCCATTGTTAAAGTGGCCAGTTATTTGAAGTCTATGTATATAGGCAGAAGCCTCTAATGTGTTAGTGATGGCTATTTAACAGTCTGATTGCCTTGAGATAGAAGCAATTTTTCAGTCTCTCGGTCTCAGCTTTGATGCACCTGTACTGACCTCGCCTTCTGGATGATAGCGGGGTGAACAGGCAGTGGCTCGTGTGGTTGATGTCCTTGATGATCTTTTTGGCCTTCCTGTGATATCAGGTGGTATAGGTGTCCTGAAGGGCAGGTAGTTTGCCCCCTTTGATGCGTTGGGCAGACCGCACCAGCCTCTGGAGAGCCCTGTGGTTATGGGAGGTGCAGTTGCCGTACCAGGCGGTGATACAGCCCGACAGGATGCTCTCAATTGTGCATCTATAAAAGTTTGAGGGTTTTTGGTGCCAAGTCAAATTTCTGCAGCATCCTAAGGTTCAAGAGGTGCTGTTGTGCCTTCTTCACTACACTGTCTGTGTGGGTGGACCATTTCAGTTTGTCAGGGATGTGTACACCGAGGAACTTGAAGCTTTTCACCTACTCCACTGCTGTTCTATCGATGTGGATAAGGGTGTTCTCCCTCTGCTGTTTCCTGAAGTCCACGATCAGCTCCTATGTTTTGTTGATGTTGAGTGAGAGGAAATTATCCTGGCACCACACTTCCAGAGCCCTCACCACCTCCCTGTAGGCTATCTCGTCATTGTTGGTAATCAAGCCTTCTACTGTTGTATCGTCTGCAAACTAGATGATTGAGTTGGAGGCGTGCGTGGCCACGCAGTCATGATGGCCCACCACTTGGTCCCAAACCCAACCCACCATTTGGGAATCAAAAACTGACATGGGGTAATTTACTTCATAGAATAAATCATGCACACAACCCACTGGGCAAAGTAATATCTGGTGATTCAATATCTGATTCAATATCATTGATTCACATTGATTCATAGCTGATGACATTGAATCAATGTGAAAAACTGATTGGATTTGCTGAAACTCAACATAAACAAATGTAGTATTTTACTTAAATTCACAGGGCCAGATTAAGAAATCACAGATCCCCAATCTCCTGTCACACCATCATTCTCTGTAAACAAATAAATACAATTCCAATCAGCAGATTCCACGAAGTGCCTATACAGAAACCCAGCCTAAAACCCAAAGAGCAAGCGATGACTAGTGGCTAGACAACTCCCTAGAAAGGCAGGAACCTAGGTGGCCAGTCCTCTTCTGGCTGTGCCGGTGGAGATTATAAGAGTACATGACGAGATCATTATTCAAGATTTTCAAGCCGGGGCGGCAGGATAACCTAGTGGTTAGAGCGTTGGACTAGTAACTGAAAGGTTGCAAGTTCAAATCCCCGAGCTGACAAGGTACAAATCTGTCGTTCTGCTCCTGAACAGGCAGTTAACCCACTGTTCCTAGGCCGTCATTGAAAATAAGAATTTGTTCTTAACAGACTTGCCTAGTAAAATAAAGGTAAAATAAATAAAATTCATAGATCAGCAGGGTCAAATAATAGTGCAACAGGTCACCACCTCAGGAGTAAATGTCTGTTGGCTTCTCATAGCTGAGAACCTGGGACCAGCTTCTTCAGCCAGGGTAAGCCCCTGCATTAATCTGGCCCTGTAAATCCAATAACATGGTGACCTGTTTATTTGTTGATTTCATGTTGAATTCAATCCAATTCCAAATGGTAGCTATAAAGGCAGAAAAACAATCTACTGTCTCCAGTCATGTAAATAGTATGAAATGTGTTTATAAAAGGACACTTTTTTCTTTCATGCAAAGAAAGGAAAGAAACGTACAGTATCTGTTATAGCCTAGCCTAGGCCCACTCCACTACTCGCTGTGGTCTTTTCTGCAAATAGGGATTGAGTTATGTTGTTATCTTAAATGATGACCTTCCAATTTACTCATCACATTAGGCTACTATTGCTATCTTACATAAGTCTGCAAACACAACGATGAATGGAATGCTTTATTATAAAGGGGAATTTTTATGGTGCTTTCCCAAACTTGAGTCTCACTGCCAGGCAGATAACTAATTACATTTGGGAATGCTTTATTAAGATGACAGAGGATCTATTTCATCTCATTTATGATTGAACTAAAGACAATGTATAAAGGATCAGTCATTTAAAAGCCCTGAGCCCATATTTACTAAGCGTCTAGTAATGTAGGAGTGCTGATCTCGGATTAGTTTGGACCTTTTGAGTCACAATGAATAAGAGGTGGGACCTGATCCTAAATCAACACTCCTTTCTCTGAGCACTCCTTTCTCTGAGCACTCCTTTCTCTGAGCACTCCTTTCTCTGAGCACTCCTTTCTCTGAGCACTCCTTTCTCTGAGCACTCCTTTCAGGTTAGAATGTGGACAAGTCTTACGGGTTCCCCTTCCTATTCCAGTGAACAGCTCCGAGTCTTCAGGAGAGAGCGTGAGCGGCTTCAGCAGCTCCAGCCACAGCTGTCACTCCGCAATTGGTAGAGAGGCGGAGGACGCCTCCTCCGTGTTCGCCTCCGTCGTCGGCCAGAAGGAGGTGCTAACCCGCAGACCCAAGAGTCCCACCCGGTCCACAGAGAGAACCACCACGCCCTTGCTCCCACACAGACCACCAGCCATGACTAAGGATCCACCTAAGGTGTGGGTTGAGCCTAACCATGAGTTGTACAACTTCGCAAGGATTATAATACTATTAGGGTGAATTCTAAATCAACCTAGTCATGCATTGGGGTGGTGTAGAGCCCGTGGTATAGTGGAAACACGGCTGGCGCTATCGCAAGTATACCTCCCCACCGAAGACCAGGCCCGGCCTTACCGCCTGCGTCTCCCTTCTTAACCTCCTGCATCACCATCTACTTCTGCACTGTTTGAATAAAGCATAAAAATTACAAAAAATATCACTAGTAAAAAAAAACAAGTCATACACTGATGTCAATGGGAGCCTAAGTGAAAATTCACCTCTTTGTGATCTGGTAAGCTATACAACAGGAAGTGATGTTTTATTGTTTTTATTTTTTTCCACCACAGGTTCAAAATTTGGCCATTGGAAAGTCAACTGAGGTTTGAGCTCTGAGTTTGGTAAGTTTGTCTGTAATAATGAGGTCACGATTCACCATCTATAGTTTGCCTGTATTTATGTCTGGGGAGTTAAAAAATATATATTTCCACATGTTTGTTTTGTATGTAACTGTATGAAACATCCATGTGTAAAATACATTACAAGTTTTCAGTCATTTTCCCTAGGTTATTCAAATACAATCCTATATTGTCTCTCCTCACAGAATTGGACCTATCGACAACAGAATGACACCATGAACTGTGTCACTGTATAAAGGGGACTATTACATGACAGTTACTGTACTCTACTTTTTCTATGATTTTTTTTATCTGACCACTAAAATGTACTGTATTTCACATATGTTCTTATTGTTTTGCAATTTAAACATCTGCGTCTGAATTGTGTTTGTGTTGTGTAAGACAAGTACATTCAACTTGTAATTAACCTTAGTGTTATCTCAGATTCAACAGGTTATAGTGAATTGCAAAATGTCACAAAGAAATTGTTGCACGTGATGCAAACATCATACCTGTCCTTGAGCGGTGCTCTGATCTGGAGCGGCAGGTGTGAATGTCATGCCAGGCTAGAGCATGTTTTCTGCCAAGCTAAACCAATAACACATGATCTCAGTAAACTGTGCAGGTAACATTTTCATAAATACAAGGGTGAATCAATCAATAAATCAACTTCAACTGTCTTTTTATGAATACTGAAAAACAATATGGATGCAATATGTGAAGTGTTGGTCCCATGTTTCGTCAGCTGAAGTAAAAAGATCACAGAGAATTCCATACACACAAAAAGTTTATTTCTCTCATATTTTGTGCACAAATGTGTTTACATCCCTGTTAGTGAGCATTTTTCATTTTCCAAGATAATCCATCCACATGACAGGTGTGTGTGTGATATCAAGAAGCTGATTAAACAGAAGTATCATTACACAGGTGCACCTTATGCTGGGGACAATAAAATGCCACTCTAAAATGTGCTGTTTTGTCACACACCACAATGCCACCGATGTCTCAAGTTTTGAGGGAGCGTCCAATTGGCATGCTGACTGCAGGAAAGTCCACCAGAGCTGATGCCAGAGAATTTCCCTACCATAAGCCGCCTCCAAATCGTTTTAGAGTATTTGGCAGGAGGTCCAACTGGCATCACAACCGCAGACCACGTGTAACCACTTACAGCCCAGGACCTCCACATCCGGCTTCTTCACCTGGGGTATCGTCTGAGGCCAATCACCCGGACGGCTGAGGAGTATTTCTGTGTGTAATAAAGCCCTTTTGTGGGGAAAAACCCATTCTGATTGGCTGGGCCAGCTCCCCAGTGGATTGGGCCTGGCTCCCATGTGGATGGGCTTATGCCCTCCCAGGCACACCCAAGGCTAGGCCCTTGCTCAGTCATGTGAAATCCATAGATTAGGGCCGAATCAATTTATTTTAATTGACTGATTTCTTTATATGAACTGTAACTCGTTGAAAATGTTGCATGTTGCGTTTATATTATATTATTTTTATAACTTTTGCTCTTATTACATGAAATATGCAGTTCTGGCATGACATTACATTTACACCTGCCATGCTTTAGACCAGACCACCCTAGGTATGGTACGTCACGTGCAATAACAATATTACAATAGCCCAAACTTGCAAATTAGTTTAAGCTATTTGATCGACAAACATTGTTGTATCAAATGTGGAAGACCAAACATCTTTTAACAGCAGAACCATAAATTGGTTCCATGCCTTCCATTCAGTAGGAGAGCCATGACAAGATCTGTCCATGATTTTTAAATCTCATGTTGAATAGGGCTTCTCAACTCAATTAAACTAACGTTAACTGGTGCTTGCTTGTAATGTGTTTTATTGGATTTTATTAGTACAGGTATAAGCACAGTATTGGACTGTTATGACAATATGGCTAGTCTCGTAACAAGTTCATAACGGTGTCCGAGACTAATGAACATTTCTCACTTTGATTCCTCAACATTAACATCTTTTTACACTTATTTACATCTTGTTAGCTCAATTTGATGTTTTAAATTATGAAACTGGTCAAAATATTTAGCCTTTGTGCGTTTGTATTTTTCTTTACTTTGATAAAATAAAAAATATTTTATTTAATTCCAAACGGAAATTGATGTGATATGGTGCCCAACATTTTAAAGGAATTATCCATCAAATAGGTAGTTTATGAAGAAAAATTTGATGTCATAGAAATTACAGTGCCTTTGGAAAGTATTCATACCCCTTGACTTTTTCCACATTTTGTTACGTTACAGCCTCATTCTAAAATTGATTCAATTGTTATTTTCCCCTCGTCAATCAACACACAATACCCCATAATGACAAAGCAAAAATACGTTTTTAGCATTTTTTGCAAATGTATAAATAAATATAAACTGAAATATTTAATTTACATAAGTACTCAGACCCTTTACCCAGTACTTTGTTGAAGCATCTTTGTTGAAGCACCTTTGCCACTCTTGCGTTGTCTTGGTTGTGTGCTTAGAGTCGTTGTCCTGTTGGAAGATGAACCTTCACCCCAGTCTGAGGTCCTGAGTGCTCTGGAGAAGGTTTTCATCAAGGATCTCTCTGTACTTTGCTCAGTTCATCTTTCCCTCGATCCTGACTAGTCTCCCAGTCCATACTGCTGAAAAACATCCCCACAGCATGATACTGCCACCACCATGCTTCACCGTAGGAATGGTGCCAGGTTTCGTTCAGATGTGACTCTTGGCTTTCAGGACAAAGAGTTCAATCTTGGTTTCAACAGACCAGAGAATCTAGTTTCTCATGGTCTGAGAGTCTTTTGGGGCCTTTTGGCAAACTTCAAGTGGGCTGTCATGTGCCTTTTACTGAGGAGTGACTTCTGTCTGACCACTACAATAAAGTCCTGATTGGTGGAGTGCTGCAGAGATGGTTGTCCTCATGGAAGGTTCTCCCATCTCCACAGAGGAACTCTGGAACTCTGTCAGTGACCATCGAGTTCTTGGTCACCTCCCTGACCAAGGCCCTTCTCCCCTGATTGCGCCATTTGGCCAGGCGGCCAGGTCTAGGAAGGTTCCAAACCTGTTGGTTCCAAACTACTTCCATTTAAGAATCATGGAGGCCACTGTGTTTTTGGGGACCTTTAATGCTGCAGACATGTTTTGGTACCCTTGCCCAGATCTGTGCCTCGACACAATCCTGTCTCGGGAGCTCTACGTAGAATTCCTTCAACCTCATGGTTTTGTTTTTGCTCTGACATGCACTGTCAACTGTGGGACCTTATATAGACAGGTGTGTGCCTTTCCAAATCATGTCCAATCAATTGAATTTACCACAGGTTGACACCAATCAAGTTGTAGAAACATCTCAAGGATGATCAATGGAAACAGGATGTACCTGAGCTCAAAGCAAAGGGTCTGAATACTTATGTAAATAATTTATTTCTGATTTTATCTGTAATAAATTTGCAAACATTTCTAAAAAACTTTTTTTGCTTTGTTGTTACGGGGTATTGTGTATAGATTGATGAGGACATTTGTTTACTTAATCCGTTCTAGAATAAGGCTGTAACATAACAAAATGTGGAAAAAGTCAAGGGGTCTGAATACTTTCCGAATGCACTGTACATAACATTCTATTGGTTGTAATAACTTTGTACAATCATTTAAACTGAAAAACTGAGTTTTGAATCTGGTGTTGTTTTGTATATCAGTTCATCAACCTGAAAATAGCTGTGCAGCGATGCTCCCCGTCCAACCTGACAGCTCTTGAGAGGATCTGCAGAAACTCCCCAAATACAGGCATTATGGTATATTGTGTGTAGATTGATGAGGGAAAAAAAAACAATTTAATACATTTTTAGAATAAAGCTATAACGTAACAAAATGTCAAGGGGTCTGAATACTTTCCAAATGCACTGTATATGGGGGACACAACCATCCCAGCTTTGCAGATTTTACTACGAAGAGACAGAATCGATAGATCATTTGTTTTGGTCGCCATTCAGGAATGGCTGAAGAATTGCAACATTTACCTGGAACTGACTCTGCAAATGGCACTGCTGGGTGACTTGAAAAGCCATAGTCAATCGATCAATAATATACTAATACTCAGTAAAAATGTTCATCTTTAATTTACAATCTGTAGAACTATGAGAATATAAAGGTTCAGAACTTTTGTGAAACATTGCAGCACAGTAGAAAACAATATATGGCAATTCCGATTCAAAACTGGATGGTTTTCAGAGATAGATGGGAGGGGTTTAGGGTAGCTGAATGTTGGGAATAAAAACAAATAAAAAATAACTAATGTAAAATATACTGTGTCTGTACAATGTATATAGTATTTTTAACAGTGGCGGTTGGTGCTGTTTAAGATTAGGGAGGACGCACATTTTTTTTAAATGAGCATGGCCTTATTTCTATTACAGCATATTGGATGACTGTCAATCATTTTCCATGTACCATTGATAGGTGTAGGCGTCTACATGATACAAACAATTTCCCTTTACCCATTTCATGAGGTTGCTACAACCTGGCCTATATGAATGAAAGTTTACATTGTAGGTGCACAGGTCGAGAGAAATGTAAGTAATCAAGGTGAAAGAAAGTAACACATGCCTGCATCTAGCTGATCTAGGTTGTAATCATTAGTCCAACAGTTGCAAACAAATTCAAGTATGTTTATCTCAGTTTCTTTCAATTTGCCTCTGTTTAATACATTTCAATAGAATCGGCGGAATGAAAACACCACTGACAACACTATCCCAACTCAGGATAAGACCCAGATGTAGACCGTTCGAATAACAGACATGTATTTTACGGGGCAGACCAACGACAGGTCAAGGGTAAGCAGAGGACGGTAGTCCAGGGCAGAGCGGCAGGCAGGCACAGGGTCAGGGCAGGCAGAGGTCAGTAATCCAGGGCAGTGTCAAAAGGTACAGAATGGCAGGGTACGGGGGCAGAATGATAAAAACTGGGATAACTAGAAAATAGGGCTCAAGAAAACAGGAGTATGAAAAACACGCTGGTAGGCTTGACGAGACAAGATGAACTGGCAACAGACAAACATAAAACACAAGTATAAATGCACAGGAGATAAATGGGGAAGATGGGCGACACCTGGAGGGGGGTGGAGACAAGCACAAGGACAGGTGAAACAATTGTGACACACAATTGACAGTTGTGACACACACGAACAGTTCACTTTCAAAGCAGCCACATACAAACAACATGATCACTTTGATTAGTCTAGCTATAATTCCTTCTCACATCTACGCACTCCTTTTTCTTCCCTATCATTGACCGACTGGTGAATGAAATGACCAGACACTTTTCCGCAGAAGCAGGTGCAGTTCTCATGGGAACGTCAGCCCTCAACCCCAAGCAAATCAAATCAAATGTATTTGTCACATACACATGGTTAGCAGATGTTAATGCGAGTGTAGCGAAATGCTTGTGCTTCTAGTTCCGACAATGCAGTACTAACCAACGAGTACTACCTTATACACACAAGTGTAAAGGAATAAAGAATATGCACATAAAGATATATGAATGAGTGATGGTACAGAACGGCATAGGCAAGATGCAGTAGATGGTATCGAGTACAGTATATACATATGAGATGAGTAATGTAGGGTATGTAAACAAAGTGGCATAGTTTAAAGTGACTAGTGATACATGTATTACATAAATATGCAGTAGATGATATAGAGTACAGTATATACATGTATATATCATTGTCACATTTATTCAAAAAGAAAGCCTTGTGCCCATGGCACAGCACTATGGAATCAGAGGACAATCTGCTGACCGAAGTGCAACAAGTTCTTGGAAAGAAAAACATAACAGGGTGAAACAGTTAGCAGCACACTGGACTTCCTGTCCATGCTTAAAACTTATTAGGGCTAGGTGTCCCGTCAGCAGGACACCTGTTGAAAACATCCGGTGAAATTGGAGGGTGCCCAATTCAAATAAATGATCATAATATTAAACATTTACGAACATACAAGTAACTTATATCAGTTAAAAGCTTAAATTATTGTTAATCTAACTGCATTGGCCGATTTTCAATAGGCTTTACAGCAAAACCATACCATGCAATTGTTTGAGGACGGCGCCCCACATTAACATATTTTTCAACCAGCACAGGGTTCATAAAATCACAAGTAGCGATTAAAAAATCACTTACTTTTAAAAATGTTCCTCTTTTTGCAATCCCAAGGGTCCCAGCTAGAGCATACATGGTCGTTTTGTTAGATAAAATCGCTCTTTATATCCCAAAAAGTCAGTTTAGTTGGCGCCATCGATTTCAGTAATCCACTTTCAACCTGCAGACAAAGGAATCCAAAAAGCTACCGCTAAACTTTGTTAAAACAAGTCAAACTACGTTTCTATTTAACCCTCAGGTACCCTAAAATGTAAGCAAACTATAATATTTCATACGGAAAGAAGTATGTTCAATAGAAAAGTAAAATTAGCAAGTGCGCGTCCTCATCCTCGCGCACCCACAGACTGATTTCCAACTGTGATTCCTGGTACCAAAACTCAAAATTCTCATAAATAAGCCTGAAACCTTGAATAAAGACTGTTGACATCTAGTGGAAGCCATAGGAATTGCAATCTGGGGGCTGGAATTGCTTTTCATTTAAAAAAAAGAAATCCTGGTGGTTTTCTTTGGATTTTCGGCTACCATATCAATTGTGTTATATTCTCATGCATTATTTAAACATTTCTACAAACTTCAAAGTGTTTTCTATCAAATGATACCAATTATATGCATGTTCTGGCTTCTGAGCCTGAGTACCAGCAGGTTTACTTTGGGCATGTCAATCAGGTGGAAATTCAGAAAAAAGGACCCTAGCCCAAAGACTCCTTCGTGGGCATCTATAAACTTTTTTGCATATCTGTCACACTGCGTCATGTGAGCACAGTTTTTCCTGCATGCGGCATGTTAAAACCTACTTGAGAAACAGAATGGCAAACCCCGACTCAGCAACCTTGCCTGCCTGTCCATACACATGATCATTGATGCCCCACAGGGTGAGATCTTGCATGGAGCCCCAGACCGAGGGTGATTGACCGTCATCTTGAACTTCTTCCATTTTCGGATAATTGAGCCAACAGTTGTTGCCTTCTCACCAAGCTGCTTGCCTATTGTCCTGTAGCCCATCCCAGCCTTGTGCAGGTCTACAATTTTATCCCTGATGTCCTTAAACCCTCTCTGGTCTTGGCCATTGTGGAGAGGTTGGAGTCTGTTTGATTGAGTGTGTGGACAGGTGTCTTTTATACAGGTAACGAGTTCAAACAGGTGCAGTTAATACAAGTAATGAGTGGAGAACAGGAGGACTTCTTAAAGAAAAACGAAACAGGTCTGTGAGAGCCGGAATTCTTACTGGTTGGTAGGTGATCAAATACTTATGTCATGCAATAAAATGCAAAATAATTACTTAAAAATCATACAATGTCTCTGACAGTTGAGGTGTACCTATGATAAAAAGTACAGACCTCTACATGCTTTGTAAGTAGGAAAACCTGCAAAATTGGTAGTGTATCAAATACTTGTTCTCCCCACTGTATATCTTTTTTTTTCTTGGTCCATTACTGTACACTCTCTAAATAAACAATATCGGTGATGAGATAAGAAAGTGTCAAATTAATTTATATGCTGATGACACTGTCATGTAATGTATCGCTTCAACGGCTGACCAATAATTATCACTATTGGAGACAGATTTTACGATATGACAAGGGTCTTTTATACAGCTGAAACTTGTTTTAAATGCAAAGAAAACACATTTTATGATTTTTAATCAGGTTCAAAAAGTTGGATGAAAATACACTTGCATTTATGAGCTTAGATGGTTCTCGAATTAATCAGGCCTCTGCATATAAATACTTAGGGATATGGTTGGATGGTAAACTGTCTTTTAAAATAAATATGGATGAACTTTGTAAACGGCTAAAAATCAAGCTAGGCTTCCTCTATAGAAACAGGACAAATAGAAGACAAATTGTGCAAGCTACTTTTATGTCTGTTATAGATTATGGCGATATTATTTACATGCTTGCTACGGCATCAACACTTAAATCGCTGGATGCTACTTATCATTACGCACTTAGGTTTATTATGGGTGCTAGCTACAGAACTCACCACTGTGTTTTATATCAAAATGTGGGTTGGACTTCGGAGTCCGTGAGACGAGAACAACATGCTCTCGTGTTTGTCTATAAAGCACTTCTGAATAAACTACCTTCTTATTTATCATCACTCATCAATATTAGAATTAGAATTCCTAAAACCAGGTCTGAAGCATGGATTATACTTGAGGCCCATGCGATCTCCACAGATTTGGGTCTGGCTGCCTTTTCCGGTTACGCTCCTTGCTTATGGAATAGCCTGCAGACTAAACTTAAACTTGAGACTCTTGTACCCCTGTCGCCCATTTTAAACATTTATTGGAGGATTTTTATTTTTGTATTGCTTGTAACTGTTTCGGGTAAATCAAGTTCTTGTGCTCTTAGGGGAATAACCTGTGTGTAAATGTAACAATCTGCTGCCGTATTTTGTTGTGTTATCTGTGATCGTTTTGTTTGTCTTGTGTAGTTTCTTAATCATTGTACCTAAACTGTATGTGTAAACATGTATACGCAGGGCCCTGATGTAAAAGAGACCTTGGTCTCAGTCTGTGTTCCTTGTTGAAATAATATTATCCCCGTCACTACAGGAGGCCTTTTGCCTTTTGGTCATCATTGTAAATAAGAATTTGTTCTTAACTGACTTGCCTAGTCAAATAAAGGTTAAATAATAAATAAATAAATAAATAAATAAATAAAATAAATTAATAAATAAACAAATGCAAATGCAGCTACTTTGCTGTTATTCTGGCTCCACTTTTTGACACAAGATAGCCATAGTTGGCTTGCAAGCAAGCAAAGGATAAGAACGTTGCCAGACAGTATGCCAATGGAACATTTAGAATGAACACCTCGGTTGTGTCCATAGATACAAAACAGAAATACTTAATGACTGGTGTTTGGAGGATATATTGGCACGGTTTGCCGCCCCACGACTTCATCTCAGGCCTAACGACATCCGTGCCAATATATCCGCCAAACACCAGCTTCTCAGGCATTATCACGTAATTAATACTCATACAATGTTTCCATTAACCCTCAAATTACCAACACCTTTTATATACATTGATTAACAACGTGGGTCATTTTGACCCCAAGAAGAAATTATTGGATAAAGCAAGAATCAATTATTTCTTATCAAAACATCAACCGGTCAGTCACTCCTACATTTTATTCATTAAAGTATGTCCACACATACATGAAAATGACTTCCCTATTCCCTATTGTCACACAAATTAATGTTGTAAATTATGCAACTATAGGTGGTCTCAGTGGAGTGTGTGTGTGTGTGTGTGTGTGTGTGTGTGTGTGTGTGTGTGTGTGTGTGTGTGTGTGTTTACGTGCGAGCGCACCCTTTCCATGCATGTGAGCGCGCGTATGCGGGGATTCTAGGGAAGCGCCGTCACTCCCCAACCATTATGCTGTCGCCTTCAGCAATGTTTGGTGCGCTGCTAAACCAATAACACATGATCTCAGTAAACTGTGCAGGTAACATTTTCATAAATACAGTGGTGAATCAATCAATAAATCAACTTCAACTGTCTTTTTATGAATACTGAAAAAAAATATGAACGCAATATGTGAAGTGTAGGTCCCATGTTATGTCAGCTGAAGTAAAAAGATCACATAGAATTCCATACACACAAAAAGTTTATTTCTCTCATATTTTGTGCACAAATGTGTTTACATCCCTGTTAGTGAGCATTTTTCATTTTCCAAGATAATCCATCCACCAGACAGGTGTGTGTGATATCAAGAAGCTGATTAAACAGAAGTATCATTACACAGGTGCACCTTATGCTGGGGACAATAAAATGCCACTCTAAAATGTGCTGTTTTGTCACACACCACAATGCCACCGATGTCTCAAGTTTTGAGGGAGCGTCCAATTGGCATGCTGACTGCAGGAAAGTCCACCAGAGCTGATGCCAGAGAATTTCCCTACCATAAGCCGCCTCCAAAATCGTTTTAGAGTATTTGGCAGGAGGTCCAACTGGCATCACAACCGCAGACCACGTGTAACCACTTACAGCCCAGGACCTCCACATCCGGCTTCTTCACCTGGGGTATCGTCTGAGGCCAATCACCCGGACAGCTGAGGAGTATTTCTGTGTGTAATAAAGCCCTTTTGTGGGGAAAAACCCATTCTGATTGGCTGGGCCAGCTCCCCAGTGGATTGGACCTGGCTCCCATGTGGATGGGCTTATGCCCTCCCAGGCACACCCAAGGCTAGGCCCTTGCTCAGTCATGTGAAATCCATAGATTAGGGCCGAATCAATTTATTTTAATTGACTGATTTCTTTATATGAACTGTAACTCGTTGAAAATGTTGCATGTTGCGTTTATATTATATTATTTTTATAACTTTTGCTCTTATTACATGAAATATGCAGTTCTGGCATGACATTACATTTACACCTGCCATGCTTTAGACCAGACCACCCTAGGTATGGTACGTCACGTGCAATAACAATATTATAATAGCCCAAACTTGCAAACTAGTTTAAGCTATTTGATCGACAAACATTGTTGTATCAAATGTGGAAGACCAAACATCTTTTAACAGCAGAACCATAAATTGGTTCCATGCCTTCCATTCAGTAGGAGAGCCATGACAAGATCTGTCCATGATTTTTAAATCTCATGTTGAATAGGGCTTCTCAACTAAATTAAACTAACGTTAACTGGTGCTTGCTTGTAATGTGTTTTATTGGATTTTATTAGTACAGGTATAAGCACAGTATTGGACTGTTATGACAATATGGCTAGTCTCGTAACAAGTTCATAACGGTGTCCGAGACTAATGAACATTTCTCACTTTGATTCCTCAACATTAACATCTTTTTACACTTATTTACATCTTGTTAGCTCAATTTTATGTTTTAAATTATGAAACTGGTCAAAATATTTAGCCTTTGTGCGTTTGTATTTTTCTTTACTTTGATAAAATAAAAAATATTTTATTTAATTCCAAACGGAAATTGATGTGATATGGTGCCCAACATTTTAAAGGAATTATCCATCAAATAGGTAGTTTATGAAGAAAAATTTGATGTCATAGAAATTACAGTGCCTTTGGAAAGTATTCATACCCCTTGACTTTTTCCACATTTTGTTACGTTACAGCCTTATTCTAAAATTGATTCAATTGTTATTTTCCCCTCGTCAATCAACACACAATACCCCATAATGACAAAGCAAAAATACGTTTTTAGCATTTTTTGCAAATGTATAAATAAATATAAACTGAAATATTTAATTTACATAAGTACTCAGACCCTTTACCCAGTACTTTGTTGAAGCATCTTTGTTGAAGCACCTTTGCCACTCTTGCGTTGTCTTGGTTGTGTGCTTAGAGTCGTTGTCCTGTTGGAAGATGAACCTTCACCCCAGTCTGAGGTCCTGAGTGCTCTGGAGAAGGTTTTCATCAAGGATCTCTCTGTACTTTGCTCAGTTCATCTTTCCCTCGATCCTGACTAGTCTCCCAGTCCATACTGCTGAAAAACATCCCCACAGCATGATACTGCCACCACCATGCTTCACCGTAGGAATGGTGCCAGGTTTCGTTCAGATGTGACTCTTGGCTTTCAGGACAAAGAGTTCAATCTTGGTTTCAACAGACCAGAGAATCTAGTTTCTCATGGTCTGAGAGTCTTTTGGGGCCTTTTGGCAAACTTCAAGTGGGCTGTCATGTGCCTTTTACTGAGGAGTGACTTCTGTCTGACCACTACAATAAAGTCCTGATTGGTGGAGTGCTGCAGAGATGGTTGTCCTCATGGAAGGTTCTCCCATCTCCACAGAGGAACTCTGGAACTCTGTCAGTGACCATCGAGTTCTTGGTCACCTCCCTGACCAAGGCCCTTCTCCCCTGATTGCGCCATTTGGCCAGGCGGCCAGGTCTAGGAAGGTTCCAAACCTGTTGGTTCCAAACTACTTCCATTTAAGAATCATGGAGGCCACTGTGTTTTTGGGGACCTTTAATGCTGCAGACATGTTTTGGTACCCTTGCCCAGATCTGTGCCTCGACACAATCCTGTCTCGGGAGCTCTACGTAGAATTCCTTCAACCTCATGGTTTTGTTTTTGCTCTGACATGCACTGTCAACTGTGGGACCTTATATAGACAGGTGTGTGCCTTTCCAAATCATGTCCAATCAATTGAATTTACCACAGGTTGACACCAATCAAGTTGTAGAAACATCTCAAGGATGATCAATGGAAACAGGATGTACCTGAGCTCAAAGCAAAGGGTCTGAATACTTATGTAAATAATTTATTTCTGATTTTATCTGTAATAAATTTGCAAACATTTCTAAAAAACTTTTTTTGCTTTGTTGTTACGGGGTATTGTGTATAGATTGATGAGGACATTTGTTTACTTAATCCGTTCTAGAATAAGGCTGTAACATAACAAAATGTGGAAAAAGTCAAGGGGTCTGAATACTTTCCGAATGCACTGTACATAACATTCTATTGGTTGTAATAACTTTGTACAATCATTTAAACTGAAAAACTGAGTTTTGAATCTGGTGTTGTTTTGTATATCAGTTCATCAACCTGAAAATAGCTGTGCAGCGATGCTCCCCGTCCAACCTGACAGCTCTTGAGAGGATCTGCAGAAACTCCCCAAATACAGGCATTATGGTATATTGTGTGTAGATTGATGAGGGAAAAAAAACAATTTAATACATTTTTAGAATAAAGCTATAACGTAACAAAATGTCAAGGGGTCTGAATACTTTCCAAATGCACTGTATATGGGGGATACAACCATCCCAGCTTTGCAGATTTTACTACGAAGAGACAGAATCGATAGATCATTTGTTTTGGTCGCCATTCAGGAATGGCTGAAGAATTGCAACATTTACCTGGAACTGACTCTGCAAATGGCACTGCTGGGTGACTTGAAAAGCCATAGTCAATCGATCAATAATATACTAATACTCAGTAAAAATGTTCATCTTTAATTTACAATCTGTAGAACTATGAGAATATAAAGGTTCAGAACTTTTGTGAAACATTGCAGCACAGTAGAAAACAATATATGGCAATTCGAATTCAAAACTGGATGGTTTTCAGAGATAGATGGGAGGGGTTTAGGGTAGCTGAATGTTGGGAATAAAAACAAATAAAAAATAACTAATGTAAAATATACTGTGTCTGTACAATGTATATAGTATTTTTAACAGTGGCGGTTGGTGCTGTTTAAGATTAGGGAGGACGCACATTTTTTTTAAATGAGCATGGCCTTATTTCTATTACAGCATATTGGATGACTGTCAATCATTTTCCATGTACCATTGATAGGTGTAGGCGTCTACATGATACAAACAATTTCCCTTTACCCATTTCATGAGGTTGCTACAACCTGGCCTATATGAATGAAAGTTTACATTGTAGGTGCACAGGTCGAGAGAAATGTAAGTAATCAAGGTGAAAGAAAGTAACACATGCCTGCATCTAGCTGATCTAGGTTGTAATCATTAGTCCAACAGTTGCAAACAAATTCAAGTATGTTTATCTCAGTTTCTTTCAATTTGCCTCTGTTTAATACATTTCAATAGAATCGGCGGAATGAAAACACCACTGACAACACTATCCCAACTCAGGATAAGACCCAGATGTAGACCGTTCGAATAACAGACATGTATTTTACGGGGCAGACCAACGACAGGTCAAGGGTAAGCAGAGGACGGTAGTCCAGGGCAGAGCGGCAGGCAGGCACAGGGTCAGGGCAGGCAGAGGTCAGTAATCCAGGGCAGTGTCAAAAGGTACAGAATGGCAGGGTACGGGGGCAGAATGATAAAAACTGGGATAACTAGAAAATAGGGCTCAAGAAAACAGGAGTATGAAAAACACGCTGGTAGGCTTGACGAGACAAGATGAACTGGCAACAGACAAACATAAAACACAAGTATAAATGCACAGGAGATAAATGGGGAAGATGGGCGACACCTGGAGGGGGGTGGAGACAAGCACAAGGACAGGTGAAACAATTGTGACACACAATTGACAGTTGTGACACACACGAACAGTTCACTTTCAAAGCAGCCACATACAAACAACATGATCACTTTGATTAGTCTAGCTATAATTCCTTCTCACATCTACGCACTCCTTGTTCTTCCCTATCATTGACCGACTGGTGAATGAAATGACCAGACACTTTTCCGCAGAAGCAGGTGCAGTTCTCATGGGAACGTCAGCCCTCAACCCCAAGCAAATCAAATCAAATGTATTTGTCACATACACATGGTTAGCAGATGTTAATGCGAGTGTAGCGAAATGCTTGTGCTTCTAGTTCCGACAATGCAGTACTAACCAACGAGTACTACCTTATACACACAAGTGTAAAGGAATAAAGAATATGCACATAAAGATATATGAATGAGTGATGGTACAGAACGGCATAGGCAAGATGCAGTAGATGGTATCGAGTACAGTATATACATATGAGATGAGTAATGTAGGGTATGTAAACAAAGTGGCATAGTTTAAAGTGACTAGTGATACATGTATTACATAAAGATGCAGTAGATGATATAGAGTACAGTATATACATGTATATATCATTGTCACATTTATTCAAAAAGAAAGCCTTGTGCCCATGGCACAGCACTATGGAATCAGAGGACAATCTGCTGACCGAAGTGCAACAAGTTCTTGGAAAGAAAAACATAACAGGGTGAAACAGTTAGCAGCACACTGGACTTCCTGTCCATGCTTAAAACTTATTAGGGCTAGGTGTCCCGTCAGCAGGACACCTGTTGAAAACATCCGGTGAAATTGGAGGGTGCCCAATTCAAATAAATAATCATAATATTAAACATTTACGAACATACAAGTAACTTATATCAGTTAAAAGCTTAAATGATTGTTAATCTAAATGCATTGGCCGATTTTCAATAGGCTTTACAGCAAAACCATACCATGCAATTGTTTGAGGACGGCGCCCCACATTAACATATTTTTCAACCAGCACAGGGTTCATAAAATCACAAGTAGCGATTAAAAAATCACTTACTTTTAAAAATGTTCCTCTTTTTGCAATCCCAAGGGTCCCAGCTACAGCATACATGGTCGTTTTGTTAGATAAAATCGCTCTTTATATCCCAAAAAGTCAGTTTAGTTGGCGCCATCGATTTCAGTAATCCACTTTCAACCTGCAGACAAAGGAATCCAAAAAGCTACCGCTAAACTTTGTTAAAACAAGTCAACCTACGTTTCTATTTAACCCTCAGGTACCCTAAAATGTAAGCAAACTATAATATTTCATACGGAAAGAAGTATGTTCAATAGAAAAGTAAAATTAGCAAGTGCGCGTCCTCGCGCACCCACAGACTGATTTCCAACTGTGATTCCTGGTACCAAAACTCAAAATTCTCATAAATAAGCCTGAAACCTTGAATAAAGACTGTTGACATCTAGTGGAAGCCATAGGAATTGCAATCTGGGGGCTGGAATTGCATAGGACCCATAGCTTTTCATTTAAAAAAAAGAAATCCTGATGGTTTTCTTTGGATTTTCGGCTACCATATCAATTGTGTTATATTCTCATGCATTATTTAAACATTTCTACAAACTTCAAAGTGTTTTCTATCAAATGATACCAATTATATGCATGTCCTGGCTTCTGAGCCTGAGTACCAGCAGGTTTACTTTGGGCATGTCAATCAGGTGGAAATTCTGAAAAAAGGACCCTAGCCCAAAGACTCCTTCGTGGGCATCTATAAACTTTTTTGCATATCTGTCACACTGCGTCATGTGAGCACAGTTTTTCCTGCATGCGGCATGTTAAAACCTACTTGAGAAACAGAATGGCAAACCCCGACTCAGCAACCTTGCCTGCCTGTCCATACACATGATCATTGATGCCCCACAGGGTGAGATCTTGCATGGAGCCCCAGACCGAGGGTGATTGACCGTCATCTTGAACTTCTTCCATTTTCTGATAATTGAGCCAACAGTTGTTGCCTTCTCACCAAGCTGCTTGCCTATTGTCCTGTAGCCCATCCCAGCCTTGTGCAGGTCTACAATTTTATCCCTGATGTCCTTAAACCCTCTCTGGTCTTGGCCATTGTGGAGAGGTTGGAGTCTGTTTGATTGAGTGTGTGGACAGGTGTCTTTTATACAGGTAACGAGTTCAAACAGGTGCAGTTAATACAAGTAATGAGTGGAGAACAGGAGGACTTCTTAAAGAAAAACGAAACAGGTCTGTGAGAGCCGGAATTCTTACTGGTTGGTAGGTGATCAAATACTTATGTCATGCAATAAAATGCAAATTAATTACTTAAAAATCATACAATGTCTCTCACAGTTGAGGTGTACCTATGATAAAAAGTACAGACCTCTACATGCTTTGTAAGTAGGAAAACCTGCAAAATTGGTAGTGTATCAAATACTTGTTCTCCCCACTGTATATCTTTTTTTTTCTTGGTCCATTACTGTACACTCTCTAAATAAACAATATCGGTGATGAGATAAGAAAGTGTCAAATTAATTTATATGCTGATGACACTGTCATGTAATGTATCGCTTCAACGGCTGACCAAGAATTATCACTATTGGAGACAGATTTTACGATATGACAAGGGTCTTTTATACAGCTGAAACTTGTTTTAAATGCAAAGAAAACACATTTTATGATTTTTAATCAGGTTCAAAAAGTTGGATGAAAATACACTTGCATTTATGAGCTTAGATGGTTCTCGAATTAATCAGGCCTCTGCATATAAATACTTAGGGATATGGTTGGATGGTAAACTGTCTTTTAAAATACATATTGATGAACTTTGTAAACGGCTAAAAATCAAGCTAGGCTTCCTCTATAGAAACAGGACAAATTGAAGACAAATTGTGCAAGCTACTTTTATGTCTGTTATAGATTATGGCGATATTATTTACATGCTTGCTACGGCATCAACACTTAAATCGCTGGATGCTACTTATCATTACGCACTTAGGTTTATTATGGGTGCTAGCTACAGAACTCACCACTGTGTTTTATATCAAAATGTGGGTTGGACTTCGGAGTCCGTGAGACGAGAACAACATGCTCTCGTGTTTGTCTATAAAGCACTTCTGAATAAACTACCTTCTTATTTATCATCACTCATCAATATTAGAATTAGAATTCCTAAAACCAGGTCTGAAGCATGGATTATACTTGAGGCCCATGCGATCTCCACAGATTTGGGTCTGGCTGCCTTTTCCGGTTACGCTCCTTGCTTATGGAATAGCCTGCAGACTAAACTTAAACTTGAGACTCTTGTACCCCTGTCGCCCATTTTAAACATTTATTGGAGGATTTTTATTTTTGTATTGCTTGTAACTGTTTTGGGTAAATCAAGTTCTTGTGCTCTTAGGGGAATAACCTGTGTGTAAATGTAACAATCTGCTGCCGTATTTTGTTGTGTTATCTGTGATCGTTTTGTTTGTCTTGTGTAGTTTCTTAATCATTGTACCTAAACTGTATGTGTAAACATGTATACGCAGGGCCCTGATGTAAAAGAGACCTTGGTCTCAGTCTGTGTTCCTTGTTGAAATAATATTATCCCCGTCACTACAGGAGGCCTTTTGCCTTTTGGTCATCATTGTAAATAAGAATTTGTTCTTAACTGACTTGCCTAGTCAAATAAAGGTTAAATAATAAATAAATAAATAAACAAATAAAATAAATTAATAAATAAACAAATGCAAATGCAGCTACTTTGCTGTTATTCTGGCTCCACTTTTTGACACAAGATAGCCATAGTTGGCTTGCAAGCAAGCAAAGGATAAGAACGTTGCCAGACAGTATGCCAATGGAACATTTAGAATGAACACCTCGGTTGTGTCCATAGATACAAAACAGAAATACTTAATGACTGGTGTTTGGAGGATATATTGGCACGGTTTGCCGCCCCACGACTTCATCTCAGGCCTAACGACATCCGTGCCAATATATCCGCCAAACACCAGCTTCTCAGGCATTATCACGTAATTAATACTCATACAATGTTTCCATTAACCCTCAAATTACCAACACATTTTATATACATTGATTAACAACGTGGGTCATTTTGACCCCAAGAAGAAATTATTGGATAAAGCAAGAATCAATTATTTCTTATCAAAACATCAACCGGTCAGTCACTCCTACATTTTATTCATTAAAGTATGTCCACACATACATGAAAATGACTTCCCTATTCCCTATTGTCACACAAATTAATGTTGTAAATTATGCAACTATAGGTGGTCTCAGTGGAGCGTGTGTGTGTGTGTGTGTGTGTGTGTGTGTGTGTGTGTGTGTGTGTGTTTACGTGCGAGCGCACCCTTTCCATGCATGTGAGCGCGCGTATGCGGGGGTTCTAGGGAAGCGCCGTCACTCCCCAACCATTATGCTGTCGCCTTCAGCAATGTTTGGTGCGCTGCTATATGGCAAGAGTAGCCTACAGTTCCAAGGAATTTCGGTGACGCGCATGACCACTTCAAATAAGACCTTCGTTTAGTCTGAATAGCGCCGCACAGTGTAATAGACACAGTCATTGAGAATAACCTACATCCAATATCCCCTGCCAGCCAGCATACCCCAGACTCTTGTCCGGCTGTAGATCAACGCGAACATGGCTCAAGGTAAGATTTTAATAACTAGACTATTTATAATGTTATATTGAAGATATTGTATATCAGCGAATCTTCTTCTGTAGTGCTTGCATCACCCAATTTACTGCTTATTTGAACGTAACTTTGAACTTCATAGCGACTATGAATTACATGTTTCTGTTTCATAAACAGTATGTTAAAACAACAAATAAATGTTTTGCAATATCAACAAAAATGTAGACTACACAGTGGCAGACTTTCTTTGTTTCTGACTCATTCTCTACCTGTACATGACCATCTGATCATTTATCACTCCAGTGTTAATCTGCAAAATTGTAATTATTCGCCTACCTCCTCATGCCTTTTGCACACAATGTATATAGACTCTCTTTTTGTTCTACTGTGTTATTGACTTGTTAATTGTTTACTCCATGTGTAACTCTGTGTTGTCTGTTCACACTGCTATGCTTTATCTTGGCCAGGTCGCAGTTGTAAATGAGAACTTGTTCTCAACTAGCCTACCTGGTTAAATAAAGGTGAAATAAAAAATAAATAAAACTATTCTCAAGTAACATATCCTACTAAAGTAGCGCATGTTATTGTTATTGTTATGTTATGTATGTTTTATGTTCCAAAAATAAATTACTCCATGCAGGGCTGAGCCACAACTTGGTTCCTAAATATTTGAAGAATTTAGAGCATTTCCATATTGCCTTATAAGGCTATTGGAGAATAATTGCTTTGTTTGGAAAAAACAAAGCAAATAGTTTTGCTGGTTGTCATTTGATGACCTAGGATATGCTATAATGGTGTGAAAGTCCAGCAACAAATATTTTCCTATGGCCAATGCTTAAACCATAACTACCAACTTAACATGGTGCATACACAGTAGACAGAGCTATGAGAAGATGTTTTGTGAGTTTGGGTGGGGTACATTTTTTCTCTAATAATGCATTCTGTCATCGCATTTGCTAGTGGCAAACAGGATTTACAAACATATGGATTATTTTTAGTAGGGTCCAGAAAAATGTGGCCATTTCATGCAATTGTAAGTCATTTAGGCTGACATGACATTATAATCATATTTTTTTCTACTACCCAAATTACCTAAATGAGTGTCTCTGACACTGTCAGACAGATCAATAGAAACGACCTTGTCTTGACCTGGCCCAGGGTCAATAAAAAGAAGGGAGATACAGAATGTACAATATTAAGAGGACATATATATATATATATATCGGCTACAATAGGCTACTAAATCAACTTTCCAGTGGCACTGACTTACACGATGATGAAGATAGCATGGATATTCATAGCCTAGGCTTCTCACCATACCGGTGATGGTCTCAAGATAGGCTTGAGCTACTTTGAAAAACAGCGGTGTTCGTCTGAGTTGTTGAGAAAAAAAAAAGACAGATTAGTTCTGACAGATTAGCCTTCTCTTTTTAGCAGCAGGCGTTTGCTTTCCAAACGTATTGCCCACAATTATATTTAGAAATTTGTGAAAAGCCTATTGGCTATTTACTGACAGTGTGAAGAGAAATAGAATCCATAAAAATGGAACCCAGAGAATGACAGTGCCCATTCAAGTCCGGACTGGCAGCCATTTTGAGCGTACCTATGAGTTTACCAGTCAAATTGCCAGGATGTGTGCTGCCCAAATTCAGTCAGTGTTTAGACACGAGTAATTATATCATTATGGCAAAATTATTTCAATTCATCAGAGGATGCTGCAGCACCTTCAGCACCCCTACTTCCCGTCGCTATGCATATAGATCATCATTTGATTATTATAAATATAAAACGAAGATTTCATTTTTCTGAATGACCATTTCTGATGACACTAATGATGTCTCTCGCACCTTGTCAGTTTTGTTTCGTATAGCAAACATCTGAAGAATGTTACACCCTTGTGTTTCAGGGGGAGTTAATTGTTGCTAAGGGACATTTGGGCTTTTATTAATAGCAAATGACAGCAGCTGTAAATGCAACCAGTAACTGTCCCACACTACATTTTGTCCTTGGAATGAGTTTGACCCATGCCTATGTAACAGTATAACTTCAGACCGTCCCCTCGCCCATACCCGGGCGTGAACCAGGGACCCTCTGCACACATCAACAACAGTCACCCACGAAGCATCGTTACCCATCGCTCCACAAATGCCGCAGCCCTTGCAGAGCAAGGGGAACCACTACTTCAAGGTCTCAGAGCAAGTGACGTCACCGATTGAAACGCTATTTAGCGCGCACCACCGCTAACTAAGCTAGCCGTTTCACATCCGTTACACCTAAGCCGAATATATTGACACATACACTGAGTGTACAAAACATTAAGAACACATGCTCTTTCAATGACTTCGACTGACCAGGTGACTCCAGGTGAAATCTATGATCCCTTATTGTTAAAGCCACTTATTGTTAAAGCCACTTCAATCAGTATAGATGAAATGGAGGACATAGGTTGAAGGAGAATTGTTAAGCCTTGAGACAATTGAGACATGGATTGTGTATATTATGTGCTATTTGAACAGGGTATGGTAGTAGGTCCCAGGCCCAAGAGTTTGAGTGTGTCAAGAACTGCAACCCAGTGCATTTGGAAAGTTTTCAGTCCCCTTGACTTTTCACACATTTTGTTACATTACAGCCTCATTCTAAAATTGATTAAATATTTTTTTTCTGTCATCAATCTACACACAATACCCCATAATGACAAAGCAAAAACAGTTTTTCAGAAAAAAAAGGAAATATCACATTTACAAAAGTATTCAGACCCTTTACTCAGTATTTTGTTGAAGCAACTTTGACAATGTCTACAGCCTCAAATCTTCTTGGGTATGATGCTACAAGCTTGGCACACCTGTATTTGAGGAGTTTCTCCCATTCTTCTCTGCAGATCCTCTTAAGCTCTGTCAGGTTGGATGTGGAGCGTCGCTGCACAGCTATTTTCAGGTGTTTGATTGGGTTAAAGTCCGGGCTCTGGCTGGGCCAGTCAATGACATTCAGAGACTTGTCCCGAAGCCACTCATGTGTTGTCTTGGCTGTGTGCTTAGGGTCGTTGTCCTGTTGGAAGGTGAATCTTCGCCCCAGTCTGTGTTCCAGAGGGCTCTGGAGCAGGTTTTCATCAAGGATCTCTCTGCACTTTGTTCCGTTTATCTTTGCCTCGTTCCTGACTAGTCGCCCAGTCCCTGCCGCTGAACAACACCCCCTCATCATGATGCTTCCTTCACCATGCTTCACCGTAGGGATGTTGGCAGGTTTCCTCCAGACGTGCCGCTTGGCATTCAGGCCAAAGAGTTCAATCTTTGTTTCTTCAGACCTGAGAATCTTATTTCTCCCCCGATTACTTTTCGGGCCAGGCGGCCAAGAGTTGGTGTTTCCAAAATTCTTCCAGATTGATAGAGTTCACTGCGTTCTTGGGGATCAAGGGTGATCAATGGAAACAGGATGCACCTGAGCTCAATTTCGAGTCTCTGAATATTTATGTGAGTAAAGTATTTCTGTTTTTATTGCCATGATAGTACAAGGAAACATTGTTAAATGCCTCTAAGCTTAAGCTTCATGCTGCACACTACAGCATTCGCTCATCTTTTGGGGCCACGCGGGGCAGTTTGGTTCAATGTGCTTTAAGTAAACAGCTAGGGAACGGGGAATAAGTGTCACCTGTTTACAATGTGTCTCTCTCTCTACACATGCACAAAGTGCTCGATTATGTTGACTCCCAGGAGTGCACAGTGCTGCCGGTGTGAGGGGGAAAAGCGAAATACCGCATTTCCAACAGAGAGTGGGCCGGCATTTGTGACACAGTGTTGTGCTTTTACAACTGTCAGAGGAGAGAGAGAGAGAGAGAGAGAGACCTGCTTCATTCATGACTAGGCTGGGTAAGTTGCTTGTAATAGCTGAGAGAATGGAATTCATTTTTCCTGGGATTTACTGTACCCGCCTCTGTAAAAATGTTTCTGACTAGGATCCTTCATAGCCCTGGCATTATTGGATTTATGCTGGCCCAGTAGTTCTGCTAGGCCTGTAGCACCTTGACGTGGGGGTGGTCAAGGTTAGTCGACTGGAAGCAAAACAAGGGAGGGTAAGCCAAGAGTGATGGCATGATGGAGATGGCGAACACATAGTAGTACTGTTGCTTCACTCAATGGGGTTATGTGACAACCCAAATGGGAAGACACATTCCCTACACTCATAGCCTGTACTAATCTTTGTCAATTCATTATTTTAGCAGACTGTAATACAGTGATATCATTGATTTACAATTAAACAGTGGAATAATCGAAAAGAACAATAACTACACCATACCTACAGAAACCCTTTCGATTCAGATGGCACATTATCTTTCATACCACAATGCTAGAGTGGCTAAGAAAAATGTATTTTATTTGACACCAATGATGTAATGCGATTATGACACGCAGCAATAAACTGCAGTTTACCATTACATTGATTTAGCCTTTGCCTGTGTTGTCAAAAAACAACATTTTGGTTCACCACCTCTCATCTGCTATTAATCTCCATAATGCTCCCCAGATTATGACATTGATAGATCTATTTTATAGGCCTGTTGCCTCAATGTGTCACGTTCTGTTCTTAGTTCCTTTGTTTAGTCTTTTGTTTTAGTATGGTCAGGGCGTGAGTTGGGTGGGTTGTCTATGTTAGTTTGTCTATGTTAGTTTGTCTATGATTTTCTATTACTGTGTTTGGCCTGGTATGGTTCTCAATCAGAGGCAGCTGTCAATCGTTGTCCCTGATTGAGAACCATATTTAGGTAGCCTGTTTTCCATTGTGTTTTGTGGGTGGTTATTTTCTGTTTAGTGTTGTGTTGCACCTTACAGGACTGTTCGTTGGTTGTTTATTGTTTTGTTTTCAGTGTTCATTAAAATATTTAAAATATGAACACTTAACACGCTGCACCTTGGTCCTCCTCTCTATCTCCAGACGACAAGCATTACACTATGTATGCAAAAGCACAAGCTCCGATATACTTTATGGCTGAGTAAAATAGGGTTACTATGTTTCCCTTTAGGATGAGCTAATAATGCCCCAGAGTTGGACTGACGACTGGAGTTTGTCTCCTTTAAGTCCCAGTATGAAAAAGTATGAAAATGTACGCACTCACTACTATAAGTCGCTCCCGATAAGAGCGACTGCTAAATGACTAAAATGTCAATGTAAACTACAAGGTGTGAAACATGCTGTCTGCAAAATGTAGACGATATTACTATCCAGATTGTCTTAAACTCCATAAATGTTAGCGCCCTAACATTCTTCAAGAAGTAGCATCCTGGCCAGGGTGTACAAGCACCCTAAGGAAAGCAACCTTAAAGAAGATATCTCTGATTGTGTAACATAGTCCATGTAACTTCATCTTCTTAGCTGTTTGTGTGAAAAAGAGGCGTTATGTTGTCCTGTAGGCAATTAGGATGCGACTCAATATAGTGTGTTTAGCTTAACACTTGAAATGTTAAACAGGGGTCAGTGTTAAAACACCAAGCTATAATGCACCATGTAAATAAAAACAAACATACAGAAACACTTGTCAGTCAGTGTTTAAATGGGCGTAACCTTTGGCACCGCATGTTCATTTTCCATCAAGTTTTTTCAATGCCCAAGATTGTTTAACAACACACTGTCTTGTCTTGAGGAAGCAGAGGGACTGTAGTTCTTCCTACTGTATAAACAGGACATAAGAAGGTGGGATTTTAGTCACAACCGAGACTGGGGGATAAGGACAAGCACAATATTTGCTTGCGCACTTCGCCTAGCAGGCAGTGACACATTTTTTTAACGTTGTCTCATTTTCTCTCTTGTGTAAAACGTACCTTTAAAAAATCTATAAAAGTGTTGAGATGGGGGAGCCAGAAGAAATTAGAAGAGCCAAGTTGGCTGAAGACATAGAAAGTCTGGATAGACCCTACTGTCCTAAAAGCAAGGGGAGGGTTGGCCCACCACTGAGGCACCAAGATAGCCATTCAATAAATGTTATTCGTATAGCGCTTTTTACAAACACATTTGTCAGAAAGTCTTAAACCATACTATAATAAAGGTGGGCCTAGAGTATACCCTCAAAAGAACAAACAGAGGAACTTTCGAGCAGAATTCTGTTCCCTTGTAACTGGCTGGGTAGATGTTAAGAGGTCAATCCTGAGGTCATTCCACTCACAAAGTCCTCTCTCTTTCTCATCCATCTCCCAGCACTGGAAATTGCCAGATGGGACCTGGAATGTGAGTTCAACAACACAGACCACCGTACGGAGCTCAACGGGGTGGAGCAGCTGATCGTTAGAAGGGGCCAGCCGTTCACCATCAACCTGCACCTCCGCTCGGGGGAATACCAGCCTGGCGGCAGTGCACTCGACCTCACCGTGGAGACAGGTAACTGTGTTTTCACTGGGTTGTTAGCTGACATCAATTCAGTATCAAAGGCGCTAGCTCAATGTTGTTTAATTTTGATTCAAAATCATAGGTTAAAACAATACCAAAATAGAGCATAGTCTGTTGTTATGGTGCTACACACTAAGGAGCAGCGCATGCATGAGGTATTTTCAAATGAGCAGATTTAGACTTGATCCCCCACTCAACTTTGTTTCCACGTCATTTAAAAAAATATTGAATCAACACAGAAAACCAACTTTTACCCTAAATCCAATGTCATGGTGACAGGTTTGGTTGATTTTACGTTGAATTCACATTAATTGACAACTCAACCAAATGTAAATTAAAAAACGTTCGTTGAACTGACGTCTGTGCCCAGTGGAGAGACGTTGCTGCCATGCCCAATAGACTGTTTTAATTTAATCAAATAAAAATTTAAGCAGATATTCACTGTGGCTATTTAAATGTCCTTACATATTTTGGAACTAAGTTTCTGTTTAGATTTTGAACAGGGAATTGAGAACATTTTTTAACTGGGTCTTGTCTGTCAGGAAATGTCAAAGGTACTATGGAAATGCATAATTGTGTGTTTCTATTGGCACTGGGACCTTGTTTATTTTCTACAATGGCAATTGTGATCTAGAAGACAATAGGGAGGAAGAAAATATGATGGTGAAGTCTAATGTTGTTTTAAGTAAAGGGAAACTGTTTTAGCCTGGTCCAATTGTCAGTGATACCAGTATTGAGCAGAATAGTTAGTTGCCTCCTCTACCATTATTTACCCTCAGGGTTGGGTATGTTACTTTCGAAATATAATCTGTTACAATTGCTAGTTAATTGTCCCAACTTTTTATCAGTTACGTAACTTTTGGATTACCCAAACTCAGTAATGTAATCTGATTAGTTTCCATTACTTTTGGATTACTTTCCCCTTTAGAGGCATTAGAAGACCTAAAGGATCCATAAAACTAATTTGGTGTGTCATCATAGTGGTCTTTGACTTGTGGCCAGACTCGCTCAGATGGAACAAACTTAAACTTGCACCTATTTTCAATGCTGTATTGAATGTCATTGAGAAAACAGAAAGGTGTCAATGTATTATTTTTCACAAACATCAGTTCTGTGTTTCAACGGTTCCTATTCCATCCCTATCCCTTTCTCTCCTCCATGTCTTCTTCCAGGTCCCCAGCCCAGTGATCAGTATGGCACACGGGCCTCCTTTGGTCTGATTGACCAAATCGACACCTCCCGTTGGAGTGCCGCAGTAACCAGTCCCCCCGGGGACATGGTGTCCCTGTCCATCTGTTCCCCCCCGGACGCGCCTATCGGACGCTGGCGCTTGACCCTGGGTCAGGGGGGCTTGGTGGAGTTTGTGCTGCTATATAACCCTTGGTGCACAGGTGGGTAAACATTCCTTGAGTCATGCTGTCTGCGAGTGTATCCATTCAGTGTAGTGGGGCCTATGTACAGTACAGCGAGGGAATGCCTTTAGATGTCTCTATTACATAGACAGAGAACATGATCAATGGAGAGATTCGAGCTTATAGCAGTGGAAGGATCACAACGTGTGGAGAACAGGATGGATGGGTGGTAGTTTGGGAGAGGATATGATGATCATGAATGGGATGAATGGGGATGGATTTTTTGCCCTACTATGTGCTATATCTACAATACATGTTTCACTTAGAAATTGTGTCCCAATTGGCAACAAAGTAAATAAACAGCAGGTAGTCTCATTAATTAGAGACAATTCTACCATGCATGTTTGAGCCAGCAGCATACCATTCTGCATCCCACTGCTGGCGGTGTTCTACATTCTCAATCTGGCCCTCATTCCATCATGGCCACCTAATCATCCCCAGCTTCCAATTGGCTCATACTTTGTTCCCTGTAACTATTTCCCAGGTCGTTGCTGTAAATGAAAATGTGTTCTCAGTCAAGTTATCTGGTTAAATAAATATTGCAAAAAAGGGCATTTTAAAAGGTACACTCAGCAAATGGCATTGCCACGAGCAGCAGCGCAGATATTGAGATGAGAGAGAATCAAGACTTCACTCTGACACAGTATCTGCACATGTGCATGGTTAGTTTTATGCAGTTCACAGCCTGGTAACCAGAGCACCAAAACAGAGGAGAAGTTGAGCTTCGCACTGTAATGCTCTTAGTTGTTGCGGAAATTGACCCACTATTCTGTTTATTTCTTCATCTACATCTACTGTGCCATAGACTACTTCCTTATTCAAAGAGCATCTTGCATATCCATTCTCTGCAGCTTTAAAACTTTTATCTACCTTCAATAAACCCTGTGCATGTTGAAATAGTGTTTTCTTATTGCAAGCACATAATGAGGCATCCTTCATTCCATTTACTATTTTGGGAGCTTGTCTTTTTCTATGGAGGAACGATACCTTATTACAGTATTATTTGTGTCTCTTGGCAACAGGTGATGTGGTGTACATGGACAGTGAGGAGAAACTGACGGAGTACGTCTTGGCTCAAGATGGTATCATTTACAGAGGCAGCTGGAAATACCTCATCCCTACACCTTGGAACTTTGGCCAGGTACCAACACCAACACAAGTGCTATCAGCTCCACTTTGGCCCAAGCTTACCCCCAATAAGGAAAAATGGTCCGTTATCAAAATATGTGCTCTTAACATTCAAAATAGAGATAGTGTTGCCTATTTACGTATCAGTGGCCTGACAAGTTTGGTAAAAAAGGTAAAATAGGGTTCAGAGGAACTTGTGATGGGTGGGACATCCTGTCAACTGCTGACTGGAAAAATCATTTTCAGGCTAATCGATTTCCAAATTTAGACACTTCCATTGGTTCAATCAGTGTATGATTGACAGATCATGTTAATCCCACTGTGAGATATCGAGACCCTGATTCCGTTATTGATACAGCTCTGTATTTAATGGGTGTGTGTCATAGTTGCATACCTCTTTTGCATGTAACTGGTATCCAACTTCACTAAGCATTTGTGCCTGTTATTTTCAGGAGGGAATCAAAGTCAAGAAGCAAACCTCTAATCCTTTGATCATTATTTGACCTTTTGCTCACTCTTGCATGTTTACTTCCATTTAGAAAATATATACAGTACCAGTCGAAAGTTTGGACACACCTACTCATTCAAGGGTTTTTCATTATTTTTGACTATTTTCTACATTGTAGAATAATAGGGATGACATCAAAACTATGAAATAACACATATGGAATCATGTCGTAACCAAAAAAGTGTTAAACAAAGTAGCCTCCTTTTGCCTAGATGACACCTTTGCACACTCTTGGCATGCTCTCAACCAGCTTCATGAATGGATTTCCTGTACTCTGTTGTATCGGTTTGCATGTTACCGTGTATACATATATATATATATATATATATATATATATATATATATATATATATACAGTTGAAGTCAGGAGTTTACATACACCTTAGCCAAATACATTGAAACTCAGTTCTCATAATCCCTGACATTTGATCCTAGTAAAAAAAATCCCTGTCTAGGTCAGTTAGGATCACCACTTTATTTTAAGAATGTGAAATGTCAGATTAATAGTAGCATTTATTTATTTCATCACATTCCCAGTTGGTCAGAAGTTTACATACACTCCATTAGTATTTGTTAGTATTGCCTTTAAATTGTTTAACTTGGGTCAAACATTTTGGGTAGCCTTCCACAAGCTTCCCACAATAAGTTGGGTGAATTTTGACCCATTCCTCCTGACAGAGCTGGTGTAACTGAGTCAGGTTTGTAGGCCTCCTTGCTCGCACACACTTTTTCAGTTCTGACCACAAATGTTCTATGGGATTAAGGTCATGGCTTTGTGATGGCCACTCCTATACCTTGACTTTGTTGTCCTTAAGCCATATTGCCACAACTTTGGAAGTATGCTTGGGGTCATTGTCCCTTTGGAAGACCCACTTGCGACCAAGCTTTAACTTCCTGACTGATGTCTTGAGATGTTGCTTCAATATATCCGCATGTAGGACCTTAAATTGGACCTACAGTACAGGTATATTGTCATAGCAAAATAATCCTGCAGCAACATCATTTGAACATTTACATCTGTAGTCAATCTTTCCTTGTTTGTTTTGTCTGTGTTGTGTAGTTTGAGGATGGGATCCTGGAAGCTTGTCTGAGAATCCTGGAAATGAACCCCAAGTGCCTGCGTAACCCTGGGAAAGATGCTTCAGGGAGGAAGAACCCAATCTATGTGTCCAGAGTTCTCAGTGCCATGGTGAGATCACATCAAATGGGTTTCCCATCCTGTCATGCACTACATTACACACTACAGTGCATACAGCAGTTCAACATAGATGGCAAATGGCACCACTCAAAATAACAAAGCAAATTTCACGTGAAATGAAGAGCCTGACCATTGTTGTCCATGTCCCTCAGGTGAACTGTAATGACGACAAAGGGGTCTTGCTGGGCAGGTGGACCGACGACTATGACGGTGGGGTGAGCCCCCTGTCATGGAAGGGCAGTGTGGAGATCCTGCGGAACTGGGACACAAATGCCTGTCAACCTGTGCGCTTTGGCCAATGCTGGGTGTTTGCAGCAGTGGCCTGCTCAGGTTAGACATGAACGGATAGAAACGCTAACAGCATGTTTACATACTGTATCGTGATGTAGGATAAAAATGTTTTTTTTTTGCACAATTCACGTTAAGTAGCACATTCTATGAATTACTTATGTACAATGTGTTTATAATGCCATATGTTAAATCTGTAGTACTATAGTTCCTGAGTAGTACTGGCTAACCTTACATTATTTCTCTGCCCTATCAGTTTCACGAGCCCTGGGCATCCCTTGTCGAGTGGTCACCAACTATAATTCAGCCCATGACACCAACAGTAACCTGGTGATAGAGCGCTATGTGGATGAGAACGGACAACTTGTTCAGAAGTCGAAAGACATGATATGGTGAGAACTCAGGACTATCAAATTGATGAGTGACTGAATTTCCACTCAAAAAAAATTCAACACAGAGCTAGAGGATGTTGTACAGTATATAGTTGGAAAATACTGTTTTTCACTGTAAAAAAAAAAGAATAAATAAAAACACGGTCAAAGTATGGCAGCACAGGGTGCCAAACATTAACTGAAAAAAGACATCAAAAGATGTCAAAATCTTAAAATACAGACATTTACATTAAGAGTCAGAGTGACAAAAACGGGTAACAGATATTAACTGCTTTGGCAGGCTAAAATGACAGGGAAAAAAACAGTAATTTCTGATTAAGATATGTGTTTTAAGATGTAAATGAACTGAAACGTATTGTAGAAATACATTCTAAATAGTATATTTTGGGGGTAAATGATTGTATATTTACAGTTTTCAACGGTTATGCTATATGGGTCGGCACCGTAGCCTAGTGGTTAGAGCATTGGACTAGTAACCGAAAGGTTGCAAGATCAATTCCCAAGGTACCAATCTGTCGTTCTGCCCCTGAACAAGGCAGTTAACCCACTGTTCCTAAGCTGTCATTGAAAATAGGAATTTGTTCTTAACTGACTTGCCTAGTAAAATCAAAATACAGTCATTTCTGATTTTAAGATGAAAATCATCTTGCCGATTATGTAGAATAGATTCAATTTACTCATGCCTTTTAGCCAACAATCTGGAAACAGTCAAAGCATTCCGGAGGATATATGAGCAAATGTCCTGCTCTTTTGCCAGACAGCAAACTGGAAAGGTCTATTATCCTACAAACGGGTCATTAAAACTATAATATCTTATGTTTCACTGAGTCGTGGCTGATCGAAACCACGGATAATATAGAGCTGGCTGGGTTTTTTGTCCATCGGCAGGACAGAACAGCTATGTCTGGTAAGAAGTGGGCTGGGGGTGTGTGTCTATTTGTCAATAACAGCTGGTGCGCGATGTCAACACCATAGTGCCCACTAAGCTAAGGACCCGGGGACTAAACACCTCCCTCTGCAACTGGATCCTGGACTTTTTGACGTGCCGCCTCCTGGTGGTAAGGGTAGGAAACAACACATCTGCCACACTGATCCTCAACACTGGGGCCCCTTAAGGGTGCGTGCTTAGTCCCCTCCTGTACTGCCTGTTCACCCACGACTGCGTGGCCAAGCACGACTCCAACACCATCATTAAGTTTACTGACAACACAACAGTGGTAGACCTGATCAACGACAACGATGAGACAGCCTATAGGGAGGAGGTCAGAGACAACAACCTCTCCCTCAATGTGACAAGACAAAGGAGCTGATCGGGGACTACAGGAAAATGAGGGCCAAATAGGCCCCCATTAACATTGACGGGGCTGAAGTGGAGCTGGTCAAGAGTTTCCTGGTGTCCACATCAGGTTCCTTGGTGTACACAACAGCAACAAACTATCATGGTCCAAACACACCAAGAAATGTTCTACAGCTGCACTATCGAGAGCTTGGTATGCTTGGTAAGCCTGGTATGGCAACTGTTCGGCATCCGACCGTAAGGCGCGACAGAGGGTAGTGCGTACAGCCCTGTACATCACTGGGGCCAAGCTTCCTGCCATCCAGGATCTCTATACTAGGCAGTGTCAGAGGAAGGCCCCAAAAATTGTCAAAGACTTTTCTCTCTGCTACCGCATGGAAAGCGGTACCGGTAACAGCTTCTAACAGCTTCTACCCCTAAGCCATAAGAGTGCTGAACAATTAATCAAATGGCCACCCGGACTATTTACATTGACACCCCCCAACCCTTTGTTTTTACACTGCTGCTACTCGCTGTTTCTTATCTCTGCATAGTCACTTTACCTCTACCTACATGTACAAATTACCTCAACTAACCTGTACCTCTGCACATATAGCCTCGTTATTGTTATTTTATTGTTACTTTTTATTTAAAAAATGTACTCTATTTCGTAAATATTTTCTTAACTCTATTTCTTGAACTGCACTGTTGGTTTGTAAGTAAGCATTTCACGGTAAGGTACATGTTGTATTCGGCGCATGTGACAAATACAATTTGATTTGATTTGGCTGTTGTGTCCTTGTAGGAACTATAAAAAAGAAAGAAACATATACACATCCAACTTATCAGTTGCAGGACAGAAGCAAAAAGGAACATATCAAAGCAGAAAGGAATGTCCGCAACTCTGGTGTGTTCCAACTTGGATCGAAAGGTTGTCTTTTTTTGTCCGTCTGATTAATTCACCATGGGAACATACCAGAGTTGGTATTTTTTCTTTGTAGGAACTACCACTGCTGGGTCGAGAACTGGATGACCAGACCTGACCTTAAACCAGGTTATGATGGCTGGCAGGCCATGGACCCCACACCACAGGAGAAGAGTGAAGGTAAGGCATTGAGAATAACACCACCTATAATAACCCCAACAAATACAGAATAGCCCATAAAAGGACCTGACCCCAATTCAAATGTGTATTGATTCCCCTGATACCATTAAAGTTACGTATTGGGATTTGGTGTAGAAACGGCTAAATCGCTAATTTTACTAGTAGACATAAAAATATGCCTTAAGATAAGACTTAAACACGTGTCATTTTCAGTTCTCTCGCAGAATATATGACTTTTCCACTCACTCACTATCCCTTTCTTTCAGGAGTTTACTGCTGCGGCCCTATCCCACTGAAAGCCATCAAGGAGGGCGAGCTCACCTATAAATATGATGCCCCATTTGTGTTTGCGGAGGTCAACGCTGACGTGCACACCTTTATGAAGCGCGAAGACGGCAGCACAGAGAAGATCATTAGCTCTGTCCAAGTGGGCCTGAAGATCAGCACGAAGAGTGTGGGCAGTGATAGGAGAGAGGACATCACACACCTGTACAAGTACCCTGAGGGTAGGGAGCTTCGCTACAACAGACAATAAGGACCCGCAATACTTGATAAGCATTTGCAGCGTGGCAATAGGGCCAGGCATGGCTGGCATCCTATTATGTAGGATGACCAACAGTCAGACAAGTGCTGACCTGAGTTGCATTCAACAAGGGAAATTGTTTGCGAACGTTAGCTACCGTTCGCTCACATATTCCATTTGTCTTGTGTTAGCTGTGAACGTTCGCTAACGTTAGCTCACATATTCCATTTGTCTTGTGTTAGCTGTGAACGTTAGCTAACGTTAGCTCACATTCCATTTGTCTTGTGTTAGCTGTGAACGTTCGCTAACATTAGTGAACGGTCTGAGAAGGTCGTGAGCGGCGAATATAAGCGTCTGTTTCGGTCTAAACTGCTACTACAAATAATCAAGTGACCATGTAGGCTTTCTATTACGTGTAGTAGGAATAGCAAAGCCATTTGCTGTTTGAATATTGTCGCTAAAAAGCCACAGTGATACTACAAAAAGTAGCTGTTTGATGTTTCTCCAAAACATTTTAGAATGTTAATTGTTCGACTGAAATTTTACTCCGGCAACATTTTCGCCGCAACAGAAGCCTTGTTGAATTCGCCTCAGGTTGTGAGTGAAAAGGCAGGAAACGGGAAGCTTGGGGGTCGATGATATATACACACCACTGCACCACACTGACTGAAAATGGACAAACTAACAAACACACCACTGTAACATGGCATCAGGACACACTAATGTCACATTACACCACGATATGCCACCCAAGACAGCAGATAGGAAAATCACATATTATGTATCAATATTTGTAATAGCCTGTTCACTATATGTACAATCTGAGAGAGTGTGGTGAAGGACAATAAGACCTACTCTGGTTTGGAAACAAGTTCTTATACTTCCCTGAATGTATCAGGGTTGATCAGAGGCTATACACATTATGAAAGCATGTGTAACTTTTAGTTTTTCTTGTGCCCCCAGGTTCTGACGAGGAAAGGGAGGCCTTTACAAAAGCCAACCACCAGAACAAACTTCTGAAGCAGCAAACAAATGCTGGCCTGCTTATCGCTATCAAGGTTTCTGCGGAGATGAAGAAGGGCTGCGACTTTGACGTGTTCGCCGTGGTTATGAATAACACACCGAATGGGAAAAAGTGCCGTCTGGTGTTCGGCTCCAGAGCTGTGTCCTACAACGGAATTCTGGGAGAGAACTGTGGGTTCAAAGACCTGCTCAACGTAGAGTTGGCACCTGGAGAAGGTCAGTTGGCTTTGTAGAATGGAGTGATCAGTCTATAAATGTATGAGTGTATCTCCTTCTGGATTTGATTATCATTTACACCTAGCTCATTTAGAGTATAAGACTGTGTACTGATGTATCTCTTCATGTTCTTTCACTGTCTAATGCTAACTGTGTATCTATGTCAACGAATGCAAAATGTCCAGTGGTTTGTGTCTCTGCCTATGTCAACATGGCAAGATGTGAGAAGTTGATTTTGTGAGTGTGTCACTTTCTAAGCTAAATGTCTCTCTCCAGAGAAGCGAGTTCCTCTGAGAATGAACTATTCCAAGTATGCCGAGAACCTCACTGAGGACAATTTGATCCGGCTGGCGGCTCTGCTCCTAGACTACGGCACCCGAGAGGCCTACCTTGCTGTGAGGAACGTTGTACTGGAAAATCCTGAGATCAAAGTCAGGGTACGGTCACTACTGTAACACTTAACAAAACAAGATTTAAGCATACAATAAAAATGTGTAAATGCAATCGTTAACCTGAATAGTTTATTAATTAATGCATGGATAGAGCATAACCAATGGGGTAGTCTGACTTGGGAATCAAAGTTTCAAACATTTGGTCCCAAGCCAAGTAGATTAACCACAGTTCCAAGAAAACAAAGTTGCCTGGAAGTACTCATGCTAGGACAAGATATCTATGTGAAAAGAATGGTTCTAGCTGGCATCGCAAGCTTGAGTCGGATTTGTATCGATGGAACATTTCTCTAGCCGATGAAATGTAACGTCTCAGAGCATTAAGTGATGTCCCTTACGTTGTAGATTCTTGGGGAACCCAAAGAGAACCGTAAGCTGGTGGCTGAGATAACTCTACAGAACCCTCTGCCAGTACCACTGCAGAACTGCTGTTTCACCGTGGAAGGTTCCAACCTCACCGGAGGACAGATCATCACTGAGAAGTAGGACAACCATGGCAGTGTGACATCTACGTTATGTCCAATAAGGACGGATAACAGATCAAGTCCCATGTATATCAAACACTAACAACAGGACATGTGCTTTTGTGTACACAGTACACGTTAGTAAAGGTCAAAGGGTATAGCCATTTAGTGTAGTTTGTCAGGTATGTCCGTAACCATATGTAATTCATACACATATAATCATCTACTCATCTGGTCACCGAGTGGTGTATGTCCATGCTTTGGTAGTTGGAGTCAATGATAAGAGAGTTGTCTGTAGAAGACATTAACGCTTACATGTCAAAAGCAGTGTTACAGCCTTATTAGGGCTAAGGTGGATACTGAATTCCCAGCCATCTACAAATCAAGCAGACTAAAACTATCCAAGTGTCTTGCCAAGGTCACAATTCATGAAGCTTCTCAAAGAAGTGTTTTGATTTGAAAAGTAACACTTTCACAGCAAAGACTAGGGAGTTGGCTAGGCAAAAGCAAGCTGTTTCACCAGTTAATTAATGTTTGTCTGGATTTATTCACTATATATAAAGTCATTGGGTTTCTGAGAGCATCGCTTTGTCAGAGTTGGATATCCAAGCATTCAGATGGTGGTGATGACAGGGTTTGGTTGACTTGCGATCCCCAGATGTTTGGCTCAATGTGGTGTTACGCAATCGAGACAACTGCCTAGAGGCAGAGAATATGAAGGGATTTGATCATAAAGACAGGTTTGAATGAGTTTGAGAAGCGCCGATGACAGATTTAGATATCCTATACGGAAGTAGTAGCAGATATTTTAATCCAAAGTAACTTCTAGTTCACACATATATATATATATATATGTATGTGTATGTGTATGTGTATGGCTGGATGGAAAGCATAGTGTAGACAGTGAAGCAATACATACACAGTCCTGGCTGGTCAACTCAGCTAAATTATTACAATCACACTAGCTAAAGACATCCATTGGTAGCCAAGGTGTTCATGAAAACAAGATCAATGGTCTCAACAGTTATGCTGAGAATACAGCATGATAGAGTGTTACAGAGTATGTCGACAGAGTAACTTCTAAATGTGTACCTTCCTTAGGCTTAACTCCACGGTGGAACCCGGGCAAGATGCCAAGGTCAAAATCTACTTCACGCCCACCCACTCAGGCCAACGGAAACTGGTGGTCGACTTTGACAGCAATAAGCTGGGTCACGTCAAGGGCTACAGGAATGTCATCATCGGCAAGTAGAGGACCCACCCTGAGCCCGCACTCCATAAAACCCAGTGAAGACAAAGACATACAGTTGTTTCACAATCTATGCATATTTTTATACTCCCAAGATCTCTTTTATCACCTATGGATAAACAAATTCTTTGTTTGTTAGGATTATACAGTGCCTTCGGAAAGTACTCAGACCCCTTGACATTTTCCAAATTGTTGCGTTACAGCCCTTTTCTCATCAATCTACACACAATACCCCATAAGAACAAAGCGAAAACAGGTTTTTAGATATTTTTGTAAATGTATGAAGAAAAAAACATATTTACATAAGTATTCAGACCCTTTGCTATGAGACTCTAAATTGAGCTCAGGTGCATCCAGTTTCCATTGACCATCCTTGAGATGTTTCTACACCTTGATTGAAGTCTACCTGTGGTAAATTCAATTGATTGGAGATGATTTGGAAAGGCCCACATTTGTCTATATAACAGTGCATATACCAAGCCATGAGGTTGAAGGAATTGTCTGTAAAGCTCTGAAGCAGGATTGCGTCAAGGCACAGATCTGGGGAAGGGTACCAAAACTTTCTGTAGTATTGAACGTACCCAAGTGTTTCGTGAGCCGCCAGATCAGAGTCAGTAGGGATGACAAAGGACTTTCTCTCTTGATAATTGTGTGAATTCTAACTATTTGCCCTGAATGCCAAGCGTGGAAAAAACAATTGAATACATTTTAGAATTAGGCTATAACGTAACAAAATGTGGAAAAAGTCAAGGGGTCTGAATACTTTTTAGAATTAGGCTGTAACGTAACAAAATGTGGAAAAAGTCAAGGGGTCTGAATACTTTTTAGAATTAGGCTGTAACGTAACAAAATGTGGAAAAAGTCAAGGGGTCTGAATACTTTCAAGTAAAATTCTGAGTATGTGTAAATATACTTGGCAAATAAAGGAGTTTCTGATTATACATTTTTGCATGCAAAGCTTTGAAATATAGGACTTTTTAATTTTCGAATATAAACCTTTTATCGGTGATTGTACAATAAAGAGCAACATTACCAAATGTGGCTTGCTATCAGTAATCCTTTGGCAAATACTGAGCATTTTGTTGGGGAGGACAAAAGGTTCACTTCCATCTTCTTGACAAAAATGAAATAGTAAGACATTGGCAGAACCTAGAGATTATTGGAAGAAGCCAGAGATACAAATCATTCCACAAAACTGATTCAAGACATGAGAACGCACATTGGCTCCATGTAAAAACTCCCTGTACCTGGAAACTAGTCCAGTCCATAGTAGAATTCATCTTGATGAACACTTAGCACACCATGGAATTATTTATATAACTAGTCCCTTCACATTGAACAATCCACATGTATCCACTACCGTTCAAAAGTTTGGGGTCACTTAGAAATGTCCTTGTTTTCCATGAAAATATACATGAAATTAGTTTCAATATGAATAGGAAATATAGTGAAGACGTTGAGAAGGTTATAAATAATGATTTTTAATTGAAATAATAATTGTGTCCTTCAAACTTTGCTTTCGTCAAAGAATCCTCCATTTGCAGCATTTACAGCCTTGCAGACCTTTGGCAGTCTAGTTGTCAATTTGAGGTAATCTGAATAGATTTCACCCCATGCTTCTTGAAGCACATCCCACAAGTTGGATTGGCTTGATGGAAACTTCTTACGTACCATACGGTTAAGCTGCTCCCACAACAACTCAATAGGGTTGAGATCCGGTGTCTATGCTGGCTACTCCATTATAGACAGAATACCAGCTGACTGCTTCTTCCTTAAATAGTTCTTGCATAGTTTGGAGCTGTGCTTTGGGTCATTGTCCTGTTGGAGGAAATTGGCTCCAATTAAGCACCGTCCACGGGGTATGGCATGGCTATGCAAAATGGAGTGATAGCCTTCCTTCTTCAAGATCCCTTTTTACCCTGTACAAATCTCCCACTTTACCACCACCAAAGCACCCCCAGACCATCACATTGCCTCCACCATGCTTGACAGATGGCGTCAAGCACTCCTCCAGCATTTTTTCATTTCTTCTGCATCTCACGAATGTTCTTTGTGATCCGAACACCTCAAACATAGATTAGTCTGTCCATAACACTTTTTTCCTAACCTTCCTCTGTCCAGTGTCTGTGTTGTTTTGCCCATCTTAATATTTTATTTTATTGGTCAGTCTAAGATATGGATTTTTCTTTGCAACTCTGCCTAGAAGGCCAGCATCCTGGAGTCGTCTCTTCACTGTTGACATTGAGACTGGTGTTTTGCGGGTACTATTTAATGAAGCTGGCAGTTAAGGACTTGTGAGGCGTCTGTTTCTCAAACTAGACACTCTAATTTGTCCTCTTGCTCAGTTGTGCACCGGGGCCTCCCACTCCTCTTTCTATTCTGGTTAGGGGCGTTTGCTCTGTTCTGTGAAGGGAGTAGTACACAGCGTTGTACGAGATCTTCAGTTTCTTGGCAAATTCCCTCATGGAATAGCCTTCATTTTTCAGAACAATAATAGACTGACAAGTTTCAGAAGAAAGTTGTTTGTTTCTGGCCAATTTGAGCCTGCAATTGAACCCACAAATGCTGATGTTCCAGATACTCAACTAGTCTAAAGAAGGACAGTTTTCAGCTGTGCTAACATAATTACAAAAAAGTTTTCTAACGATCAATTAGCCTTTTAAAATGATAAACTTGGATAAGCTAACTCAACGTGCCATTGGAACACAGGAGTGCTGGTTGCTGATAATGGGCTTCTGTATGCCTACTGTATGTAGATATTCCATAAAAAAATATGTTGTTTCCAGCTATAATAGTCATTTACAACATTAACAATATCTACATTATTTCTGATCAATTTGATGTTATTTTAATGGGCAAAAACAATAACATTTCTAAGTGACCACAAACTTTTTGTTTTCCACTGAATGATGATGCCATGAAGAATTGGGGTGCCATTCCACCATATTGCCAATGTGCATTCTGATTAAAAAAACAGGCCCCCGGCCTTGGTTCAGTTATTTCAGGGAGGTTTAACCTCATTGAGAAAAGGTAGTAATCCATAATTTGACATACCATGCAAAATGCTAACGTAAATCAGATCCAGGGGGAAAAATGCAAACAAATGCAATAATTCATTTTGAGCAGGACATCTGGATCTAATGGTCTGGTTCTGGTTAGGTTCTGATAGTTGGTTCTTACAAATGGACCTTGTGATAGAAATATCATGTATTCACCTTATTTGGTGGATATTTCATTTTTATTTACTTAACAAACAGTAAGGTATTTCTGTCCTGCTAATGTTGAGTTTTATGGTGTCAACTCCAGCTTCCTGCAGCTAGTCTGGGTGTCAAGTACATGGGTTTTTACTAGAAATGGCTTGAAGCTGACAACTGATTGATGTCTCGGTGATAAGAAACCAAATATCCACATTCCATTCTATGATTAGTGGTGCATGTGAGACATATGTCTCTGGTCTGATTGAGCCTGCATTCCATAGACAAGATATGGTGTATGTTTAGCTGGGATAGAGAGGAGTAGAACAAAGGCCTCAGTGGTCCTTAGACATCCTGGCCTGGGAAATGAGGCCAGGGTCAGGGGTTAAGATAACGCCAGGGGCAGATAAAGACAGGATGAGCCCAAAGTGGTTCATGGTGCCCCCCCAATCTATCTGGGAATGGTGGAGCCAGCCATGGTTGAAGCATTTTTAAGTTTGGTATATAAAGACACAGTATTCTCTGTATGATTCAAGCACTCGGTCCGACAGTCAAGACTCTTGGGCTGACGGTTTCATTATTGCAATAATTAATCAATATTAAATAAAGATGATTATTTGAAGAAATTACTAAGTCTCTCTCAGTACCGAATTTCCACGACAACCTCCATTTTGTTGGGCATAGAAAAGTTAGCCACAGGGACATTCTAAGTCTTTTGCCTGCCCTGTGTTTGGGTCAATAAACATTTGTGACTCGAGCTGTCTGCATCTGGGTCTTATCCTGAGTTCTGATAGTACAAATCCCAAATTGCCCCTTTAAAGCTAGAATCCTTATTTGGTCAAACTGCTACGTCCGTTTGGGATAATGCCACAACTAAGAAGTTATTGCAAATAAAGAACACTGTTTTTTTCCCCCTTGGACATCATTGCACACGCAATAAAATAGCATAATATGTACAGATATTTTTTTTACCACACTACCGGACAATCCTCCATTTCATCAACAACAACAAAAAAATACAAAAAGGCGCTGTGGCACAGTTTCCCCAAATGCGTTTTCGATCTTCAAGGTATAGTAGATATTGTACAATTTTAATCCATGTTTTGCTTTTTTAGGGTTTGATTGTTTGAAAACAAGCAACATAAGTGCAAGTATAAGTTGTAAATCAAGTGTGTTAACACAAACAACTTAGTCTGAAAGTAGTTATACCAATGACCTCAGATAACTCTAACCTGCCCTCAGCACATTCACAACATTGCAGCTTTTGTGTCATTTTGGTGCATTAATCACTTAAGGGTTTCCATTCTGGGTGGTGTTTTCATCTAGGATGGGATTGCTACAGCGTTTCCAGACATGCTTTAAAGCAATGATTCCCAAAATGTGTAGTGGGAACGAGGGGTCGGCAGTGGGGTGCAGGAACTCAGTCCGACTTTAAAATTACTCTTGAGAGTTGTAATAGTAGAATGCACAAGGTGCAATTTTGAAATTGGGTAGTGCATCATCAGTTCCTCTTGTCATGTTTGTAATTGCATACCTTAGAGAGCTATTTATAACTTGTCAGAAATGTCCAGATCAACGTTTTCTCATTTAGGTTTTTTAGTCCAGAGATGTTGTTGTAATATTTTAGTCACTCAAATAACACATGAATACCTATTAGACATGGCAAAAATGTAGGATTGCAAGACCAAAGAAGCTTTAAACCTGCTGAATTCTCTTCACCAACAAGAGGGGTGTGAACAGTTTGTGTCATGAACAGTGCTTGTGCCCATAGACTAAATAGAATTTTAAAAAGTTTGGGAACCTCTGCTTTAGAGCACCAGCTCTGCTGAAATGGAACATGTCTCCCACCATCTGAAGGAACCTGAACTTCCTCATATCTGTGTGTAAAATACCTCACACACATAAACAAAGGCAATATGGTTCCCCCTTATCTAAGATACTCTGGCATCAGCATTACCTCAAACCAAAACCTTTTGACTAGGGTTCATGGTGCAACCTGGTTTACATGGTCTGTGAATGTAACATTCACTCCACTGAAAACCACACAAGAGCAGTTATTGAGAAATACATTTTCAAAGGGATAAGTAGTCTAAGAAATATGTGTAATGGTTAATGGTTAGAGTTTTTCCTGACCCTATGAGCTTAGCAGGGAAAGCTCAGGACCTATTCCTGTCAGCAGGGGATAGGCCGGTGTAACACTGACCCCTACTGTTTAAACACGGAAGTGTAACTAAGCAGGCTGAGGAGCACCGGCAATTGTAGTTCATCGTTAGTACTGTGTGCGGCAGTAATGCACTGTATCTCAATCTGTATTGATAAGTACGGTGTGAGAACGTCCTATTACTTGGTTGTATCCCCAGACCAACATAGACCAACTCTTGAATCATGCATGCGTGCCTTGGTTTGAGGGTTAAATGTACTGTTGCGTAACAATCACATCCTGGAATTGAGAGAACGTTCTAACATCACATGCATAAAAAAAAACTCACGCTGGGGCGAGCGTTAGAGATATTTGGAACTCGCGCATGAAAGGGTTAAACAATCTCTTTTTTTTCTGGCCACTCTTCCGTAAAGCCCGGCTCTGTGGAGTGTACAGCTTAAAGTGGTCCTATGGATAGATACTCTAATCTCCGCTGTGGAGCTTTGCAGCTCCTTCAGGGTTATCTTTGGTCTCTTTATTGCCTCTCTGATTAATGCCCTCCTTGCCTGGTCCATGAGTTTTGGTGGGCGGCCCTCTCTTGGCAGGTTTGTTGTGGTGCCTTTACACTTTTTAATAATGGATTTAATGGTGCTCCGTGGGATGTTCAAAGTTTTGGATATTTTTACAACCCAACCCTGATCTGTACTACTCCACAACTTTGTCCCAGTCCTGTTTGGAGAACTCCTTGGTCTTCATGGCTTGCTTGGTGGTGCCGCCTTGCTTGATGGTGCCGACTTTAAATGTACAATACGAACGATATGATTACAACATGACATTCATGGTCAGTTCATTATTCAAGCCTTTGTAAGAAGAGACTTATAGGAATCATGTCTGTCACCACCTAAACAGATGGATTTCAACATCATTAGTGTATAAGTTATTAAAGCATTACTATTGGCAAAAATGAAGCATACATCTATATACACTATATTTACAAAGTATGTAAACACCACTTCAAATGAGTGGATTTGGCTATTTCAGCCCCACCCATCGCTGACAGGTGTATAGAATCGAGCGCATAGCCATGCAATCTCCATAGACAAACACTGGCAGTAGAATGGCCTAACTGAAGAGCTAAGTTACTTTCAACATGGTACCGTCATAGCATGCCACCTTTCCAACAAGTTAGTTCATGAAATTTCTGCCCTGCTATATCTGCCATTGTCAGCTATAAGTGCTGTTATTGTGAAGTGGAAACGTCTAGGAGCAACAAAGGCTCAGTCGCTAAGTGGTAGGCCACACAAGCTCACAGAACGGGATCGCCGAGTGCTGAAGCACGTAGCACATACAAATCGTCTGTCCTCGGTTGCAACACTCACTACAGAGTTCCAAACTGCTTCTGGAAGCAACGTCAGGACAATAATTGTTCATTGGGAGCTTCATGAAATGGGTTAACACGGCCGAGCAGCCGCACACAATCCTAAGATCATCATGCCAATGTCAAGCATTGGCTGGAGTGGTGTAAAGCTCACCGCCATTGGACTTTGGAGCATTGGAAACACATTCTCTGGAGTGACGAATCACACTTCACCATCTGGCAGTCCGAAGGACGAATCTGGGTTTGGTGGATGCCAGGAGAATGCTACCTGCCCCAATGCATAGTGCCAACTGTGATGTTGGGAGGAGGAGGAATAATTGCCTGTGGCTGCTTTTCATGGATCGAGCTAGGCCCCTTAGGCCCTTTCCTGTTTTAGCATGACAATGCCCCCATGCACAAAGCGAGGTCCATAAAGAAATGGTTTGTCGAGGTCAGTGTGGCCTGCACAAAGCCCTGACCTCAACCCCATCGAACACCTTTGTGATGAATTGTAACGCCGACTGCAAGCCAGGCATAATCGCTTAACATCAGTGCCCGACCTCACTAATGCTCTTGTGGATGAATGGAATCAGGTCAATGCAGCAATGTTCCAACATCTAGTGAAAAGACTTCCCAGAAGATTGTAGGCTGTTAGAGCAGCAAAGGGGGACCAACTTCATATTAATGCGCATGATTTTGGAATGAGATGGTCGATGAGCACGTGTCCATATACTTTTGGTCATGTATTTAAAAAAAATGATCCATATGAGATCTGTATCTAGAGGGAAATAGAGTAAGTGCATTCATCTTAAGATAGCTACAGTAGGTGAGATAACCAAATATCACAATCAAATTCCATTCCATTCTAAACAATGGATAAACACTGAGTATGCCAAACATTAGGAACAACGTCCTAATATTGAGAAAGCATTCCTGGCCCATGTTGACTCCAATGATCATCGCTTTCACCTGGATTCACATGGTCAGTCTATGTCATGGATAGAGCAGGTGTTCTTAATGTTTTGTATACTCAGTGGATAGCATTTAGATGTTTTAAAAAATATATATATAAATATATATATAAATAAAAGTCTGAGAACAGTAATATTTTACACACATGAAGGTACCCATAAGCAATAATCTATGTTGAAAAAACACAAATTTGAAAAATTGGTGGATGTAGCGTTTTGGAAAGAAACACTTATAACACACAATATAATTTCTCATTTGATATCTCTTTTTAATCAACTGAGGATTGTGCTGCTGGGAAAAAACAGAGCTGGAAAGATCAGTGCAGGAAACACCATTCTGGGAAAATACATTTTATTTAATTGTTTATTTAACCTTTATTTAACCAGGTAAGACCCATTGAGGTAAAAAACGTATTTTGCAAGGGCAACATGGCAAGAAGGCAAAACAGGGAAATAGCATGTGTGTACATAAAATATTAGAAAGAAAATACAAAATACACACAAAAGACAAAGTATCACAAATTACAGATACATTTGAAGATTAGGAACAACTGCGCGCTATCAAAAACTGTTGTCGATCAGAGTCTTAAAAACAAGTAAGGCCACTAACTCCCCCAACTTTAATATATTTTGAAGCATGTTCCAGGATGAAGGGGCATTATGGGAAAAATATTGTTTCCTCATCTCAGTTCTAGCCTTAGGAACAGACAGCAGCAACTGTGAAAAAAGACTGCATTGAGTGACTGATCTGGTCAGTAAGGAACAGAGATCCAAATGGAGTTGCGCTATCAATGCTTTGTATACAAAAGTGTGCCAGTACTTTAGCTTCCTGATGGAGAGAAAGGTCCATTGCACCATGGCAGACAAATCACAGTGATGGGTGAGTGATCTAGCATTTGTGATAAATCTTAAAGCACCATGATACACTGTGTCCAGAGTTCTAAAGGTACTTGCTGAGGCCTGCATAGACTATCACTATCACAAGATCTTTTCTGACTGACAGTGAAAATCTGCTGCCTCAGTTTGTATGATGGTAATTTGCATATACTCCAGGATGTTATGAAGAGTGATCAGATGAATTGCAATTAATTGCAAAGTCCCTTTTTGCCATGCAAATGAACTGAATCCCATAAAAACATTTCCACTGCATTTCAGCCCTGCCACAAAAGGACCGGCTGACATCATGTCAGTGACTCTCTCGTTAACACAGGTGTGAGTGTTGACGAGGTCAAGGCTGGAGATCTGGAAGCTTCAAAAGGAGGGTGGTGCTTGGAATCATTGTTCTTCCTCGGTCAAACATGGTTACCACGTGCCGTCATTATTGCTTTGCACAAAAAGGGCTTCACAGGCAAGGATATTGCTGCCAGTAAGATTGCACCTAAATCAACCATTTATTGGATCATAAAGAACTTCAAGGAGAGCGGTTCAATTGTTTTGAAGAAGGCTTCAGGGTGCCCAAGAAAGTTCAGCAAGCGCCAGGACCATCTCCTAAAGTTGATTCAGCTGCGGGATCGGGGCACCACCAGTACAGAGTTTGCTCAGGAATGGCAGCAGGCAGCTGTGAGTGCATCTGCACGGACAGTGAGGAAAAGACTTTGAGGATGGCCTGGTGTGAAGAAGGGCAGCAAAGAATCCTCTTATTTCCAGGAAAAACACCAGGGACTGACTGATATTCTGCAAAGGGTACAGGGATTGGACTGCTGAGGACTGGGGTAAAGGTTTTTTCTCTGATGAATCCCCTTTCCGATTGTTTGGGGCATCCAGAAAAAACTTGTCCGGAGAAGACAAGGTGAGTGCTACCATCAGTCCTGTGTCTTGCCAACAGTAAAGCATCCTGAGACCATTCATGTGTGGGGTTGCTTCTCAGCCAAGGGAGTGGGCTCATTCACAAGTTTGCCTAAGAACACAGCCATGAATAAAGATTGGTACCAACACATTCTCAGAGAGCAACTTCTCCCAACCATCCAGGAACAGTTTGGTGACGAACAATGCCTTTTCCAGCATGATGGAGCACCTTGCTATAAGCAAAAGTGACTAAGTCACTAAGTGGCTTGGGGAACAAAACATCGATATTTTGGGTCCATGGCCAGGAAACTCCCCAGACCTTAATCCCATTGAGAACGTGTGGCCGATCCTCAAGAGGCGGGTGGTCAAACAAAAAGCCATAAATTCTGACAAACTCCAAGCATTGATTATGCAAGAATGGGCTGCCATCAGTCAGGATGTGGCCCAGAAGTTAATTGACAGCATGCCAAGGCAGATTGCAGAGGTCTTGAAAAAGGAGTGTCAACACTGCAAATATTGACTCTTTGCATCAACTTCATGTACTGTAATTGTCAATAAAAGCCTTTGACACTTATGAAGTGCTTGTAATTATACCTCAGTATTCCATAGTAACATCTGACAAAAATATCTAGACACTGAGGCAGCAGACTTTGTGAAACGTAACATTTGTGTCATTCTCAAAACCTTTGGCCATGGCTGTATACTGTATACAGTGTAAAAAGGATTGGACCTAAAATTGAGCCCTGGGGAACTCCTTTTGTTAGCCTTCGAAACTCAGATTTCATACCCTCCTATGCTACACACTGTGTTCTGTCAGAAAGGTAATTTCGGAACCAATCCAATACATCAACAATTAAACCAACCATTTTTAGTCTATACAACAGCAGGGCATTGTCAACAGTGTCGAAGGCCTTCGATAAGTCAATTAAACGTGAAAGCTGGTTGTAATTGTATTATGCTTGGCTCTAAAATCCGACTGGAATTGAGATAAAACTGAGTAACATATACTATGAAGAAAGTCTTTCAACTGCGAGTTCACCAGTTTTCCTAAACTCTTGCCAGTGCAGACTGTTAATCAGATATGGGATGATAGTTATCCAACTGGGACTGATCTCCACACTTATCTAAAGGCAGCTTTTGATAACTCTGGACACTGCTTTCCAGACATTTGGAATCATATTACTCGCCAATTAAAGATTTAATATGTGTGAGATGGGCAGCAATGATTTCTGCACCAATTTTTTTTTAAAATAAGGGTTCAATTCATGCGGGCAAGCTGCTTTCTTAATATCAACTTCTGAAAGATCAATCTCCTTCACTCTGCGGTCCAACTCATCCCAAACCATTTCAATTGGGTTGACGCTGGGTGATTGTGGAGGCCTGCATTTCTGCATCTCACAAAGGCACATTGGTTGGAACCAAAAATCTCAAAAAGGACAGATTTCCACCGGTCTAATGTCCATTGCTCGTGTTTCTTGGCCCAGTTGATGTTAAGATATGTCTATTACTTGATCTGTGTGATTTGCAATCTGAGGTGTAGTTATTTGCCATTTTCTGAGGTTTGTAACTCTAATGAGCTTATCCTCTGCAGCAGGGGTAACTCTGGGTCTTCCTTTCCTGTGGCAGTCATCATGAGAGCCAGTTTCATCATAGCGTTTGATGGTTTTTGACACTGCACTTTAAGAAACTTTCAAAGTTAATTTATTTTCAGGATTGACTGACCTTAAAGTAATGATGGACTGTCATTTCGCTTTGCTTATTTGAGCTGTTCTTGCCATAATATGGACTTGGTATTTTACCAAATAGTGCTATCTTCTGTATACCACCCCTACGTTGTCACAACAGAACTGATTGGCTCAAACACATTAATTAAGAAGGAAAGAAATTCCACAAATTAACAAGGCACACCTGTTAATTGAAATGCATTCCAGGTGACAGCCTCATTAGGCTGGTTGAGAGAATGCCAAGAGTATGCAAAGCTGTCAAGGCTTATTGTGGCTACTTTTATATAAAATATATTTAGATTTGTTTAACACTTTTTTGGTTACAACATGATTCCGGATGTGTTATTTCATAGTTTTGATGTCATCACTATTTATTCTACAAGTAGGGGTGTCCAAACTTTTGACTGGTACTGCATGTAAATGAGATCATCATTAATTCATTTTCAATACATTTGCAAAAATGTCTGCTAAATACATGTGTTCACTTTGTCATTATGGGGTGTCATGTCTAGATGGATTAGAAAAACAATATTTTCATCAATTTTGAATCCAGGCTGCAACATAATAAAAATGTGGAATAAGTTAAGGGGTATGAATACTTTCTGAAGGCACTGTATCAGTGCTTCAAGAAACTCACCTGCTCCAAAAGGACGCATAGAATACAGAACTATTTGTTCAGACTGGCTGCTTTTTAATCACCCCCCCCCCCCCCCAAAAAAAACAACAACTAAAAACTAAAGGGGTTATCATAATAATACATAAGAAACTAAAAATCACCATCTTGGATAAAGGCAATGGCCAAGAAGGCAGAATCCCTTTCCTTAAACGTAATCATAATGGAAACAAAATTGTCTTTTTTAATATGTATGCTCCTTATTCATATAGTCCTACGTTTTTTGATTCTCTGAACAGCCTATTATTCGAATTAACTCAATTCCATCTGGTTATTGGGACAGACATGAATGCCATTTTGGACATATGGGACAAATCTAATAAGACCAATGACAATTCACAAGCAAACAAGGCTCTGATTACAAGCACATTTATGCCTGGAGGAGTACGTAATCCAAAGCAAAAAAAGTAACCTTTTACTCAAACAGGCATAAAATATTCTCCCAAATCGATGTTATATTATTATCTACACCTGTATTCGACATATGACCTAATGATCAATCAGCTAATATAGAAATGATTGAATCTGAAACAGGAGAATTACTATCAGAACACAAATGAATCAGTAAAATATTCTCCCGCTTCTATAAAACAACTGTTCACCACTGATTGTAAATCCACATCAAGCCAGAATAAGTCTAAAACAATTAAGAACTCCTCTCCTCTCTCCAAAGAGGAAGTCACCTCGTTGGGAGCCCAAATCTCTTTCAATGAACTCAAAAGGGCATTGGATAGCATGCATAAAAGGCAAATCACCTAGATAGGTCTATCTGAAATGTTGGAATCAATTAGGTCTTCTATTGCTCAAAATGATTTGAACACCATGTCACAAAGGTTAATTTGAGAGAGATGTGAATACAGCACCAATTTCGCTTTTATTAAAGGGGAATTTCACCCTGGCTCTGACATGGCATATAGTCATTACTATATTAACAACATTATATTGTTAACATAAACATCACCATTATCCAAACCACAAGCTAGAACTGGGACATTTTCATTTCACTGGTAGAATCAGGAAGTTTTGACTCCCCGTGTATTCGTCTGCTCATAGTGAACCACAAAGTCAGGCAAACATAGACATACTGATACCGCCCGCTAGGTAGAGGCTTGCCCACAAACTTGAATAATGGTGTTATTTACTTCGAACGACCAACATTTTTCTCACTAATGTTTGTCATCATGCCTGTGTGATGTTCTGTGCCTGGCTGTGCTAATTACAAACAAGTGTGAAAATGTGTTACCTTTCACTGTTCTACCTACCAGAGATTCACCAAAATTCTGCTAGTGGCTTGCGGCTATCAATAATGATGCGGTGACCAAAGATTATCAGAGGGATTTTCAGGCTGAACTGATGGGGACAGCTGAGAAGTGATTATTATCCATTTTCTTCACAACAAAACAGTCGATTCTCAATTAGAGGTAACCTAGCTTGCTAGCTTGCTTGCTAGCCTAGTTGGACTACTGTAACTGGGTAAGTTAGCGAGCTAGCTAATACAGTCCTGTATTGAAATCTGAAAGCCATCAGCTAAATCATATAGCTTTTTTTTGACACACTGTCAATCAATTTAGTTTATGCCATGGTTGTCACTTCAAGACTGATAGCTACCTTTGTTCTATGTTTGACTGGTGTTAACTAACGTAAGTTAGCCAATGTTACTCTTATTTGGTATCAATTCGGTAGCCATGTATTCCACCCTTGTCTAGAAAACACTCTGTTGCTAAAAATAGAATTGTTGATATAGCTAATTCACTCTCTTTTTGTGCGTTGGGAGCAATGATGCTTGTGTCTAAATCGTCTGTGGTTGGTTAGTTGGTTCTCAAACAGTCTCAGCTGGCTAGCATCTCTACACTACTTTGATATGTGTCAGTAGGGATTAAGAAGTGAGTATAAGCAATGCCCACTAATAGAAAGAGTGTGTATAGATACGGCTTATACCTGTGTATACCCTCCACTACACCACTGGCCCTTTGTGTTTGACAAGAAGTGCCCCCTCCTACATGAGTGCACTGGTATTACAGTTAGTGTCCTTTCAGAATCATGAACCTGTTACACACACTGAAGGCCTATAGGTTCGCCACTGCGCAAACATATCTATAATAGATATTAACAGGGGCGCCACTTTGGTTTTAGAAGTAGGGGGGGGGGGGCATAAGCTCCCTCAGAATTGGTTTGATCATCTAAAGTTCATTTCCTGCATTTTTACATAATCCAATATGCAGTCTCTATTTACAGCAGAATACAAAGTCAGCAAAAATGCCCACAGTCATCAAGCTATTAAATATGTTTAAGTGATTAATAAGACTGAAATAGATCAAAGGTAATTCAATAATACACATTGTGTTGCACCTTTAACCAATACGCTAACAAATGAACAACTCTAAAATACAAAGACTTTTGGTTGTCTTTATTAAGACATCCTCTTTATCAACTTTCAGCCGGACCGACCAGCCAGCCCAATCCCCACCAGTCTATCCTGGCCTGCTGAGCAGTGATGGACTCCATCCTATTTGGAGGGGTGCTCTCATCTTATCTATCAACATAAACAGGGCTCTAACTCCTCTAGCTCCACAATGAGATAGGGTGCAGGCCAGGCAGCAGGCTGTTAGCCAGACTGCCAGTTTAGTGGAGTCTGCCACTAGCACAGTCAGTGTAGTCATTGAAACCGTGTATGTGCCTCGATCTAGGTTGAGCAAAACTAAATATGGGGGTTATGGCTTTAGCAATCTCACTGGAATAAAGACCTCCTCCAATCCTGTCATTGTTGAAAGAGATTCTGATATCTCAAAATAGATCCCTCACTTCCAAGGCAGTCATAGTCAATTAACTAATCACTGATCATAATCTTGATGTGATTGGCCTGACTGAAAGATCGCTTAAGCCTGATGAATTTACTGTGTTAAATGAGGCCTTTCCTCCTGGTTACACTAGTGACCATATCCCCTGTGCATCCCGCAAAGGCGGAGGTGTTGCTAACATTTACAACAGCAAATGTCAATATACCCCCCTAAAAATGACTGCGCTTTCATCTTTTGAGCTTCTAGCCTACTCAATCACTTTTTATAGCTACTGTTTACAGGCCTCCTGGGCTGTATACAGTGTTCTTCACTGAGTTCCCTGAATTCCTATCGGACCTTGGCAGATAATGGCAGATAATATTCACATTTTTATGACTTTAATATTCATATGGAAAAGTCCACAGACCCACTCCAAAAGGCTTTCGGAGTCATCATTGACTCATAGGGTTTGTCCAACATGTCTCCGGACCTACTCATTGCCAAAGTCATTCCCTGGATCTAGTTTTGTCACATCGATTAAATATTGTGGATCTAAATGTTTTTCCTCATAATCCTGGACTATCGGACCACCATTGGAATGCATTTGCAATCGCAACTAATAATCTGCCCACACCCCAACCAAGGATCATCTAAAGCCATGTTATAAATTCTCGGACAACCCAAAGATTCCTTGATGCCCTTCCAGACTCCTTCCACCTACCGAAGGACGTTGGAGTTCAAAAATCGGTTAACCACCTAACTGAGGATCTACATTTAACCTTGCGTAATACCCTAGATGCAGTCACACCCCTAAAAACAAACAAAAATTGTCACATGAAATTTGCTCCCTGCTATACAAAAACGACACAATTCCTGAAGCAAGCATCCATAAGATTGGAATGGAAATGGCGCTCCACCAAACTGGAAGTCTTTCGACTAGCTTGGATATCGAAGAGCCCACTTTGCTGCTCGATCATCCTATTTCTCCAACCTAATTGAGGAGAATAAGAAGAATCCAAAATGTATCTTTGATACTGTCGCAAAGCTAACTAAAAAGCAGCATTCAACTTCAGCAGTGATGAATTAATTCACTTCTTTGATGAAAAGATCATGATCATTAGAAAGCAAATTTCTGACTCACCTTTGAATCTGCGTACTTCTCCAAAGCTCAGTTGTCTGCACTGAGTCTGCACAGAATTGCCAAGACCTAGGATCAATGGAGACACTAAAAGTTTTTAATCATGTATCTCTTGACACATTCATGAACATGTCATGGCCTCTAAACCCTCAAGCTGCATACTGGACCCTATTCCAACTACTTCCTGTGTTTGGCCCTCCTATGTTGAACATAATAAATTGCTCCCTATCCACCAGCTGTGTACCAAACTCACTAAAAGTGGCAGTAATAAAGCCAAATAATGTATGCCGAAATGCTTCAGTCTGTTTTTAGACCCCATGATAGCACTGAGACTGCACTCGTGAAGGTGGTAAATTACCTTTTAATGGAATCAGACCAAGGCTCTGCATCTGTCCTCGTGCTCCTAGACCTCAATGTTGCTTTTGAGACCATCATCACCACATTCTTTTGTAAAGATGAGAAACCCTACTTGGTCTACAAAGTTTTTGCCTGGTTTAGATCTTATCTGTCAGATAGATATCAGTTCGTCTCTGTGGATAGTTTGTCCTCTAACAAATCAATTGTAAGTTGCGGAATTCCTCAAGGTTCAATTCTAGGATCACTACTGTTTTCACAATATAGTCTACCTCTTGGTGACGTCATTCAGAAACACAATGTCATCTTTCACTGCTATGCGGACGACACACAGCTGTACATTTTGATGAAACTGGGCAAAGCCTTACATTTGCCTGTTTTACTTTTGAACTCGGACAAAACAGAGATGATAGTTCTAGGTCCCAAGAAACAAAGAGATCTGCTGTTGGATCTAACAATTAATATTGATGGTTGTACAGTCATCTCAAATTAATCTGTGAAGGACCTTGGCTTTAATCTGGACCCTGATCTGTCTTCTGACAAACATATTAATAATATTTCAAGGAAAGCTTTTTTCCATCTTCGTAACATTTCAAATATCATAAACGTTTTGTCCAAAATTGATGCAGGAAAACTAATCCATGCTTTTGTCACTTCTAGATTAAACTAATGCAATGCTCTCCTCTCCGACTACCCGGATAAAACACTAAATAAACTTCAGTTAATGCTAAACACAGCTGCTAGAATCTTGACTAGAACCAAAACATGTGTTCATATTACTCCAGTACTAGTTTCTCTACACTGACTTCCTGTTAATTAAGGCTAAGGCTGATTTCAAGATATCACTGCTATCCTACAAAGCATTACATGGACTTGCTCCTTCCTATCTCTGCAATTTGGTCCTGCCATACATACCTACACATATGCTATGGTCACACGACACAGGCCTCCTTATTGTGCCTAGAATTTCTAAGCAAACAGCTGGAGGCAGGGCTTTTGGAATGGTCTGCCTATCCATTTGAGAGACACAGACTCTGTCTCGACCTTTAAAGACTCATCTCTTCAGTAGGTCCTATGATGGAGTGTAGTCTGGCCCAGGGGTGTGAAGGTGAGCGGAAAGGCATTGGAACAATGAACCCCTCTTGCTGTCGCTGCCTGGACAGCTCCCCTCTTTCCACTGGGATTCTCTTCCTCCGACCCGATAACAGGGGCTGCGTTACTGGCTTGCTAGTGCTCTTCCATGTTGTCCTTAGGAGGGGTGCATCATTGAGTGGTTTGAGTCACAGACATGATTTTCCTGTTGTTATTTTTTTGTCCCCTCAGGCTAGTGCTGTGGAGATCTTTGTGCGCTATACTCAGCCTTCTCTCAGGGTAATAAGTTGTTGGTCGGTCAAATCAAATCAAATCAAATGTTTTTGTCAGATGCGCCGAATACAACAGGTGTAGACCTCACAGTGAAATACTTACTTACAGATCCTTAATCACCGGTGCAGTTTTAAGAAAATACCTACAAAATTAAAATTAAGAAAAAAGTAAGAGATAAGAAAAACAAATAATTAAAGAGCATCAGTGAATAACAATAGCGGTGCTATATACAGGGGTACTGGTCCAGAGTCAATGTGCGGGGGCAACGATGTTGAGGTAATTGAGATAATTACGTACATGCAGGTAGGATTGTTAAAGTGGCTGGGCATAGATAGTAACAGAGTAGTAGCAGCGTGGGAGGGGTGCAAATATTCTGGGTAGCCATTTCTTTAGCTGTTCAGGAGTCTTATGGCTTGGGGTAGAAGCTGTTTAGAAGCCTTTTAGACCTAGACTTGGCGCTCCGGTACCGCTTGCCGTGCGGTAGCAGGAAGAAGTCTATGACTAGGGTAGCTGGAGTCTTGGACCATTTTTAGGGCCTTCCTCTGACACCGCCTGGTATAGAGGTCCTAGGAAGCTTGGCCATGGTGTATTGGGCCGTACGCACTACCCTCTGTAATGCCTTAGCGGTCAGAGGCCAAGCAGTTGCCATACCAGGCAATGATGCAACCTGTCAGGATGCTCTTGATGCTGCAGCTGTAAAATCTTTTGATGTTCCGAGGACCAATGCCACATCTTTTCAGTCTCCTGAGGAGGAATAGGTTTGTCTTGCCCTCTTCACGACTGTCTTTGTGTGCTTGTATCATGTTAGTTTGTTGTTGATGTGGACACGAAGGAACTTGAAGCTCTCAACCTGCTCCACTTTAGCCCTAGCGATGAGAATGGGGGCGTGCTTGGTCCTCTTTTTCCTGTAGTCCACAATCATTTACTTTGTCTTGATCATGTTGAGGGAGAGTTTGTTGTCCTTGCACCACATAATCAGGTCTCTGACCTCCTCTCTATAGGCTGTCTCATCGTGGTCAGTGATCAGGTCTACCACAGTTGTGTCATCAGCAAACTTAATGTTGGTGTTGTAGTTGTCCCTAGCTGTGCAGTCATGAGTGAACAGGGAGTACATGAGGGGACTGACCACACACCCCTGAGAGGCCCCCCATGTTGAGGATCAGCATGGCGGATGTGTTGTTACCTACCCTTACCACCTTGAGGTGGCCCATCAGGAAGTCTAGGATCCAGTTGCAGAGGGAGCTGTTAAGTCCCAGGGTCTTTAGCTTAGTGATGAGTTTAGAGGGCACTTTGGTGTTCAACGCTGAGCTGTTGTCAATGAATAGCATTCTCACATAGGTGTTCATTTTGTCCAGGTGGGAAAGGGTAGTGTGGAGTGCAATAGAAATGGCATCATCTGTGGATCTGCTGGTGCGGTATGCAAATTGGAGTGGGTCTAGGGTTTCTGAGATAATGGTTTTGATGTGAGTCATGACCAGCCTTTCAAAGCATTTCATGGCTACAGACTTGAGTGCTATGGGCCGGTAGTCATTTAGGCATGTTACCTTAGTGTTCTTGGTCACAGGGACTATGGTGGTCTGCTTGAAATATGTTGGTATTACAGACTCAGGGAGAGGTTGAAAATGTGTAGTGAAGACACTTGCCAGTTGGTCAGCGCATGCTCGGAGAACACGTCCTGGTAATCCATCTGGCCCTGCGGCCTTGTGAATGTTGACCTGTTTAAAGGTCTTTCTCGCATCGTCTGCGGAGAGCGTGATCACACAGTCATCCGGAACAGTTGATGCTCTCATGCATGTTTCAGTGTTACTTGCCTCGAAGTGAGCATAGAAGTTATTTAGCTCGTCTAGTAGGCTCGTGTCACTGGGCTCTCGGCTGTGCTTCCCTTTGAAGTCTGTAATAGTTTGCAAGACCTGCCACATCCAACAATTATTTGATCCTGCTGGTCGTCTATGAACGTTTGAACATCTTGAAGAACAATCTGAAGAACAATTCTACATAGGCGTACAAAGGACCATTATCAGCAACCATCACTCCTGTGTTCCAATGGCACGTTGTGTTAGATAATCCAAGATCATCACTTTAAAAGGCTAATTGATCATTAGAAAACCCTTTTGTAATTATGTTAGCACATATGAAAACTGTTGGTCTGATTAATAAAGAAGCAATAAAACTGGCCTTCTTTAGACTAGTTGAGTATCTGGAACATCAAGATTTGTGGGTTCATTTACAGGCTAAAATTGTCCAGAAACAAATACATTTCTTCTCAAACTTGTCAGTCTATTCTTGTTCTGAGAAATGAAGGGTATTCCATGGGTGAAATTGCCAAGAAACTGAATATCTCGTATAACGCTGTGTAATACTCTCTTCACAGAACAGCGCAAATTGGCTATAACCAGAATAGAAAGAGGAGTGGGAGGCCCCGGTGCACAACTGAGCATGAAGACAAGTACATTATTGTCTAGTTTGAGAAATAGAGACCTCACAAGTCCTCAACTGACAGCTTCTAGGCAGAAGAGTGAAGAGGCAACTCCAGGAAGCTGGCCTTCTAGGCAGAGTTCCTCTGTCCAGTTTCTGTGTTCTTTTGCCCATCTTAAATATTTTATTTTTGTTGGCCAGTCTGAGATATGGCTTTTTCTTTGCAATTGCCTATCCCGGAGTTGCCTCTTCGCTGTTGACCTTGAGACTGGAGTTTGCGGGTACTATTTAACTTCTTAAGGTATAGGGGGCAGCATTTTCACTTTTGATAAATAGCGTGCCCAATTTCAACTTCCTGCTACTCATGCCAAGAATATAAGATATGCACATTATTAGTAGATTTGGATAAAAAAACACTCTGAAGTTTCTAAAACTGTTTGAATCATGTCTGTGAGTATAACAGAACTTTTGTAGCAGGCAAAACCCCAAGGACTAACCGTTCAGATTTTTTTTTGAGGTCTCTGTCGGTTCATTGAGTTCTCATTGGCAAACGATGATTGAGGTTATTCATTTGTGCAATGAAGAAGTACGGCCATCTAGGAACTGCGTAACACTGTTGAGAGTTGCGCAAGACTTGAAAAGTAGCTTGGTTTGTTGTGTTCCTGTATTGAACACAGATAGACCCGTCTTCAATTTGATCGATTATTAACGTTTAAAAATACCTAAAGTTGTATTACAATAGTAGTTCGAAATATTTTGGCAAAGTTTATAGGCAACTTTTGAAATATTTTGTAGTGAAGTTGCACATTTTGGAAGCTGTTTTTTCTGGATCAAACGCGCCAAATAAATTGACATTTTGGATATATATGGACGGAATTAATCGAACAAAAGGACCAATTGTGATGTTTATCTGACATGTTGGCTGGATTCACAACAAGTGTAGCTTAAATTGAGTATCTTACATGATTTAATGACAGTTTGATTTTTATATCATTTTTTAAATTTCCCTGGCTTTTGCCCAAGTGGGACAAAAGCGTCCCCTATACCATAAGAAGTTAATGAACTGCCAGTTGAGGACTTGGTTACACAGTTCCTTCAGATAACAGTCTCTTGTATCAACATTTCCAAGCAAACAAAAACAGGGAGAAGGGAGAATCTGTAAACATGCTGATAAAATACTCTTTGCCAGAATGCAGCCAGCCTTTACAAGACCATAACATTTGCAAATACAGTATGTCCCCTGTTGTGTTTCAAACACCTCCAGCACAGGAATGACATTTCTGAGTGCATGTAATTCAGTTTCACTGGCAAATAGTATGTTCTATGGATGGTCTTAATTTATGCAGTAATGTATGTCTGAGATTATATGGACATGAAGAGGCATTCAAACATACAGTATCTATATTCATTCATCATCATCAATAGCTTCTTCCAGGTCTTCATCACATTTTTGTTTTACATGTTTTGTGTCATCAGGAAAAGCATCTATCAACCCTTGTTACAGTTTTGAAATCAACTTTGGAGGTTTGTCAGACTGCCTTAAAATCTGATCCTCCCAAAATGAGATGTGACAAAGAATTACCTTGGTGTACTTTTATACATTACATTATACAAGAATAGAATCAATGATTCCATCATTAAAATGACCATTATTCCCAGATCACAGACTGTAGCTATACATTTAAGCTGCTGTCCTGTAGCTACTTTGGGTCTACCCATCAATTCAAGGTGGAACATTCACTGACATTGTTATTATACTGCAAAATTCACCTGAGCTCCGTAGACTGGTCTTCCCTGGCTGTCTGATCCTGCTGCGACCCCTTTCACCATCTGGTCCTGCTAAGACATGATGAGCATAGTGTTGTGTACTGACTGCACTAGAGGGCTGCCTTTCCTGCAGGATGCCTGCAGGACCTGTGGTTCCTGACAGAGATCAGTGCTGGTCGGCATTTTTCACGCTGAAGGCGGTCAGACAGGTGATTTTGGGGATGACAACATTGTTGTTGTCCCACAGATTATTTGGAGACGGTACTCTTTCTGCTTTGTATGCGTTAGCTAACCCGTTGTATTAAAAGCACATCTTTTTCCGCATTATTTCGCTGCTTCAACGCCAGTAGCCTACCTCTCCTGGTTAACCTACATGGGCAAATAATCACGTGGCAGTTAAAAGAAACTACTATTAATGTTCATTTGAAAGACTCTGATATGATGTTTTATTTAGACCCAAAGTATATGTACCCTGGTTTAATGTTCATTGTTAATTTGTTTATTTTTCATGGCAGATTCTTTATCCATAAAAGGAAGGGGGCAGAGAACAAAGCCCTCTTCACATTGTTTAAGATATAATTGATATATTATTTAGAAATGATTAGTAAAGTTACTTTTTATCAAATAATACATGTATCTCGATATGTAATACTGTTAGGTTTTTGTACTCTTGTTTGTATATTTCTGTTTTTGTATTTGTTTTGTTCATAATAATAGTAATAATAATTAAAAAAATAGCAGTCAAACACTCAAGCTAACTTGATAGCAACTTCCAGGCACAAATGAGAGAACAGCTCTGTTACGTTCCCCAGTTTCTGTGTTGTGGGTTGTGCATATGTATGTGTGTATTTCAGGAAATGTCTTCCTGGATTCCCCCAAGCAGCTGATTGGTTGGCCCCATTGCAGATTGGCACTCTGATCCCACCCTCTCGTTAGGGGATACAGCTGTCGGCAATTACAAACTCCTTCTGCAGCTGGATAAAAGCCAGTGTCCCTTTGTGGAAGAGAGAGCTTCTTTGATGTCATGAGTTGGTTGTTGCTCAGAAACAGTTAAAGATATACCTGTAGTATGTACTCTGTCAATGCACACTAGGTAAGACCTGGGTGCACCAGGTGGCGATAAGGTTGGCTAAGTAGTGGGTAGGCAGGTAAGGTAGGAGAGAGGACTCTAACTTGTACTTTCTTTGCTTTTGCTCTGTCCAGACCCTTTTCCCCACATTACTGTGTTAAGGAAATAAATTCCCAGTAAATTATAATATTCTCTGCCTCTGTCATCCTTACTCGCACCTGCAATCACATACCTCTTTCACTCCATGGGGAGTTGAGTGTTGCGTATCAAGCTCACTGAACATTACTCGCCCTAACAGAGCTGTTTAGGCCGTTATGTTATCCAGAGCAACTGTGCTGTAAGATTGTCCATTTGTAAATTCAGAGCGTTTTGCTCTCGGAGCGTTCAGAGCGCACACTGGATACTCTGGCCGATGAGTAGGGTTGATCCAAATCCTCTGACCTCAGTCAAGCACCCAAGCTAACATTGGCTAGCTACTTCCAGAGCTGGTTAGGCTGTTTTCATGTTATCCTGAGGGTTGATGACTAACTGTGCTGCTGGCAACAATTGCATTCTGCTTTTTTTGCCGGCTTTTCCATATTCAACTGGTGAGGGTTAGTAAATTCATCAGTTATTCTGCGCTCTGGCACACTCGGACAAGTGCTCTTGAAACGGAGGTAGACTGAATTTATGAACACACCCAAAATGTGTTCAGGTACATCAACTGACGAAAGCTAGCCAAGTTCATTTACTTTTGAAATGAGACAAAACAAAGGCTCCAAAACATTTCCATACAAATAACAGCTGTTAGATAGCGATTTGAGGTGGCTATTATGACTGACATAAAGAGGCTAAAACTGACCTCAGTTACCTGGCCAGCTACATCAGCCAACTAAATAGTAGCCAGTTTCTGCTCTGCATTTACAACACACACACTGAACTATGCTCAACTCTCCCGTGCTGGTCCAGCCAGCCTTCAAGAAGCTTTGCCTGTGGTGTCTGTGCTGCCCTAAATCCAACTTGCTGAACACTCCAAACAGCCTACCCGACTGCTCAAAGGCATCCGCATGGTCCTAAAGCTCACAGTTGCCCGCTTTTTGTATAACATTGCAATGATAGAACTGGGGGGGACATGACCCCTCCGTCCCCAGTGAAAGTTGCAGCCCTGGATAAAAAAGCTGTTAAAATATTAAGGTTTCAATAAAGGAGTGTATATATTTGGCCTGGCAAAACCATTTAATCTTCTGACTGAGTGTAAGCTGATCTCTTTTACTCTGCTGGTCTCGAAGAAATGATGAATCCTCACTGTCCAAGACAGAGTAAATATATCTGACACAGAGACAAGACCAAGACACTCTATGTGGTCTCGAGACCGATACAACACTGGATTGAGGTGCCATTTCTCTTCAGTCTCCCATACACATAAATTCATACTGTGTAAGAACTGCCTTCCTAAGACTTTTCACACCTTCTTTAGCCCCCCAGCCCGTTCACTTTGTTGACTGATCTTTCCTCTCTAAAGCAGCTCCCAATGTCCCCCCCATTGTCCCTAAACTAGCTGGTCCCATTCGATTGACATCATTACCAACAAAGTAATGTTGCCCTACGTCTCGTCCACTTTCCAGGAGATGTCCAGTACCAGCAAATCTTCTGCAAGAGGACCAAACAGTTGGTGGTTAAGAAGCCCTACACCACTTTTGGCAGTCTTATCCAGCTGGCCGCTCACCGCAGACCGGACAAGCCCATCGCCATAAGCAAAAAGAGTCACAGTGTAACGGCTGTCCTCCTCCGACGAGGAGGAGGATCAGTAAGGATCGGAGGACCAATGCGCAGCGTGGTACGTGTTCATGCTCTTTATTAAAACAAGCGAACACTGAAACAAAACAATAAACGACACGAGAAATAACTAACCGAAACAGTTCCGTGTTGAACACACAGTAGTGACACCTCTTGCACTGAGATGCAGTGCCTTAGACCACTGTGCCACTCAGGAGCAATGTAGTCCCTTGAGAAACCCAACTACCTATTACAAAATCCTGTGTGATCATGTGATGTATTCTTACTTTTGTTTTTATTTTGAGTGGCAGCCAATGGGTTATAAACCTAATATATGAATTGTTATGAATATTGTACCTGTAACCCCCCCCCCCCCCAAATTGTATTTATTTATTTTGTCACCAATTCTTTTTTAGGTCTGACAGAGTTTCCGGCAGAGGTTCAGGTAGAGATGCAGGGGCAGCAGGTTGCTGAGTTGCTGGTGGGGCAGCAGGATTGGAATTGGTACATTTAGATGGCGGTGGTAGACATGGGAGCTGAAAGATATACATTACAGGTGGTTGGATTAGTGATCCCAGACAGAAACAAAGAAGCCATATGTATGGGGGCAAAATGAGAAAGATAAGATGGCTGGGGACAGAGAAAAGGTTGCAATTTTGTGAGGGACATCAGTTAAACTAAGAGGGGTAGTTTAAATAGGGAATGGTGCATCAGGTAGAGCAGCAGGTCGGACAGTAGCTGGTTACAGGCTGGAGTAGTTTAGGAAGCCACAGAAGGGGCATTAGGAGGAGTGAGACAAAGGAGAAAAAGCTGCAAGAACATTTGATTAAATTAATCATCCAAATGAATCTGCAAAGAACAAAAAGCAGAAATTACTGATGGATATAGTCGATTGGTGATGTTCTCTAGTTAGACTGTGATTGGCTCAGTGTTCTGTCACAACAATTGTCACATCTGCTCCGGCATGTGGCGTCACCAGTATCCTAACCACTGGTCCTGGCTTCCTATCTTTACGCACACCCGCGTCTCAGCCTCAACAGTCACACCTGGACTTCATTACTCCCTTGATTGCGAACCGCTGTTATCAGTTTTGTATCATTCCATGTTCGATGTTACTAAACTCACTGACTAATCTGGATCAAGACGCACTGCTGTGGCAGGGTTACTCTTTGGTTTTTGCAGAGGTATATTCTACCTCTTCCAGGCTGAGAGTGATTCAGCAAAGGAACAGCTGAGTTCTGAGTTCTGCAGAGAAACAACAGCGCTCTGTGGGGAAGGAGTTTGTGGCTTGAGTGTCAAAGCCTGTTATTGATGTTTTGCTGGATGGACTTCTGTAACAGAAAGGGATTATTGCCAATGATGTGAAAGCAGTGAAGGGGATTTGTGTGAGGGACGAGAAGGCACGTGACGTCATTGACATGGTGCTGAAGAAAGGAGCTGCTTCGTGTTTGAGCATGAAGTCCTTTCTAAACAAACTGGGTCCCGCTTACATACAACGCTTGGCTTACGCTAAAACATTTGTTGGAGTATTGTAGTTGAGTACGACCACCGACGATCGGTATGATACTTATTCCAATGTCCAATTGAATAACAGCCACCATTGTGGAAAAGATTAGAAGTTCCCCACTGGTTGAATCAAGGTTGATATAGGTCGTGTGTGTGTGTGTGTGTGTTTGTTAAACATTAACCCTCTTCGAACTGTAAAGGCCTTAAAATCACACATTGCATTTAATGTATCACTGTGAAATGGAAAACAGGTAGGAGTCATGTGATTGGATAGTGTTACATGGACTTCTATCATCTGTACAAGAGAAGTGCATCAGGAATTGTAATTCATTTTTAGCCCTATAGGCAGCAGCAGCGCACTGTATCCCAATCTGCTATGAACAAACAGACAATGAGAAATAGTTAAATGAACCCTAGTTTATTGTGGCTTGTAACCCTTCTATTAAACCTAGTTTATAACCCCACGTAGTATAATTCCATGGTTGTATGTATTGTATGTTAAAACCAACTTGACTAAATTAAAATATGAATTGTTGTCCCTACTATCTATTACCATTGGAGAATCTTTGAAAAAAGATGAAGATAAGATAAGATAATTGCCTGTCTTCTATTCTATGGTGTTCACAAATTTTTACTTGAATACACCTTGTTACCTTTTCATTATTGAAAGGAAAAAGACAGGACAAACCGTCGACTGAGGAACACAAGGCTCTCTGCACTGAACACTACTGGTGAGTTCATGGCTTAAGTAGATTTTATCTGTAGTTGGTACCCTGTCGTGCATTCAATACCGCCATTGAGATACAACTGTTTCATCAACTATCGTGTTGAAATGTTTTGATTTTTGGGATACAATTTTTCTCTGACAGGAGATCACGCAGACATCATAGTCCTGTAACTGAACAATAATAAATAAATAAAAATACAAAGACCAAGGTTTTTTTTCTCCATCAAATCAATGTATTTAACAGAATAGCTATCAAACAGCATCACTTAGATTGAAGAACAAATACAGTCAAGAAAAGTAGGATGAGAAGTTAAAAAACACAACCTGTCATTTTAACTCCATTGACGAAATAATTGCACAAAAAAAGACCCAGCGCTAGTTGAGACAAAAAAGCTAGAATTAACATACTCTCAGGGCAGGTTTCCCAGACAGATTTAGCGTAGTTCTGGACTAACAATCATTCTCAATGGAGAATTTCCATTAAAAATGCATTTTAGTCCAGGACTAGGTTTAATCTGGGGCTGGGAAACTGGCCCATAGTGTGCAATGATTCATTTGGTTAATTAGCACTTAATACATTGTGTTGTGCTGATAGGAAAAGTGTGTGTGTACAGTGTGGAGGTAATATACAAACCGAACCAGGGTCTGTAGTTACATCTCTATCATTGAGAAGCAGTGCCTTAGACTGCTGCGCCACTCAAGAGCCCAAAAGTATATATTGCTTTGTCCTTTCCATTAATTTCAGATCAGTGCTTATTAAGGAAAGGAGACAAAGGAAGGAAGATACTTCATACTATTGAGATACAGGCCTTCCCCGCATCCTTTCCACCCAACGACACCCTCATATTCACCCATCACATCTCCAGAGTCAGAAATCATGGACAAAGCATTTAACAAAGGCGATGAGAAATAACATTACATTTAAGAACCAAGACAACACGATCATGCCCTCTGGTGGTCTGTGACAACCCAACAAACATAACAAACACAAACATAAACAAATCTCAGATTAACAAACAACCAAACAAATCGATTCATAAATTAACATATATTAAGCAGTTTTTGTCCAGGCCTCTGCTGGTGTAAAAATAATCATCCTTCTTAAGATAATCGGGAACATGCACTCCTGTTATTCCTATCTGGACACAGAACCAGACTCTAGAGCACACAGCTCTCAGTGCAGTCCGTGGTGCTGTCATCGGCCGATCGCCTCTTCAGTTCCCGGTCCTCTGTTTGGTGGGGGTGCACCTGGCTCCCCTGTCCCTTGTGTCGGGGCTCCTGGGGCTGGGTGTCTGCTGACCCGTGACCCAGCCATCTCTCGGCTTCCACCTGGAGGTAGGCCCGGACGCGGTGGTGCTGCGCAACGCTGCCGCTGAAGTCGATGACACGGCACTCGTATGTGCCCTCGTCTGACTGCTTGACGCTGGAGAGGCGGAGCTTGTGGGAGATGTTGCTCCCAGCCACTTTCACCACCTGTGGCAGGAGATCATGTATTTGTGAGTCACATGAATATTAATCATATTCATGAGTTTCAACATAAATAATTAGGTTCATAATGAGTGAATCATGTTTAGTTAAGAGTCCATTTAGTTTACAGTGCAGTACTGAAGACTGTACATGTGTCTCCTCACACTTATTTTGGTGGCATCCTTAGACATCTCCTCCATTGGCACCACCTATAAGGAATTTGTTAAAATAAGTCAGGCATATGGCTGAAATAACATTCGCAAGAGACATACATTATCAATTGAGATATAATCAAATATGACTTCACATGTTTTTCTATGATTGTGTTTTGCTTTTAGTGTATTGATGTGAATATTGATGTGAATATTGATGTGAATATTGATGTGTATATTGATGTTTATTGATGTGTATATGAGTATATTGACAAATCTGTCGTTCTGCCCCTGAACAGGCAGTTAACCCACTGTTCCTAGGCCGTCATTGAAAATAAGAATTTGTTCTTAACTGACTTGCCCAGTTAAATAAAGGTAAAAAACTAAACAAATTGATGTGGTTTGATGTGTATTGATGTATATACAGTTCTCAACTGTGAAAGAGACCTAGGTCTCAGCATGACTCCCTGTTGAACTGTTCAAATAAATGTAAATATATATATATATATATATATATATATATTATATATATATACCGTATATACCGTATATATGTCGTCATACTTTCAAATATGTTACACGTCAGATAATCAACAAATGAAAATGTGTTAGACTCCACCACCTGAACCAGTGGAATGTGATACTGCGTACATATATCGGCAATTCAAAACCTTTAGCACTGTGCTCAGATAAACTAGTTTCTATCCACACTGGGTAGTCTAATATATTTTTTGCTGTTGTTATGTCCGCTAGCTATTTCGTGGTGTCAATTTGAACAGGCTATCTGGGAAAGTTGGGGAGGGGAAGGTATTATTTTTTTAAAATAATATTTTATTTGTCTTTTTTTTTTTTTACCTCAGATACAAACGTATATATACAAACAACAACTTACAGACGCACACAAACAATGGATGCATCTAATTTTCCCAGACCTGCATGCTCACACCCCCATCCCTAGCGCCAGCATTGTTGTTTGCCACTTGGCCTTACACTGTACCCATTCGTCTATCTCGGACGCCAATGTTAATTTCAATATTTCAATAATAAGTCATTTCATTTTTCCATTGTGTGGCGTGTGGCGGATTGATTGATTTCCAAGTTTTAATGTACGTTTTTTTCAAGATCAGTGGGTATGTCTTGAAATATGCAGACGGACAGATTCCAATAAGTTTACATTGTAATAGTTCTGACAGCCAACTTTCTTGCTCCGCCCATGGCTTTTGGACTTCATAGCATTCCCAGAAAGCATGGATTATTCAATCAAAATTGGTTTTACACTTAAGACGTGACTCTGCTGTTGTGCTGTAGAATATGTGAATTACAGTATATATTCCGTATCATATGAACATCCTTTTTTGACTCAAATAAGATTCCCTCAAGATTGCTTTGGTGTCCAAAGGATTTCAAATCGACATTTTGTGATATGTAACCTTTAAGTTGCGTGCATTAGAAACTATATACAGTGGGGCAAAAAAGTATTTAGTCAGCCACCAATTGTGCAAGTTCTCCCACTTAAAAAGATGAGAGAGGCCTGTAATTTTCATCATAGGTACACTTCAACTATGACAGACAAAATGAGAAAGAAATCACATTGTAGGATTTTTAATGAATTTATTTGCAAATGATGGTGGAAAATAAGTATTTGGTCAATAACAAAAGTTTATCTCAATACTTTGTTATATACCCTTTGTTGGCAATGACAGAGGTCAAACATTTTCTGTAAGTCTTCACAAGGTTTTCACACACTGTTGCTGGTATTTTGGCCCATTCCTCCATGCAGATATTCTCTAGAGCAGTGATGTTTTGGGGCTGTTGCTGGGCAACACGGACTTTCAACTCCCTCCAAAGATTTTTTATGGGGTTGAGATCTGGTGACTGGCTAGGTTTTCACTCAAAATCTCAGAATACATGGCCCCATTCATTTTTTCCTTTACATGGATCAGTCGTCCTGGTCCCTTTGCAGTAAAACAGCCCCAAAGCATGATGTTTCCACCCCCATGCTTCACAGTAGGTATGGTGTTCTTTGGATTCTTTGTCCTCCAAATACGACGAGTTGAGTTTTTACCAAAAAGTTCTATTTTGGTTTCCTCTGACCATATGACATTCTCCCAATCTTCTTCTGGATCATCCAAATGCTCTCTAGCAAACTTAAGACGGGCCTGGACATGTACTGGCTTAAGCAGGGGGACACGTCTGGCAGTGCAGGATTTGAGTCCTTGGCTGCGTAGTGTGTTACTGATGGTAGGCTTTGTTACTTTGGTCCCAGCTCTCTGCAGGTCATTCACTAAGTCCGTGTGGTTCTGGGATTTTTGCTCACCGTTCTTGTGATCATTTTGACCCCACGGGGTGAGATCTTGCGTGGAGCCCCAGATCGAGGGAGATTATCAGTGGTCTTGTATGTCTTCGATTTCCTAAAAATTGCTCCCACAGTTGATTTCTTCAAACCAAGCTGCTTACTTATTGCAGATGCAGTCTTCCCAGCCTGGTGCAGGTCTACAATTTTGTTTCTGGTGTCCTTTGACAGCTCTTTGGTCTTGGCTATAGTGAAGTTTGGAGTGTGACTGTTTGAGGTTGTGGACAGGTGTCTTTTATATTGATAACAAGTTCAAACAGGTGCCATTAATACAGGTAATTAGTGGAGGACAGAGGAGCCTCTTAAAGAAGAAGTTACAGGTCTGTGAGAGCCAGAAATCTTGCTTGTTTGTAGGTGACCATAATTGGCAAAAAAATTCATAAAAAATCCTACAATGTGATTTTCTGGATTTCTTTCTAATTTTGTCTGTCATAGTTGAAGTGTACCTATGATGAAAATTACAGGCCTCTCTCATCTTTTTAAGTGGGAGAACTTGCACAATTGGTGGCTGACTAAATACTTTTTTGCCCCACTGTACATTGGTCAGTCCAAAGTGTATTTTTATTCTGTCATGGAGCTAAATGGATTTCCTGTTACCAAGTCATTTATGGCTTCTATGCCTTTAGTTTTCCATTTGGACCAATTTATTCTGAAAACCTATCCAAGGATTGTTCCATAAGGTTGTATTTTTAGGGAGTGAAGTTGGTTCTTGTAGAATATGTTTAATTTTCTTCCATATTATTATAGTGTTCTTAACTATGAAGTTGTTAATGTTCTTAGGGACATGGGTATGCATTATGCATCAAACATAGATTTGGAAAATCTATTCCTTCCTTAGTGCCAATTACAGTGTCTAGCATCACAGCAGGGGGTTTGAGTTTCCATAAGTTATAGTAGTCAACCTTCTCCCACAGTGCTAGTAAAATGCTAATCAGCAATTATCTATTATTTCCAATGCCAAGGGCTGTGGGTAATGTATTTCCTCTGCGTGCTGTATTATAGACAAATGTGGATTCAGTCGATTCAGTTCTGTCAACAGTAATGAACATGATCTCTTTGAATGGTAATAGTGTGTTAACAAAGTCCATGTGGGCTTAATGAATGTTTTTTTAAACATTTTTTAAATGTATTTTATTTAACCTTTATTTTATCAGGGAGTCATACTGAGACCAAGGTTTCCTTTACCGATGAGCCATGATAAATTACTTGAAATACACATAACAAAATATAAGTACAAAATGCATGCAAAAAATGCGAGAAAAACACAGTCATAGAAAACAAACACATTCACCAGTAATAAGGTCCTCAATCAGCTTTCTGAATTTCCCTAGAGGCACCAGCACATTAAAAAAAGTGTTCCAATAATAAGATGCAAGAAAACTAAGATCTGATTGACCTAACTCAATAGAGGTCAAAGGGATTTCCAGAATTAGCCATCCCTGAGACAGGATGTGGTAACTCGTATGTCTAAAGTTTTGTAAATGATGTTAGGTACAGTGGGTCTTTTTGTAAAAGAGCTTGAGGAATGAAAACTTAGCAATGTATCAACCTATATGAAATACAGTGACAAGTACTAAAAATGGCACCCGTAATAAAGCGGAATGTGCTATGATAAACTGCATCCGGTGGCGTTAATGACGTGGCTGCTGTGTTCACATAGATGATGTCGCCATAGTGTAGGACCGATAGGAACATCGACTGAACAATCTGCTTTCTACTATTGAGCGAGAGGCAAGACCTATTTCTACAGAAGAAGCCCATTTTTATTCTCAACTTCTTCACCAACTCATCAATATGCTTTTTAAAAGACAGCTTTTCATCTACCCAGATATTTGTAAGCACAGTGTCACATATACACACTCTCTGGGCTCTAGGTAATCAGGCTGCTGATTATCCCGCACCATCGTCTTGCGCACCTGCACCTCATGATACTCACCTGAACTCCATAACCTACTTGATTATCTTCCCTATACAGTGGGCTAAAAAAGTATTTAGTCAGCCACCAATTGTGCAAGTTCTCCCACTTAACAATGAGAGAGGCCTGTAATTTTCTCCCAATTTTCTCCCAATCTTCTTCTGGATTATCTAAATGTTCTCTAGCAAACTTCAGACAGGCCTGGACATGTACTGGCTTAAGCAGGGGGACACGTCTGGCAGTGCAGGATTTGAGTCCCTGGCGGCGTAGTGCGTTACTGATGGTAGGCTTTGTTACTTTGGTCCCAGCTCTCTGCAGGTCATTCACTAGGTCCCCCCGTGTGGTTCTGGGATTTTTGCTCACCGTTCTTGTGATAATTTTGACCCCACAGGGTGAGATATTGCGTGGAGCCCCCAGATCGAGGGAGATTATCAGTGGTCTTGTATGTCTTCGATTTCCTAAAAATTGCTCCCACAGTTGATTTCTTCAAACCAAGCTGCTTACCTATTGCACATTCAGTCTTCCCAACCTGGTGCAGGTCTACAATTTTGTTTCTGGTGTCCTTTGACAGCTCTTTGGTCTTGGCCATAGTGGAGTTTGGAGTGTGACTGTTTGAGGTTGTGGACAGGTGTCTTTTATACTGATAACAACTTCAAACAGGTGCTATTAATACAGGTAACGAGTGGAGGACAGAGGAGCCTCTTAAAGAAGAAGTTACAGGTCTGTGAGAGCCAGAAATCTTGCTTGTTTGTAGGTGACCAAATACCTATTTTCCACCATAATTTTAAAATAAATTCATTAAAAATCCTACAAATTGATTTTCTGGATTTCTTTTTCTCATTTTGTCTGTCATAGTTGAAGTGTACCTATGATGAAAATTACAGGCCTCTCATCTTTTTAAGTGGGAGAACTTGCACAATTGGTGGCTGACTAAATACTTTTTTTGCCCCACTGTATCTGTCACTCCCCTTGGTTCTTTCCTCAGGTGTTATTGACTCTGTTTTCATGTCAGTGCGTTTGTGGTTCGTGTTTACTTTATTTATTAAAACACTCACTCTCTGAACTTGCTTCCCGACTCTCAGCGCACTTGTTACAGAATAACACCTCACCAAAGGGAAGCAACAGGCAGTGTTGATTTATTTTTTTTAAAATGTGTCAGAGTAATAATGAATGGTCTGGGAACTGCTACAGGCTCTCATCCCTCAACCAGATCGCCAGGCTCCCCTGCCTCAGCCGGCTCATTGGGCTTTCATGCCTCTGCCAAATTGTCAGGCTCCCCTGCTTCCACCAGCTCGTCAGGTTCTCATGCCTCAGCCGGATCGCCAGGCTCCCCTGCCTCAACCGATCTGTCAGGTTCCCGTGGCCCAGCTGACTCGACAGGTTTCCGTGCCTCACCTGGCGTGACAGGTTCTCACGCATCAGTAGGGGTGACCAGTCCGCTCCTGATCCCCGGGTTCGTCCCCTTTGACGGCGTCCTGCAGCTGGAGCCGTGCGTCAGTGAGGGGCTACTGTCATGTATACTCCCTCTCCGGCCTCTAGGTCCTCAGGCTGCTGATTACCCCACACACCTGTCACCATCGTCCCGCGCACCTGTACCTCATGACACTCACCTCATTTTATTTATTAAAGCACTCACTCCCTGAACTTGCTTCCCGACTCTCAGTGCACTCGTTACACACAGACACAATCAATATGGACACCATCCAAAGTACGTATGCTTAAATCATCAGACTTATTTTTACACACACTAGAGAACAACATAGACTTTGTTTTACCTGCATTCAGTACTAATTTCAGGTCAATAAAGTTCTTCTGTAATACAATGAAGCCGGACTGTAGTTCAGATAGAGCCTGGTCAACCGTGGGGGCAATAGTACACAAAACAGTATCATCGGCATACAACTGCAGGTTACAATTTTGTACATAAGTCGATATCGTTAATGCAAAAAGTACAGGACCCAGAATTGAACCCTGCAGGACACCTTTTGTAATATCAGGAAACCTGATTTAACACCACTAGATATACAGTGCATTTGGAAAGTATTCAGAACCCTTGCCTTTTTTCCACATTTTCTTACCTTACAGCCTTATTTTAAAATTGATTAAATGTTCCTCGTCAATCTACACACAATTCCCCAAAATGACAAAGCGAAAACAGGTTTTTAGAAATGTTACATTTTATTTACATAAGTATTCAGACACTTTGCTGTTTCCATTGATCATCCTTTAGATGTTTTTACAACTTGATTGGAGACCACTTGTGGTAAATTCAATTGATTGGACATGATTTGGAAACGCACACACCTGTCTATATAAGGTCCCACAGTTTGACAGTGCATGTTAGAGCAAAAACCAAGCAATGAGGTCGAAGGAATTTTCTTTAGAACTCCGAGAGGATTGTGTCGAGGCACAGATCTGGGGAAGGGTACCAAACATGTTCTGCAGCATTGAAGGTCCCCAAGAACACTGTGGCCTCCATCATTCTTAAATGGAAGAAGTTTGTTACCACCAAGACTCTTCCTAGAGCTGGCCACGCAGCCAAACTGAGCAATCGGGGGAGAAGGGCCTTCGTCAGGGAGATGACCAAGAACCCAATGGTCACTCTGACAGAAATCCAGAGTTCCTTTGTGGAGAGGGGAGAACCTTCCAGAAGTACAACCATCTTTGCAGAACTCCATCCATCAGGTCTTTGTGGTAGAGTGGTCAGACGGAAGCCATTCCTCAATAAAAGGCACATGACAGCCCTCTTGTAGTTTTCCAAAAGGCTGCTAAAGAACTCTGACCATGAGAAACAAGATTCTCTGGTCTGATGAAACCAAGATTGAACTCTTTGGCTTGAATGCCAAGCGTCACATCTGGAGGAAACCTGGCACCATCCCTACAGTGAAGCATGGTGGGATGTTTTTCAGCGGCAGGGACTGGGAGACTAGTCAGGATTGAAGGAAAGATAAAGGGAGCAATGTACAGAGAGATCCTTGATGAAAACCTGCTCCAGAGCGCTCAGGTCCTCAGACTGGGGCAAATGTTCACCTTCCAACAGGACAATGACCCTAAGCACACAGCCAAGACTAAGCAGGAGTGGCTTCGGGACAATGAATGTACTTGATTGGCCCAGCCAGAACCCGGAGTTGAACCTGATCTAACATTTCTGAAGAGACCTGAAAATAGTTGTGCAGCGACGCTCCCCACTCAACTTGACAGAGCTTGAGAGGATCTGCAGAGAAGAATTGGAGAAACTTCCTAAATACAGGTGTGCTAAGTTTGTAGCGTTATACGCAAGAATGCTCAAGGCTGTAATCGCTGCCAAAGGTGCTTCAACAAAGTCCTGTGTAAAGGGTCTGAAAATGTACAGTATGTAAATAATGATTTTTCAGTTCATTTTTTGAAAATACATTTGCAAAATCTTTTTTGCTGTTTTTGCCTTGTCATTATGGGGTACTGTGTGTAGATTGATGAAAAAACTATTTTTAGCAATTCTTGAATAAGGCAGTAACGCACCAAAAATGTTTAAATTCAAGGGGTCTAAATATTTTCAGAATGTACTGTACATTGTACTGTACATTTTTTAACTAGTTACATGCAGCCTGGTCTAGGCCAATTTGAGGAAAGCCTCTGAATTAGCAGTGAGAGATCAACAGTATTGAAATCCTTTGACAGGTCAATGAAGAGGGCAGCACAATGTTGCTTTTTATTCATACGGTTAACAACATCATTTATAACTGTGGATGCAGCAGAGATAGTTCTATGACCTGGTCTAAAACCCAACTGCAGTACATTTAGAAAACATTTTAAAAGGTAATAAATAATTTAGCTGAGAATTAATCAAATATGGATGATAATGATAATCAGATACAGGGCTAATCTTTTATGAAACAAGAAAATAACTCAAGTGAATATTGTATTGACACTAGGAGGTTGGGAAAATGTTATACACACACCGACACATGTATCTCAAGTAGTGATTCGGGGCTCCATTTGTAACCTTTCAATAGACAAACCAGGGTTGACAGTTACTAATATTTAGTGAGTGGAACTACATTGTTTAATTGTGCTCACCAAGTCCTGAGCTAACACAACCACTGCTACTCTATGTCAAACAGAATCACAGAACAGTGAGGATCGTTGACTCACGTGTCACTCAAACACCCAACGGCCAAAAACAATCTCCCCTTAAAAGGCAAGTCCCGCCCTCCGACCGTAACATTCCTCTCAACGGCTCACCTGATTGGCGGTCCAGGCGGGTTTCTCTGGCCAGTCTCTGTGGTTCTTCATGTACCACCACTGGATCTCCAGGGAGTAGGAGGGCCCCGCCCCCCGGAATGAACAGGCCATCTCCACATCCTGACCGCTATGCGTTGTAGTGTCATGAGGGACCTCCGTGAAGAGAGCTTAATGGAGAAAGAGTGAAGAGACTGAGCATGTATACACCCGAAAAGTGACCAGAAAAAGTGACCAACCAGGGGTAGCACTGGAAATAAAAGTGATACATTTGTGACTTTAAATCACGAAAGGGTCAAAAAGTCTTTGCTAAAGAACAGTAACACTAAAAAAAGAGTGTTTCTTATTGGACATCTTCAGCTAGTCCCTCACTGTTTCAGTCGTTTGTTTTCCATTTGGCACCTAATGAATACCACCCAGCTTTGCTGTGGGCTTTTTTTGTTTTCGTGATCCTTCAAAGGGCTAAAGTAGCCTGGGACATCTCTCAAACAAAGACATCACTCCCTCATATCCCCTATCTATCCCCACACATCCAGCTATTAGACCATCGCTAAATCCTGTTAACTGCTCCCTTAAAAGACATTGCTAATTCATGGACTAATCATCCTTTATAACTTCACCACCACAAAGGCTTCCTCCACCAAGAGCTTTAGTCTTATAGACAAGTCTTTGAAAGATAAGGTAGCCACTGGTATTCTGTTTAAGCGATGTGTTGTTGTTTAACATGCACCATCTGCTATGAGGATAAAACTTCAGCAAGATGAAGATAGTTAAGTTGAAGGGCACTTTGGGGATTTTGGAAGGGATGTTCTTGTATACTGTAGGGAGATGTGAGTAGGAGAGATGTTTTGTGTGTCTTAAAGACATTACAGATGTATCAGACAAATGCAATTCGACTGGCTCATCTAATTGCATTTTGAGTCATGCTTTTCAAGGATGTTGTCCTTTAGGTAATGAGAAGCATGCGTACAAAATGTATCATAATAAATAACTACTTCAATAGATATGGATTGTACGATTGTGAAAATGTGTGTCTTATCTAAGTGATTTACCCCTGAAAAGATATACCCCTATGGAAAATAATTAAAAGGGTTGTAGGCATTTCTGCGTCCATTACATTTCGCAATCCTTCCTGACTGCCTATTGTTTTCCCATCTCTCCTGCAGCGACCCCTTGTGTATAGAACATAGAGAAACATTAAGGAAACACTACACCGGTCATAGAGCAGCCTTTGTCTTGTGTTGTGATAAAATATTGTCCCAGCATCCCTACACGACAAACGCTTAGAGAACACAATACACATTATCACCGTATCATACCTCTATTAAATCAAGGTATATTCCAGGGGTCTCCAATTCCCATTCATGGTGTGCAGGCATTTGCTTCAGCCTAGCATGAACACCCCTGTTTCAAATAATCAACTAATCGTGATCTTCAATCTGGACCATGCTAAGTTAAATCAGGTGTGGTAGTGCTGGGCTGGAACGAAAGCCTGCATCCCCAGTAGCTTTTCAGGACAATGACAACTGGTTCATCACATTCACATCAATCATTTTGATCTATCTTCATTTGATCTATCGTCACGCTAATGATGGTGGTTAATAATGTGTGGTGAAACTAGATGTATGTTCAGTACATTCAGTTCCTGCCCTACACAGCGTAGCAGCCTGAGGTCATGTGTGATTGTACACTCATCACACCCCGTTGAGTCTCACATTTTTTACTAAAAAGATCTCTCGCTCTTGCTCACTCTCTCTCTCTCCATATTGATTTTATATGACTGTGTACTTACAGTGGTGAGTTATTTTGGGAGTAAGTGCATTGTCCTGAACAAGTGGGTTACTCCTATTTGTTTATTTTACATTCTTGCACAAATATTGTTTCTCAAATAAACAGATCATGCAGAGTAGTTCCAAGACAATTCAAATTTGCACAGGATATAAAATATAGCTAAAAGTATGCAGAAAAGATGGAGTGAAAACCTCATGGTTAAAATGTATTAGAAATGATTATACATCTGGTCATTTACCAAGGGATATTCAACTCTTACCTCTGCTTGGTGAGGGCAAATGGTAAATATGTTAAAAGGTACATAAACACTGCTGTACTTCAGCAGCCAAATGCTTTAACCTTGAGAGGAAAGGCTGTGTTCTGAATTCCCAGCGTCTAGAACCATAAAATAGGCAAGTTTGAGGACACCTCATCACTATACGGGGTCCTTCTCATAAACACCTGAGTGGTATACCACGAAGCAAGCTACATCTACTCAGGGCGGACTACAGCAAAATGCTGCTAAATGAGCGGAAAAGTGAGAATTTGAGCAGGATGGAGGACAAGAAGAAAAATAATGACCATGATGACTAACGCAAAAAAAGATGGCGGAAAATCAGAAGTAGATCTCCAAAAAGGAAACCTACATATCCGGTTTATACAACTCCTGCTTTTCATGAATAATAAAATAAAACTGAGCTTGAGTACCTTCTACTTCTGATAGTAGCAGTGGAGGAGGAGCTATAGGAGGACAGGCTCACTGTAATGGCTGGATTGGAATAATGTCAAATGTAAAATGTAATATCAAACTAATCAATCACATGAAAACCACTTATGACTCCATTCCATTTATTCCATTCTAGCCATTACAATGAGCCTGTCCTCCTATAGCACCTCCCACCAGCCTCCTCTGGATGGTAGTGATCATAGAGGGAGTGAGATGGAGATTGGGAAAGCTGTAATGAGTAAGGGTGAGTCGAAGAGCTGCTGCTGTGCCTGAGAATGGTGGGAAGGAAGAAAGTTGGGAAATGAAAACTTGCGACCTGGAGTACGGTTCAAAGGAAAAGTTGACCATGAAAAGGGGACCCGTACGAGGTATCGTGGTGGGTAGAGAGTAGGCTAGGGGAGGTGCTGTCTGTCAAAGTAGTGTATTTATTATGATAGGACACATCTATCTTCCAGAGAGACCGAATATTTCACTAGACTGGGGGCACGAGAGGTAACATGCTTTAGTCTATGAAATAAAGCTCCTCTGAAGAGGGTGATAACAGTGCCTTTAAAACAGCTAAATGTTACAAAATGCAATCTACGTAATCCCCAAAAGTAATTATTTATCATGAGAGGGCCATAAACAATAACTAGCAATGCTGCATATTCCAAGAAAGGTTCAAATCTCACCTTTCAGGTACAAATTGTTATAAATTGCTGAGGTGTAGTCACTTTTGAGGACACAAGCTCAAGTACACAGTACAAAACATGATTCAAATATGAAAATACAAAATATTTTATTTGATGCATTTGCTATTCAACAAAATGGTATGAATAAGGCTTGAAATTACTTATATTCTTTAGAAATATAGTATCATCTAATGATACAATTACTAACTATAAGATTTCACCTTCCTTATAATTGTAAAATACATATGTGTATGTTTAGCGTAACAGAACATTTGCATATTTTCTAAATGGTCTCTCTTTATCAAAATGCCTGCCCCCAATCGCTGTGAATCGCACAGAGCTTTATCTTGGCTTCCTGAACTCGTTAGGCACTCACCTTTCATCTCATATTAATCTTGCCCGTCTATGAAAAACATAGTGTTTTTTTTGTTTAAAATGTAAATTATTTTAGATGAATAGTTATAAATGTGCTACAGTGTTGAAACCACTCTCTACTGCTGCACTACAAGATATGGATTGCAGGCATGTGCTTTGTCAGTGTCTGTGATGTAGGGTTTAGACAGGAGTTGATGGACTGTCAGAAGAGCCAATGAAATGCTAAGAGTGACATTCCAGCTTCAAGTGGTTTCAGATTTCACATCCTATGTCACACAGAAAATATACTACTTTGTCCTGGGGGCGGCAGGGTAGTCTAGTGGTTAGAGTGTTGGACTAGTAACCGGAAGGTTGCAAGTTCAAATCCCCATTCTGACAAGGTACAAATGTGTCGTTAACCCACTGTTCCTAGGCCGTCATTGAAAATAAGAATTTGTTCTTAACTGACTTGCCTAGTTAAATAAAAACCAGGGCAATTGCTCAATGTAAGCCATTTTGATCTATGGTGTCCACAGATCGATTTATAAACGAGAAGGGTCAACATTTAGGTACTTAAATCATCATAAAAGCATAACCTATCATATCTGACTGTAATTGATAGGACACAACAAACCATCTAACATGTGATTTTGCATTAGAGACCAAATAGTATTATAGGCCTATGTAAATCCATGACTCTTGCATTTAACATGCAACTCACATAGTAAACCATAGGCCGGTAATTAATAGACTATGAGGCTGGAACATAATGCCCTATAACAGTATTAATCCCAATAGGCTTGGCAACATCTTTCTGGCTCAGCGACCAGGAGATAGTAGGCTAGGCTCAGCGACCAGTAGATAGTAGGCTAGGCTCAGCGACCAGGAGATAGTAGACTAGGCTCAGCAACCAGTAGATAGTAGGCTAGGCTCAGGGACCAGGAGACAATAGGCTAGGCTCAGGGACCAGAAGATAGTAGGCCAGTTACAGGGACCAGGAGATGGTAGGCTATGCTAGGCTCAGGAGATAGTAGGCTAGGCTCAGGGACCAGGAGGTAGTAGGTTAGGCTAGGCTCTGGGACCAGGAGGTAGTAGGTTAGGCTAAGCTCAGGGACCAGGAGGTAGTAGGTTAGGCTAGGCTCAGGGACCAGGAGGTAGTAGGTTAGGCTAGGCTCAGGGACCAGGAGGTAGTAGGTTCGGCTAGGCTCAGGGACCAAGAGGGAGTAGGCTAGGCTCAGGGACCAGGAGATAATAGGCTCAGGGACCAGGAGGTAGTAGGCTAGGCTATGCTCAGGGACCTGGAGATAGTAGTCTAGGCTCAGGGACCAGGAGGTAGTAGGCTAGGCTAGGCTCGGGGACCAGGAGGTAGTAGGCTAGGCTAGGCTCATGGACCAGGAGATAATAGGCTAGGCTCAAGGACCAGGAGGTAGTAGGCTAGTCTAGGCTCAGGGACCTGGAGGTAGTAGGTTAGGCTAGGCTCAGGGACCAGGAGATAGTGACAAGGTGGCCACAAATGTAACCATTTCACACTAGGAGAGCAGAGAGCGTCATATTGACTCAAAACACATGCACTTTTTTATTACCCTGTCATTTTTAAAGTTATGTCCCACTCGTCCTTGACTTTTGCTAAATAAGTCTAACAAACTATCGTTGTTAGAATCTTAATAACACAAACATAATTTGTGTTCTAAGCAGTTTTAAGAGGACATATCAATGTTTCCCCCCTGCCTGTCAGGCTTCTGCAGCTAATGACGGCCCATTGAAACAAAATCTAAACTACATCGAAACTAATTTCACACTTATAATAATAGAGTTAGCCTAAAGACAAACATTAAATTGAATATAGTCCAGTGGGTGAGAATATTATCAATTGTTAGATTGTATATGAATAATCTGATAAACAGCACAGTTTGGAATTGACAACAGAGGCAGGGAAATTAAATGGAGTGCCAAAAAGTGACTTTTGCTAATTCTCTTCCAGTGTCACAAGCAGGTAAGACATTTTGTTGTCTATATAGTATCAGAAAGAGCAGATTCTGCAGTTTCCAAATCACCTATGCTTGCCAAACAACTCTCAAAATATAACTTTTGGGGGCATAATTACTGCTATTACATCCCCCACACACTCTAACGTTTCCAAAACTGCAAAGATATTGTCTGTGAGTACAACAGAACTGATGTTGCAGGCGAAAGCCTGAGAAAAATCCAATCTGGAAGTGCCCCATATTTTGAAAGCGCTGCGTGCCAATGAGTCCCCATTGAGCTGTGAATGTGCTATGAACTAGCTTACACTTTCTACTTATTCCCCAAGGTGTCTACAGCATTGTGACGTAGTTTTACGCATTTATGTTGAAGAATACCCGTAGCGGGCTACATTGCGCAAGTGGTCACATGATGCTCCCGGAGAAAATCTTGCGTAAAGTACAGAGATAGCCATTATTCCAATCGCTTCTACTGAGAAACCAATTGTCCCGGTGGATATATTATCGAATAGATATTTGAAAAACACCTTGAGGATTGATTCTAAACAACGTTTGCCATGTTTCTGTCGATATTATGGATCTAATTTGGAATATTTTTCAGCGTTGTAGTGACCGCAATTTCCGGTCGATTTCTCAGCCAAACGTGAAGAACAAACGGAGCTATTTCGCCTACAAAAATATTCTTTTGGGAAAAATGAATTTTGGCTATCTACCTGGGAGTCTCGTGAGTGTAAAGATCCGAAGTTCATCAAAGGTAAACGATTTAATTTGATTGCTTTTCTGATTTTCGTGACAAGGTTGCCTGCTGCTAGCAAGGCATAATGCTATGCTAGGCTATCGAAAAACTTACACAAATGCTTGTCTAGCTTTGGCTGTAAAGCATATTTTGAAAATCTGAGATGACAGGGTGATTAACAAAAGGCTAAGCTGTGTTCCAATATATTTCACTTGTGATTTTCATGAATAGGAAGATTTTCTAGGAAGATTTATGTCCATTGCGTTATGCTAATTAGTGTCAGATGATGACAACGGTCCCGTTCACGGGATGGGGTGTGACTTGCCTAGTTAAATAAAGGTAAACTAAATTGGGCTGTTTTTTTCTAACAAGGATGTTTATCTGGGGTCATGAAGCGGGTGAATCGTTTGCCGCGAAAAGTTAAATCAATCCAAGTGACCAGGAGTGGGCTTGTTCTAATAATGAATTATGTGCCTGAGGAATAGAGGACGAGGACAGCGGGCCTCACAAGAATTGTGTCATCTGAAGTATCATGCTTCGAACTCCGGAGTTGGGCATCTGTTAAGGGAGTCATCCCAGGGGTGTCGACGGAAGTTACCTCAAGGGTGTTGAGGGAAGTTAAGGCGGAAAACCTTACATCGAGAATCCCAGGTGTGGTTAGTGCTCATCGCTTGACCCCGATGGTAGATGGAGAAAAGGAAGAAAGCATGTCAGTTCTACAATTTTTGATAGTGAGCATTTAGGGTATATGAGATAAGAGCATTTGTGCCAAAACCACCACAATGTAAAAACTGTAAAGGATTTGGACATGTTTCAAGTGTGTGCAGATGAGTGGAGTGTACAAAAATCGGAGTGAAGAGCGGCCGTGTTGCAATTGTGGTGGGGATCATGACCCGGAGTTTGTGGAGTGCCCTATAAGGGAGGACGCGGCTAGGGATGCCATCTGGGCTGGCAGCCTTGCGAGGGTTAACACACTTAAATGTCTTACTCATGCTGGACACAGAGAAGGAGAGCCCCCAGTCCTTGGTAGCGGGTTGCGTCGGTGGCACTGTGTTGTCATCAAAGCAGACGAAGAAGGTGTTTAGCTTGTCCGCAAGCAAGACGTGGGTGGTCGCGGCGTGTCTGGTTTTCCCTTTGTCCGTGATTGTCTGTTGACCCAGCCACATACGTCTCATGTCTGAGCCGTTGAAATGCGACTCCACTTTGTCTCTGTACTGACGTGATGCCTGTTTGATTGCCTTATGGAAGGAATAACTACACTGTTCATTTTCGGCCATACTTCCAGTCACCTTGCCATGGTTAAATGCGGTGGTTTGCGCTTTCAGTTTTGCGTGAATGCTGCCATCTATCCACATTTTCTGGTTTGGGTAGGTTTTAATAGTCACAGAACATCTCCTATACACTTCCTGATGAACTCTGTCACCGTATCCGTATTCCCCACGAGCACTAACGTGAAGTTCATAGGAGCACATAAAATGAGAGATATTTTTGAGAAATTAAGGCATATACATTATTCAACCATTTTCCATCCTAAAAATGTGGAATAGGCAAAGACTTTGAATCTGGTATCAGATGAAAAATCAGTCTTAGAAAACATAAAAAGTCTTAAAAGCTATTAACAATACATGAAAACACATTCATGTTGAATTAAAGACCCTGCCAAATAATATCAATGTTTATATTTAGCTTTGCAAAAATAATTTGCCTTCTGTTAAATTTAAGAAATAATTGTCATTCATTTTCTTATTTCTCTCCTTCATGCGGAGGGAAGATGATTACATTTCGCAGAAGTAACTGTGGATGCAGGATTACAAGATGATGTTATATTTATGCACCAAAATGGTTGTTTCGATAAATCTCACCAGATTGGGTCTGCTGAATGATCGGGATCATTTCCTGATCCTATGACTCTGCCATGAGGTTGACAGTGTGATAAGGGGAGTATAGGGCTAATTGGAAAAATGGTTTCAACAGAATGTGATGTTATTTTTTTTCAAAGACATGTGTTTTAGAGATTTGCATGAAGAATATTGGATTGTAGTAATACTTTGTCATACAGTAGATTTGTTTGGATTTACGGAATCAAAGATGCACTGAACTGAATTATTGTTCTGATCTGTCCTTTCTTAAGGTTATGGTGGAGATGGGATCTAAATGCATGGGAGGGGTAATTTTACCAAATGGTGTGGACCTCAAAACATCCTCTAACCAGGTGAAGAAATGGTGTTCACTACGGCCCTGTCCTGCACCACCTCTACCGAGAGTCCGAACCGAGCAATCGGTGTACAGCATCCAGTTGAAGTTATCAACTGCCTTTTCTCTCATGCATTTTCTCCCAGGAATACAACAGAAGTCCACATGGATTGAGCATGGGGAGAGATCCGTTCCAAAACCTCTCATATTGCTTGTATAATGGTTGGCAAATGGACAAGACATAGTAGGAGTTGTGGTGGGGTTCAAGTGAGACATTGGAATTGGGACATTGTCATGGGCCATCCACTTTGAACTGTAAAGCTATCTGCAGAGGAAAAATTAAGAAATGCCACAAGATTGAGGGCCGGGAAAAGGAGGGGGTTGGTCACCTGTGCCCGTAAATTATTTAGACTTGTCTAAAATTGTTATTTTGGTTTATACACTGAAAAATGTATAGTGATTTAGGCTAGGAATGCATTGAGATACTGATCTGCAGTTATAACCCTGATGAGAATCTTAATACTAGAATTATGAGATTAATCTTTTGTATAGTAATATAAATGTACATTCTGTCAGTGTGTTAAGTTGAGGGTTTTCATTTTGGGTGATAGAACCAATGTGAATCACTGAGCAATGTCATTCTAAACTTTGTTAGAAGAATTATTTGGGTTTTAATTATGATTTGGAAGCAGAATGATTCTTTAAACTGACCAATTGATTTGAGAAATGTTTGGTATGTTAATCGGAGCAATTAATGTATTATGTATTGATTGTTGTTATGATGATTGTGACATAGATAAAGAAGTTGTTGTGTACTGAAAATGTTGACCAATGACTATTCTCAGCATGCCTTGAGAATGGAGAGGTGAACTCTGGTCCTGAGAGTAAATTTGATGCTAATCTATTGGATTTATATCCATTGCCAAATTGTAATTTTTGATAATGATAATACTCAGGAACTATAGCAGGTTTATGCTAATAGAACATAGAGTCCATAGGCAATGCCTTATACATGGTGGAATCATGATACTTGTCCTAGGGCATGTTCATTAGGCACTAACAGGAATAAATGTGTTTTTTTAAACCTTATAATTCTGCTTTTAAGTTGAGACTTCTCAAAATGGGGGAATGTGGTAGCAGGATTACAATGTAATGTTATGTTTATGCACCAAATGGTTGTTTTATTTATTAGAGTAAGGTTCTGAGTTAACTGAGAGGAGTCTTTATGGAGCTTGGGCTGGCAACTGGTTAAGTGATGGCTTGGTGATAAAAAACCTACAGCTGGCATTCCATAGATCAGATGTGGTGAGAGCCACCAAGATAGAGAGAGCCTGGAGGAACAGAACAAAGGCCTCATTATTATCCTGGCAGATGACCACAGGAGGAACCCAAAGTGGCTTATGTTGCCCCCAATCTATATGGGAGGGGTTGAACCAGCTAAAACTGAGCAATCTTAGTAACAGGTATGTAAGGAACAGCATGGTCTGTAAAGGGTAGGCAAGACTGCCGGGTCGACGGTTTCATTATTGCAATAATTAATTGATATTGAAAAATATATATTGTTTGAAGAAATGACAAAGTCTCTCTCAAATGAATATAATATTCCACCACATAATAAGATAGATCTACCAATTAGTTAGTGTTTATACTGATATAAATTTGGTTTAAGTGATTAAAACGCGTCATTCTGTTACCAAATCTGTAACAGAATGACCCAAAAAATCAGAATGACTTCTGTTAAGGACCCTGGCACTAAAAACCTCTCTCTGCAACTGGATCCTGGACTTCCTGACCAGCACGCTTATCCTCAACATGCGGGCCCCTCAGGGGTGCATGCTCAGGCCGTCCTCTACTCCCTGTTCACTCAACACTGCATGGCCAGGCACAACTCCAACACCATCATTAAGTTTGCCGATGACACAACAGCGGTAGGCCTGATCACCGACAATGATGAGACAGCCTATGGTCAGAGACCTGGACGTGTGGTGCCAGGACAACAACCTCTCCCTCAACGTGATCAAGGAGATGATTGTGGACTACAGGAAAAGGAGGACTGAGCACACCCCCATTCTCATCGATGGGGCTGTAGTGGAGCAGGTTGAAAGCTTCAAGATCCTTGGTGTCCACATCACCAGCAAACTATCATGGTCCACACACACCAAGACAGTCGTGAAGAGGGCACGACAAAGCCTATTCCCACTCAGGAGACTGAAAAGATTACAGCTGCACCATTGACTGGTTGCATCACTACCTGTTATGGCAACTGCTCGGCCTCCGACCGCAAGGCAATACAGAGGGTAGTGCGTACGGCTCAGTAGAGTACATCACTAGGTCCAAGCTTCCTGCCATCCAGGACCACTATACCAGGTGGTATCAGAGGAAGGCCCTAAAAAATGTCAAAGACTCCAGCAACCCTAAGTCAGAGACTGTTCTCTCTGCTACCGTACGGCAAGCGGTACCGGAGAGCCAAGTCTGGGTCCAAAAGGCTTCTTAACATGTTCTACCCCCAAGCCATAAGACTACTGAACAGATAATCAAATGGCTACCCAGACTATTTGCATTGCCCCCCTCTTTTACACTGCTGCTAGTCTCTGTTTATTATCTTTTTATAGTCACGTTAACTCTACCTACATGTACATATTACCTCGACTAACCGGTGCCCCTGCACATTTACCCTGTACAGGTACCTCCTGTATATAGTCTCTCTATTGTTATTTTACCACTGCTCTATTTTTTACTTTCTATTTTTTACTTAATACATTGTTGGTTAAGGGCTTGTAAGTAAGCATTTCACTATAAGGTAGGGTCTAGTATGTAGGGTAGGGTCTAGTATGTAGTGTAGGGTCTAGTATGTAGTGTAGGGTCTAGTAGGGTCTAGTATGTAAAAGCTAAGAAGCATAATTGATTTGAATGGGAGGTCCATCTCGATTGAGATAGGCTCTAAAATTCGAACTATTTCCTTTTTAAAAACTCTTGTCTATGAGCAGAGAAAGTGGGGAAGGAGATTCTAAGATATAAACTTTCCTTCAGGGCTATTCTATTCCACTTGGGAAACTTGAAAATGTTAGAAAACCCAAGCAATCTTTTTATTTAGTCTTGTCAATGGTGTGATTGTGGAGAACGTCACTCTGTGGCATTGCCTTTTTCAGTAATTGTTTTTTGGTGCGATTGTGGAGAATGTCACTCTGTGGCATTGCCTTTTTCATATAAATTTTTTTAAAAATCCTGTTGTACTCAGCGCATGTGACAAATCAAATGTGATTTTATATAATTCAACTGAATTGGCTACAATGGGAATTCATTGTAGTCACAAACCACAGTTGGGTCACCTGCTACTGGCATACTGTTATGTTCAGCCCATAACTGTTTTCTTTCTCTTTCTGTTGCGTGGTGGTCAAAGCAAAAGTGTGAAAACAGTCTGGACTGCCCTCCCTTTCTCTCTCCCTGTCTCTCTCTTTTCAGCTAATGTCACCTCTTCCCGCTCTTACCTACCCATGAGCACCCTCTATTTCCATTTACTGGAACCAGCCCTCTCACCCACTAAGCACAGACTGACACCGGACGTCTATGGGGGTTGAAAAGTAGTCCAAATCTGAACCAATCACATATGTCTTTTTCACAAGTTTGGACAGCACAGTAAAGTACAGTACAGTAAAGAAAAGTAGAGTATAGGTCAGTACAATACATTACAGTACTGTACAGTAGTGCACACTAGAGTAGAGTGAACTATACTCTACTGTGCTGTACTGCGATGTCCAAACTTGAAGATAGATGTCTATGATTGGAGCAGATTTGGTCAAGTCCATACAAACCAAAATTGAAACATGGAATTGCTTTCTTATAGCTTTGAGGTAGACCCTGCTCTTTCAAATCCAACCCAAAAGACACTTACTAAAAATACTAATTCTGCAGACTCAAGCATTTTCTCTCAAATTCCCCTCCCTCTCTCTCGACTGTTATCTTTCACTCTCTCATATGTGTGTATCAGAGGAGGCTGCTGAGGGGAGGACGGCTCATAATAATGGCTGAAATGGAGGGAATGCAATGTAATCAAACCATGTGTTTGACGTATTTGATACCATTCCAGTTATTCTGCTCCAGTCATTACCACGAGCCAGTCCTCCCCAATTAAGGTGCCACCAACCTCCTGTGGTGTGTATCCCTATATTTTTTGTTCCCACTTTCTCTCCCTCACCTACAGTTTCACACTCACACTGAGTTACTTTCATCCTCTAAAACAAACCCTCAGCTTTCTCCCTCTTGGTTCCCCTCTACTGAGAGCTGTTGCCTCTCCTCTTATTCTCTCACTCCTTCCTCCCACTCCATACCCCCCTCCACCTCTGTTCTCTCTCTCCTTCTCACTCACTCCCTCTCTATAACCCCCCATCTCTCTCTTTTCTCTCTCTCTCGCTGAGTGTGCAGTCCCTGTTCCTCCTCTCCTGTCTGGTACACAGTGATGCTCTCAGTGGCACTCTAGTGCTTATGTGTCTCCTTACGTGTGTCTGTGTGTGGGTGTGTGTGAGTGAGTGCAGAGTGGAAAGGACGTCTCTAGGTAGGAATTCCATCCATGATGTCCTTCTATACTCCAAGAAAGGAAGGATGCATGCAGCCTTGGCCCTACCAATTTACAGAGAATTAGAACCATTTCAGAGATCAAAGATGAAAACAAGAATTGTATCCCCCGTGTATAGGAAATTGACAAAAAATAACACGGAAGAGTGATTCTCTATGCATTGACTGCATGCAAGGAAACAGTGAATTATTTTGCAAAATCAGCAACATGGTAACGTTCTTAATTAGAGTTGTTGAATTTCTTAACCATGCAGTGGTAGAGGGTTGTTGATGTGATGTTATTGTAATTAATCAAATGAGCGTTTACAGTAACAAGGCACACCTGTGAAATTAAATGCATTCCAGGTGACTACCTCATGAAGCTAGTTGAGAGAATGCCAAGAGTGTGCAAAGCTGTCATCAAGGCAAAGGGTGGCTACTTTGAAGAATCTCAAGTGTTACATTTGTTTAACACTTGTTTTGGTTACTACATGATTCCGTATGTGTTATTTCATAGTTGTTATGTCTACAATGTAGAAAATAGTAAAAATAAAGAAAAACCCTTGAATGAGTAAGTGTGTCCAAACTTTTGACTGGTACTCTATGCGTTTCTTAATCTTGTTTGTGCTTGCTCGTGCCTGTTTTAGAAATGTGAAAATAACTGGTTTCATATCAGTAATGCTTCAGGCTTAAAAATACAGAGCACGATTCACTAAAGTAATGTGGACACCTGCTAGTCGAACATCTCATTCTAAAATCATGGGCATTAATATGGAGTTGGTCCTCCCTTTACTGCTGTAACAGCCTCCACTCTTCTAGGGAAGGCTTTCCACTAGATGTTGGAACATTGCTGCAGGGCCTTGCTTCCATTCAGCCACAAGAGCATTCGTGAGGTTGGGCACTGATGTTGGGCGATTAGGCATGGCTTGCAGTCAATGTTCCAATTCATCCCAAAGGTGTTAGATAGGGTTGAGGACAGGGCACTGTGCAAGCCAGTCAAGTTCTTCCACACCAATCTAGACAAAACATTTCTGTATGAAACTCGTGTTGTGCACAGGGGCATTGTCATGCTGAAACAGAAAGTACCTTTCCAAACTGTTGCCACAAAGTTGGAAGCACAGAATCGTCTAGAATGGCATTGTATGCTGGAACTAAGGGGCCTAGCCAGAGTCTTGAAAACAGCCCCAAACCATTATTCCTCCTCCACCAAACTTTACAGTTGGCTCTATGCATTGGGGTAGATAGCATTCTCCTGGTATCCGGCAACCCCAGATTTGTCCGTTGCACTGCCAGAGAAAGCATTTTCACTGCTCCAGAGTCCAATGGCGACGAGCTTCATACCACTCCAGCCGACGCTTGGCATTGCACATGGTGATCTTAGGCTGCTTAGCCATGGAAACCCATTTCATGAAGCTCCCGACGAACAGTTATTGTGCTGACATTGCTCCCAGTGCAGTTTGGAACTCGGTAGTGAGTGTTGCAACGGAGGACAGATGATTTTTACACACTATGCGCTTCAGCACTTGGCGGTACTGTTCTGTGAGCTTGTGTGTCCTACCACTTCATGGCTGAGCTGTTGTTGCTCCTTGTTTCCACTTAACAAAAATAGCACTTACAGATGACCCGGGGGCAGCTCTAGCAGGGCAGAAATTTGACCAACTGACTTTTGGGAAAGGTGGCCACCTATGACGGTGCCATGTTGAAAGTCCCTTAGCTCTTCTGTAAGGCCATTCTACTGCCAATGTTTGTCTATGGAGTTTGCATGGCTGTGTGTTAGATTTTAAAATACTACTCAAAAGTAGTTATGATAATTCAGATTTCCAGCATCAAAACTATCTTGGAAGGGGTATTCAGGGGGGATTTGAAAGGTGAAAGGCACCACAACCAAGAAATGCCAATGTAACTAAGGTGAGATTTAAAAAACGTTATTACATCTGAAAACCAAAGGTTCATTATGTTAAATTGACCCTAGTATAGGTATGTGGTCAGTTGTTATATTGAGACATGTAAAATACATGCATCTACTTATAAGTTATATGAAAGCTGTAACATTTTTTTTTATCTTACTTTAATTTATGTAGTTAACTTTTTGTTTCCCCATGACAGTGTGGAAGTAGTACCACAACCTGTCCAGTAGATGGCATGGTGTAGGCCTGTTCAAAGCACTGAAAATCCTGATTCTGTGATCTTGATATTGTTGTATGTGGGTCAGAATTATCCTCTCCGATTATTTTCTGAACTTCATGATGCAATAAAAGGCTTTAAACTCCAGGACTGGATGGCATACTAGTTGAGGTATATCAAACCTTATTTGATGTACTCAGAGGGTCTGTTATTAGCATGTTTTAACCATTCCTATAAAAATGGTAGACCGTCAGACACTCAGCAACAAGGTCCGATTTCACTATTACTGAAACAGGACCCAGGTAGTAAATAAAGATCCAGTCCATTTAAAAAAAAACAGGAGGCCCCATACACTTCCGTGTTGTGATGCAAAAATGATAGCAAAATGCATAGAGCACAGAATTAAAAAGGCATTGACAGATATTATTAATCCTAATCAGACAGGTGTTTTACATTGATGATACATTAGAGATAATATAAGACAAGTACTGGAAACAATAGAATACTATGAAAAATCTGGGAAAACAGGCCTGGTATCCATAGAGGACTTTGAAAAGGCTTTTGATAAAGTACGTTTGGAATTTATATAGAAATGCCTGGACTTTTTTCATTTTGGAGAATCTCTTATACAATGGGTTAAAATTATGTATACAATGGGTTAAAATTATGTATAGTAACCCCAGATGTACAAATAAAATTATGTCTACTTCTCAGAAAGTATTAAACTGAGGAGTAAAAACAAGGTTGTCCACCATAGGCATATCTATTTATGGCCATCGAAATGTTAGCTATTAATATCAGATCCAACAATAATATCAAGGTGCTATAAATCCAGGGCTTAAAAACACGTTTTTTTAAATATTTTGATTTTATTTGGATTGCTGACTAGCCACACAGAATTGTTCTAACCGCTCTGGATTACAATCAGTATTTATATTCTGAAAGGAAGAAATTCTCACTCTAATACATTTTCATAGAAAGTTGGCAAAAGAGATTTGAGGAAAAATCACCCTGATTAACTCTTTAGTCATATCCCAGTATACTTATTTCCTCACGGCGCTGCCTACACCTAATAACTTGTTTTTTTAATTATATGAGCAAAGAATATTCCACTTTATTTGGAACAACAAGCCAGATAAAATGTAATAGGCCTATTTATATATTGAATATGAATTTGGAGGGCAGAAAGGAGTAGATATTTTAACATTGGACCTCTCACTAAAGGTTTCAGTCATACAAAAGCTATACTTCAATCCAAAACCAGTTGTAGCAGATTAGTAAGAATGGCTCACTCCATGTTCAAGAATGGTATTTTTCTCTTTAATCAGATTACAACCTCTCCCTTTCGGTTGTCTGAAAATAAAATAATCTCCAAAATATTGCTATTTTTAAAACAAGCCATAGAAAGCTGGTTTCAATTTCAGTTTAATCCACCAGAAAATACAGAACAAATATTACAACAAATATTATAGTCAAACTTGTGCAAGTATTCACCCCCTGCAAGTATTCACCCCCAATTTTCCTATTTTGTTGCCTTACAACCTGGAATTAAAATAGAATTTGGGGGTTTTGTATCATTTGATTTACACAACATGCCTACCACTTTAAAGATGCAAAATATTTTTTATTGTGAAACAAACAAGGCAAAGAAAATCGAAAACTTTAGTGTGCATAACTATTCACCCACCCAAAGTCAATACTCTGTAAAGCCACCTTTTGCAGCAATTACAGCTGCAAGTCTCTTGTGGCATGTCTCTATAAATTTGGCACCTCTTGGATGTTTGCCCATTCTTCAAGGCAAAACTGCTCCAGCTCCTTCAAGATGGATGGGTTCCGCTGGTGTACAGCAATCTTCAAGTCATATCACAGATTCTCAATTGGATTGAGGTCTGGGCTTTGACGAGGCCATTCCAAGACATGTAAATGTTTCCCCTTAAATCACTTGTTTGTTGCTTTAGCAGTAAGCTTAGGGTCATTGTCCTGCTGGAAGGTTAACCTCCGTCCCAGTCTCAAATCTCTAGAAGACTGAAACAGGTTTCCCTCAAGAATTTCCCTGTATTTAGCGCTATCCATCATTCCTTCAATTCTGACCAGTTTCCTAGTCCCTGCCGATTAAAAACATCCCCACAGCATGATGCTGTGTTTGACATGAATGAGTTAGTTCAATGTTTGACATGAATGAGTTAGCTGAAAAGTTGGCTAGCTAGTAGCAAGTAACAAGAACATTATCCAGCCTACATAACAACCATTTTGTTTGCATAGCAACTACACTAAAATAATGAATGACTGGGTTTGTAGCAACATGACCAAAATAACTAACAACCAGATTTTTGTATTGGGCTATATCTTCTGGTAGAATAATGACATTTTATGAATGTATTTATTAAAATAAAGTTGTATTGAAATTATGTAATTAATTGGTATTAATATGTTATTAATATGTTGGTGACACATTTTTAAAGCAATAAGGCACATGAAGCAGTGCTGTATCATGAATACAGTCACAGGTAAATGGGTTGACCGACTCCCCGCTATCGCGTCTGGCCGAACAATGCCATTTACCTGTGACTATATTCATCATACTGTAAAGTTTGGCCTCTTGTTTCTTTATCACTTAATTGTGTGTAGATGTGTGAGAGAACAAAATGTAGAATAAGTCAAGGAGTATGAATCCTTTCTGAAGGCACTATATATATTTTTTTTCAATCATCAAAGCGCTGCCTATACACTCACACACAAATACATACAATACACCCACAGACTCTCTCACTCACACACATCTCCATCCACCCACTCACATCAACACTTCATGCTGAGCACACACTTCTATCTACAACACATCATCACCACCAGCAAATAATGCTTGGAAAAGGGCTCTGCATCTCTCTCTCTCTCTCTGTCTCCCTGCCTTATTGATCTGACAGATGTCAAATTGCCTTCCACCTCAGTATGCAGGCGCCTTCTTCCAGCGAAGTATAAAACATGACTTGTTGACAAACAGGCCATATCCCAGGGTGCTTTGTGCCAACGTCAGGTCCTGACAGGCCTGCTCAGCAAACATCCAGCACGTTCGTGACTTAAAATCACATTAGTGTGGTGGGAAATCAATCCTCTAACCTTGGCTGGATGATAAGTTAACATTTTGCATACCTCCAGTCCGCTTCGCCGGCCTCTCGCCACTGAGAACGACAACGGGAATCAAATGGCAACGTTTGAATTTCACTACTGACACCTTTGTGGTATTTCGTACTACCACAAAAATCATTCCAAGAGAGGGGAGCAGTTTCTAAATTGAAACATTCTCGTTCAGTCAACTTGAATAGTGTTACGTACAGTCAGCCTTGCTAGCCAGCAATTTTAAATTTGCTACTGTGCAGTTTCAAGCAGAAAACCTCATAAAGGCAGTGGTGTCATAATCCTCCCCCGGCAGTTGCAGACGATGCTCGTTTGAAGATGCAACACGTGCATTTTTAAACGCCCTACGCACACGTGGCATTTTCACTGTATGACTTGGAGCACTATGATAGAAATGTGGCCCTAACACACAGACACTGCCGGCAGCTGTCGCCTGAAGCCTCATTAAAAAATTAAAAGGGGATAAATAATTAAATAAAGCGGAAAGTGCTTGAAGTAAATAAATATCTAAACCAATTCATGTAACATAGCTCAATCTCGAGAGACGCCACTCTATAAAATTCGCTCCCTCCTCACGGGAGTCCAACATGAAATTAGACAGATGAATCCAGCGAGGATGTACCAGCGTGAGGTCGATCTGGCAATCTCTTTTTATTTCTCTCTCTCCCTTCCCTCTCTCTCTTTCAGTCTTTCAGTCTTTCTAAAGGGAGTTGGATGAGTTTGGCCAAATCACAGTACTCTAATTACCATGGGTTAGAGCCATATGCGTTACGTCTGGAACAGAGAACTAGATGCCTGATCAGGCGAAAAGACGGACAACAGTGACAGAAAACAAAAACAAAACACTGTGTTGTCAAAGTCGTGTGTTGTCATCGCTCATTCCCTCATTCCATTCAACACTATCCATCCATCCTGCTTCCTTTCCTGCACTTGTTTTTCGTCAGGCCTAAATATTGATCCTAAATGGTCATCCGTAGTCAACAAAGAGTAAGGGTTGCAGTCACTGGACGTTCCGATCGCTTCGACCATTGTGTGTAGTTACTGTGCTTGTAAATTTGTAACTGAACTGTCATATCATGGAAATGTACTATCAAATAGATACTAGCTTGTAGAGTAATTTGTTGAAAATAACATATTACACAGTCGTCAGTCTTATACATGCAGAGAGTCATTTAAAGAGCACTGAGAGGTTTTGAGTGATACATGGCGTTAGGTATGTCATGTAACTGCAGTGTCATGACATTACTTTCATTCATCTGAAGACTGTTATTATTTAATCCACTAACTATGTTTAATTTTTATCCGATTAAATTAATTATGTAACAAATAACTCATTGGGAATTTGGGGCACCACGGAAGAGATTCTTTAACCTCTCCAGGCTAGGGGGCGGTATTTTCACGTCCGGATGAAAAGCGTGCCCAAAGTAAACTACCTGCTACTCAGGCCCAGAAGCTAGGATATGCATATTATTAGTAGTAGTAGATTTGGATAGAAAACATTCTGACGTTTCTAAAACTGTTTGAATGATGTCTGTGTGTATAACAGAACTTATTTGGCAGGAGAAACCCCTTGGACAAACCATCCAAGAATTGCATGTGTGATTACATGAAAGTTTAATATTTATAGTAATTTAATCTGAATTTGGCGCTCTGCCAATTCACCGGATGTTGTCAAATCGACTTAATGATTGTCCTGTTGGAAGATGAACCTTAACCCCAGTCTGAGGTCCTGAGCGCTCTGGAGCAGATTTTCATCAAGGATCTCTCTGTACTTTGCTCCATTCATTTTTCCCTCTCCTGACTATTCTTCCAGTCCCTGCCGCTGAAAAACATCCCTACAGCATGATGCCGCTGTTGTCAGGTTTCTTCTAGACATGGCGGTTGGCATTCAGGCCAAATAATCTTGTTTCTCTAGGTCTGATAGCCCTTTAGGTACCCTTTGGGAAACTCCAAGTGGGGTGTCATGTGCCTATTACTGAGGAGTGGCTTTCCTCTGGCCACTCTTTCATAAAGGCCTGATTGGTAGAGCGCTGCAGAGATGGTTGTCCTTCTGGAAGGTTCTCTCATCTCGATAGAGGATCTCTGGAGCTCTGTCAGAGAGACCATTGGTTTCTTAAATACTTCCCTGACTAAGGCCCTTCTCGCCCAATTACTCAGTTTGGCTGGACGGACAGCTTTAGGAAGAGTCTTGGTGGTTCCAAACTTCTTCCATTTAAGAATGATGGAGACAACTGTGTTCTTGGGGACAATGCTGCAGAAATGTTTTGGTACCCTTCCCAGGATCTGTGCCTCAACACAATCCTGTTTCGGAGCTCTACGGGCAATTCGTTTGACCTCATGGCTTGGTTTTTGCTCTGCCATGCACTGTCAACTGTGGGACCTTATATAGATAGGTGTGTGCCTTTCCAAATCATGTCCAATCGATTGAATTTACAACAGGTGGACTCCAATCAAGTTGTAGAAACGTCTCAAGGATGATAAATGGAAACAGGATGCACCTGAGCTCAGGGTCTGAATACTTATGTAAATAAGGTATTTGTTTTCTTATTATTTTTATACAATTGCAAAAATTTCTAAAAAAACAGTTTTTGCATTGTCATTATGGGGCATTGTGTGCAGATTGATGAGGAAAAAATGAATTTAATACATTTTTGCATAAGGCTGTAACGTAACAACATGTGGAAAAAATTAAGTGGTCTGATACTTTCCAAATGCACTGTATATATACAGTACCAGTAAAAAGTTTGGACACACCTACTCATTCAAGAGGCAATTCGTAATTTCGACTAAGACAACGAGCAAGCTAGGACAGACGTAATGTTAGTCAATATAACTATTTGTTTAGCACTTTTGAAATGTACAGCGACAGAATTCAGAACATGGGCCGTTCTTTCAGTGCTCTCCCTGTACACCAAGTTAGAACTGTAGAATAAATAATGGGGGCATATTAGAAGACAATGAAAGCTCTTACACTATTCGATGATTGCATTTATCTAAAACAGGTTATAGGCTACGGTAGAACAGTAGGCAAAATTAAAGAGAGGTAAATAGATCAAATTATTAGGCTAAGACTGTGAAAGTGTGATGTTGACATGATCAGTCCAATATAAGCTACTGTACATAAAGCGTGATTTGACGTCATTTTATCCGTGGCCAATGACCTTGAGCCTTCTTGGATGGGCACTTCTATGGCAGCAGCCGAAGGGCTAGAATTTTCAATGTCTCCTCTTACACCTGGCAGTGACGTAAAGTCCCCATGAGTGACAGAACACTGAGACAATCACGGTGCAACGCTCCATATTTTCTGCTGGCTTGCCCCACCACCACAAAAAGCTCTGAGCTAGGCTGAAACGCCTGCCTTTTGGAGCTGTCTTACTCAAGAAAATATATATATATATTTTTTTACATCGTTTGGAAACTGATATGTAACATGTATTAATGCCAAAATAACATGCAAAACAGGCAAGCCCCCAAAAATAAATGCTAAAAATGTGGGGCTCAAAACAGGTGGGGCTCTGCTTATGGGTTTGAATAAATAACCGCTATAGTCTACAGACATCGTGCTTTCAACTCTTCTTTCAAACTACCCATGAGTTCTATTGGCTGCTGTATTTAACATAGAGGAAAAAAGAGCTTGCGTCCCTCTTAGAATAGTCTATTAGTATAAGAAATACAAAAAAATTATGTCCAGCAAGCTATTCTAGTTCAAGAGCTAAGGAGTGTTTTTAAGGAAAAGCCAGTGGAGCAGAGGTGCGTATGTATTGCGCAAGAGACAGTGGCTATACGTTATAAGCTTATTATGCATAACCCATCATTAATTAGCTAAAAATAAGGCTAATACTACATTGCATTTATTACCTGAAAGAGGTAGACTTGGACATCTATATTTAGTGCCATATATCAATTTAGAACAGGATTATCTATTTTGGATCCAATTTGAATGGAGTTGATGGAGAGAAAGGCTGCTTAAGTGATTGGCAGTTTAAAAACTCTCAAAACTCTCAAAAACAAATCATTACAAATAAAAACCAAGGTGACCCCCGAAAGTCAGATGGAGATGAGTAAATTAGATGCGCATTCGGTCTTTATATCACTGTAGCATAGGCTATGCTGTAACAAATGTAGGCCTACCTGTCACAATAAAAAACACTACCATGATGAGATGATAGGTCTACATGCATTGTGAACTGTGCTCCAGACTGAGATGGGCTGTCTGTCCCCACCCTGAGTGTTGATTCATCATGCAGAGGCTGTAGAGAAGCCAGATTTAGACATTGCATATAATTTAACAGTTCCATTTCACGCCATGCTGTTCATATAAATAATTTATTATAATATACCGGTTTCTCTCAGTTATTTATCCCGGGAAAAGTGTGATTGTGGGCGGTAAATCCCAGTAATCGGGTTCCTACCATTTAACCCTCCTGTGTAATGATCATGCTGTTTAATCAGCTTCTGAATATGCTGCACCTGTCAGGTGGATGGATTATCTTGACAAAGCAGAAATGCTCACTAACAGGGACATTAACAAATTTAACAAATGTTTGAGAGGAATAAGCTTTGTGTGTGTATGGAAAATTTCAGGGATCTTTAATTTCAGCTCATGAAACATGGGACCAACACTTTACACATTGTGTTTCGATTTCTGTTCAGTATCCAATGTAGGCTACAGCAGAACGTACATCAGAATATATAGGCCTCCTACTTGTGATAACATGAAGTGCATATTCAGATTAACTTCACAGTACAGAACAAGTATGTAAAGGAAAAAGATGTTCCTACCTTAGTTTTCTAAAATCTCCCTCAACACAGACATTTCCTTGTGCGTCTTCTCCCTATTTCTTGTTTTGCTCCTGGTGTCTGTGACATCTGTGTCCTTTAGAAATCCATGATCTCACATAGGGAACTGGCTTGAATTTGATCAGGGGTGGGATAACAAGGTTCAGAAAGAGAAGTCCTGATATGGTGGAGGAATGCAGAGGGGCGCAGGATGAGGTGCAAATCAGATTCATATGATAAAATCCTCACTCGCATTCTACATTGGTGCTGACTGCCACCAACAGCTCTTTAGGTCCATCTAGAATGGCACCTTTATCGTTACCATGAGTGTACCTGTAGTACCTGTACTGCCTGTAGGCCTGTATGACCCTAAGTGGACTGTCAATGCCAAACCGCTGGCAGAGAGATTCTATCTTTGTTTCTCTGTACAGTGCTCCTGCGTCCTCTGGCCAGTATTGCGCGTAAAGCATCTTCAGCTCCTTGATGAACTGTCTGTATCCTGTATTGTCCACCGCCCGTCCTCCTTGAGATAACATTCTAGCCTCCATGTTCCTCGGCAAGCCCTTGTAAAAATCCCTCTGATTAAGGACTCTGTCGCTGGGTCTTCCACCATTCAGTTTGACTCCTTGGAAAGAGTTCTCAATCCCTCTCTGGCTGAGTCGTGTGTGTTGGCCTGGCTGCTCTGCCATTGCAATGCTTCCCTGATGACTGCCCTGTGTGCAGTAATAATTGTGCAATCTCTCTTTTGGAGCTCGAGTGACAATTCAGATAGTTCTTGAAGTGCATCAAACATAAAGCCTAGATTGTTAACAAACGCATGCGACGATATTTGCATGGCAAGACCACTTCAACTCGGCGGGCATCCTCAGCTGCTGTGGTGAAATGCTTGTGAAGAGCTGGGTAATTGTTCCACACAGACTCTTACAACTCAAAAACTGGATGCCACCCATCAAAGATCCTGCCGTTTTTGCACAGCTGAATGTCTAAACTCTCTGTGCACTCTCTTAGCCCCATTCGTTTTATGTTGGATACGCTATGAACCGTATATAGCTTGTCCATAAGTATTTTAAAATAATTGATTGCGCTCATCTCTTTTACCACATTACCTACTGCGAGCTCAAGCCTGTGTGCCGAGCAGTGCCAAACGGTTATATTAGGGAGGGGAGGGCCTGAAGCATTGTTACTACCTCGCTCTTGCATCGCAGCATGACAGACGCACAATCACACGTCATTCCATTGAGGGTTTTTTCAGTAAACTTCACACCCTCTAACGTAGATAATAGATTACGGACAATTCCACCAGCAGATACAGCTGAAGTCGGAAGATTACATACACCTTAGCCAACTACTTTTAAACTCAGTTTTTCACAATTCTTGACATGTAATCCGAGTAAAAATTCCCTGTCTTAAGTAGGTTAGGATAACCACTTTATTTTAAGAATGTGAAATGTCAGAATAATAGTAGAGAGAATGATTTACTTCAGCTTTTATTTCTTTCATCACATTCCCAGTGGGTCAGAAGTTGGTGTTCTTCGGCTTGCAAGTCTCCCCCTTTTTCCTCCAAATATAACGATGTTCATTATGGTCAAAACAGTTCTATTTTTGTTTCTTCAGACCAGAGGACATTTCTCCAAAAAGTACGAACTTTGTCCCCATGTGCAGTTGCAAACCATAGTCTGGCCGTTTTATGGTGGTTTTGGAGCAGTGGCTTCTTCCTTGCTGAGCAGCCTTTCAGGTTATGTAGATATAGGACTCGTTTTACTGTGGATATAGATACTTTTGTTCCTGTTACCTCCAACATCTTCACAAGGTCCTTTCCTGATGTTTTGGGATTGATTTGCACTTTTCACACCAAAGTACGTAGGGACCTCTTCACTAGCTGACCACCACTGCCAAGACCTGCTTCAAAATCAGTTACCTACCTTGCCGGCCCACCCCATAACCTGTATGTACAAATAACAGAGCAGGTCTGAAATCAGTGTGGAAGGATAGGATGGTTGCACAGAAGGATCACCGTGCTTTTACATTTTGGTTTTTCAGGGAGGCGGGAGAAATGACCAGGATGCAACTTGATTTAACTCTGATCACTTAAAAAAAAAAAATACAATGCAAACAGTGAACAAATTGTATAAATAATGCCGTGAGAGGTACCGTAGCCGGTCAAAGAGGTGCCGGAACGAACCAGGTCAAATCTGAGAGGTGCCAGATCTCTGTTCTGGCAGGATATGGCTCAAATTAAGCATTGCTGGCACCTACTACCATACTCAGTTCAAAGGCACTTTTGTCTTGCCCATTCACCCTCTGAATGGTACAAATACACAATCCTTGTCTCAATTGTCTCAAGGCTTAAACATCCTTTTTTTTAACCTGTCTCATTCCCTCCATCTACACTGATTGAAGAAGATTTAACAAGTGACATCAATAAGGGATCATAGATTTCACCTGGTCAGTCTGTCATGGAAAGAGAAGTGTATATTATTATAATTCTGTATTAGTATTGGTAGATTTGGTCCAGGCTAATTTGTATCCAGCCCCAGATAAGTGCATTCGTCTGGGGTTTCGTGGCCACTGCTCATCCGACGTGTACAGGTCTGTAGGTCTAACACCTGTGCAGCTAGGCGGAACATTGCATGGCATCGGAAGGGAAGGTGAAGAAGTCAGGTCTAACAACACCTGGCTCCTTTGACACGTGTGTCTGGGTCTGCGCCGGTCCTGTCAATCTCACAGCATCAGGTATCGGGAAGGATTCACAGAGAAAAGACGAGGGAAACGGGGGGAGGGAGGGGCAATGTCAAATCAAATCAAAATGTATTAGTCACATGATGCGAATACAACAGGTGTAGACCTTACAGTGAACATGCTTACTTACGAGCCCCTAACCAACAGTGCAGTTTCAAAAAATACGGATAAGAATAAGAGATAAAAGTAACAAGTAATTAAAGAGCAACAGTAAAAAATAACTATATATACAGTTTAGGTGCTATGTACATCTAGGTAGAGTTAATTGATTATTAAGTGATTATGCATAGATGACAACAGAGAGTGGCAGTGGTGTGGGGGGCAGGCAGGCATTGTCGATTGTGTGTCCATGTGTGCCTGGAAGTGCAAAAATGAACACAGTACAAGACATAAGCTCTACCCTAGTAGGTAAAATGCGACATGGGACGTCATAATTGTTCACGACGACACCAAAACGTCTGGCAAAGATGGCACATCATTGTCTGGTAAGATATCCAGGTAACAACCATCAGAACAAAAACACCAGATGATCCGGATCAACACAACACCAGATGATCCGGATCAACACAACACCAGATGTATTTCTCCTGGTATGCTTAAAAAGCATGAAAAAAAACAACATCTGTAGGCCTATACAACCTGACCATGACCTCACAAAATATGTTATTTTAGTTTAAATCCGTTTGCCCTAGGACACTATTTTGTTGAATATTCTGCGCTGTGAGGGCATAGTCCAATTTGGCACCATTTGAAATCCCACCCAACAGAATGTCAATGCACTCTGATTGTTTCACCATGTAATCATTGTTCACACTAAATGTACCGTCTGGGCGTACTGTATCAGTTAATTACGCACAAAAAGTCTTTGAAATCCTCCTACACACTCTGCTTGGTGTCCATTTAATGAGTCTCATCTGCCCAGGCAGTTTGCATTGGCTTTCAATTGAATATGGCTCTGGCTGTGAGAGAGGGGCCAACAGATTGGACATTTACACTGTCACAGCAGAGGGTCATGACAGAGACCTGGTGAGTGAGTGTAGCGGAATGACAGGTCTGACATGGATGAAGTGATGCACAGTGGTGTGTTTTGGAGGAGGAGGACACCGGGGAAAGGAGAGCTCCACTTTGTAGCAAAGATTGAACCTTGGAGGGTCAATCCACAAGATTTCTACACAAAAGTAGTTCTCTAAGACTCTATGACTGTATGATAGATTGTTCTGGGAATTTGTTCGTGTGTTAGAATTATACTGTTTTTAGGAAATCTCATGTTTCCTGTCATATGTTTACTGTTAGTCTGATGCCAAAAAGAAGTCTATGTCACCAACGTCACATTTTGTAACATTCAGTCTCAGGAAGTTGGAAATACTTAAAATATAAAACTGTTGCATTTCAATATGACGGTCATCCGAGAGTCTTGTCGTGCCAATACACGGATTCTGAAATAGGCACATGCGTCTCTACCATGCTATCAATTGAATGTGGTGTAATAACAATTAGGCTCCTGGGGACTTTGGGGCTAGACATGGCACTGAATTTATGGCAAGGAGTATCAAAAGAAATGCTCTGAGTCTTTGATCTGATGAGAGGAGTCTTTGGCAATCAAGATCACAGGCAGTGTAACATTTCGATAAATAGGTCCACAGAACGTGACACTTAGCAGGGAGCCTGGGGGATTGGGCTTTGTGCAAGCCTGCAAGGCCTTATCTATTATTGGCTGCATAAATCCTGGATATCCCCCATGTGAGGTTCAAGACTCAAAGGGTTTACTGTGCAAAACTGGTGAATTACTCACTCAAACAGGTGTATTGAAAACTCCATATTCGCAATTCTGAACTTTCATCTGTGGTAAAAAACTGGTTCCATGAGATGGAATTCTTCACGTTTGACTCTCTGATACCTGTGTTATTTACTGTAGGTACATGAACCATAGCATCCAAGTTGTGAATAACTCCTGAACAGCAAACTCTAAGTTCAACCAATAGGCAATGGAAAGGATATAGAGACAGACATAACCTTAATGCTGATCACATTAGTAGAAGTGTAGCCATTCTGCACTGCACTAACCATTACAGGTGAACCAGAAAACCCCTCCACGAGGCAGTGTGTTGAGATGAAGATATGAAGTCCAATGTTACCTTTGTTCCCCTTGGTCTTCTGATGGAGGGAAGTGTTGTGGGGAATTAACATTGGGTCAAACTAATGTTAGCCTAAATTAAACGAGTAAACCCAACAGTAGATGGTTTAAGAAAGTACATTTTAAACCACTACATTCCATGGGGTGGGATATTTTGAACTGATTCGTTTTGTTTACGCTACCTTTCTCTCTCCGACCCCTTTTCCAAATCATGGCAAAGGGGTCATGATATAATAGGTGTCATGGTATAATATTTCATATAGGTAGATCTACAGTTAAAATATACATATTTAATAATCGCTCCAATTACCAGATCTGCATATTGAGATGTATTATTATTTTCCCATACTTGTCCTTCAGTGTCAAGGGCGATTCCAAATGAGGATTATGTGTTCTTTCAAGGGTGTTGTGATGTGTAAAGCGGATACCCGTTATCAGTTATTGCCAGTTCTTCAAATGAGTATTTTTAATGCTAGAATATAACAAGGATGGCATGTGGAAATATGTTCTCTGCCTAATAGGCAACGTGTGAGTAATGGACATTTAAAAACTGCTCTTGTTGTTTTCAATTTCTTTCTTTCATTTCACTGACATTCGGATCTAATGAACTTGAAACAAACTGATCTGCCTTTCCTCTATTGTGATTGTCTGAATGTGAATAATGGCTCTATTCAATCAGATCCGCTTCAGCCGACATCCACATAGCGGTTGTTTGACGGTGACGGAGTTGGAACTGCGTCAGAGCTGTCAAATCCACAAGCAGGCTCCTGGCATTATACCTAAAGCGGACAATGCCGGTGGCTGAACGGAGTCACATTAAGAGAAATCCCATGCAGCCCACTTTCTTGTTCTGAACTTTTGGCTTTGTGAGGAATGATGGCAAAAGCAGTTCCAACTTGAAAATAAAAGAGAGCCGCACACTCTAGAAGCTCAGATGTAAAAAATGTAATTACCAACCTTTCGACAGCCAAGCTGTCTTCATCAGCAGTTCCAACACCAGCAACACATCTGCTATGCTGCTGTCTGCTATGACTGGTTAAGGCTTGATCTGATGGAATCTAGGCCTAAGTGAGCCTATAATGTTATTTCTGAACTTTTCTTCCATTTTCATTGGCAAGGGAATCTAATGAACTGAACAAAATGGTCTGATATACCTTGTGATTGAAGACTTCCAACTTACAAAGTGAGAAAATGAGCTTCTGTATATGAATATCTGCACATTCTTGTTTTTGCCGTTCGTTTGACTTATTGATGGTGACAGTGGTGAGGATGATGATTGTATTGTCGTTGACGTTATTATTATAATTACAACTATTATTACTCTTATTATAGCTATTAATATGACCGTCTTTATGATTAATGCCAATATGAGTAATAGTATTATTACTTATTGGTGAAGATAACAAGGGAATAAAAGGCAGGAACTTGGTGGTGATTAGGTATTTATCACGTTTCAGGTGAGATCCAAATGCAGACTGTGCTGAACAATGTTTATTACAGCAACAGGGGCAGGCAAATGACAGGTCAAGGCAGGCAGGGGTTGGTTATCCAGAGTAGGGGCAAAGGTACAGGATGACAGGCAGGCTCAGGGTCAGGGACTGGCAAGGGACAAAACCAGGAGGGTGAGAAAAAGAGCGAGGGAAAAGCAGGAGCTGAGACAAAATGCTGGTTGCCTTGACAAACAAGACGAACTGGCAACAGATGAACATTTATACCCTGATGAAGACAGCTTGGCTGTCGAAATGTTGGTATTACATTTTTGCATCTGAGCTCCTAGAGTGTGCGGCTCTCTTTTATTTTCAACAGATGAACAGAGAACACAGGTATAAATACACAGGGGATAATGGGGAAGATGGGTGACACCTGGAGGAGGGTGGAGACAATCACCAAAACAGGTAAAACAGATCAGGGTGTGACAGTATTGATGATGGTTGTCGTTGTCAGTATTGGTATACTGTGGAGGAGGATTTTAAAATATTTTTTGTGCGTAATTAACTTATACAGTACGCCCAGATGGTAAATTTAGTGTGAACAATGATTACATGGTGAAACAATCAGAGTACATTGACGTTCTGTTGGGTGGGATTTGAAATGCACTGCACTGTGCCGTCACAGTGCAGAACATTCAACAAAACAGTGTCCTAGGCCTTTTTCATGCTTTTTTTAGCGACCAGGAGAAATACATCTGGTGTTGTGTTGATCCGGATCATCCGGTGTTGTCTGGTGTTTTTGTTCTGATGATTGTTACCTGGATATCTTACCAGACTGTCATGAACGTCATCAGGGAAATGAAATGACCAGACCAAGGTGCAGCGTGGTGAGCGTACATGTCACCAACAAAAACAACCGTGACACTTACTAGGGCTATACAGGCCACTAACAAAGTCAACTACCCACAACTAAGGTGGCAAAACAGGCTGCCTAAGTATGATTCCCAATCAGAGACAACGATAGACAGCTGTCCCTGATTGAGAACCATACCCAGGCCAAAACGTAGAAACAGAAAACATAGAAATAAAGAAACTAGAATGCCCACCCTAGTCACACCCTGGCCTAACCAAAATAGAGAATAAAAGCCTCTCTATGGCCAGGGTGTGACACAGATAATAATATGCCATTGCTAGACGTCTTGGTGTCATCGTGAACAAAATATACATATTTTCCTTGTGATAAGCTGATGCCTCTACAATTAGGGAACCAATTTACAACCAGACAATTATGACGTCCAATGTCGCATTTTACCTACTAGAGTAGATCTTATGTCTTGTACTGTGTTCATTATTGCTCTTCCAGGTACACATGGACACACACTCAACATTGCCCCCCCCTCCCTCGTCTTTTCTCTGTGCAACCTTCCGAGACCTGATGCTGTGAGATTGGCAGGACCGGGGCAGACCCAGACACACGTGTCAAAGGAGCCAGGTGTTGTTAGACCTGACTTCTTCACCTTCCCTTCCGATGCCATGCAATGTTCCGCCTAGCTGCACAGGTGTTAGACCTACGGACCTGTACACGTCGGATGTGCAGTGGCCATGCAGGGCCACGAAACCCGGGACAAATGCACTTATCTGGGGCTGGATACAAATGAGCCTGGGCTAAATAAAACAAATGCTCTATGGAACACTGCATCGGCTGCTGTGTTCTATAATATAATATAAAATGCCATCAGGCAGATGCTTTTATCCAACACAACTTACAGTCATGTATGCATACATTTTACATATGAGTGGCCCCATGGGGAATCAAACCCTCAACCCTTTGGCATTTGCAAGCGGGGTACGCCACCCACTGAGCAACACATAAGTGCCGGTGCGCCACAGCTCCTGGGTGCCAGGTCAATATATCAACCCATCAGTGTCTGGCCTGATAAATCAAATCAAAGTTTATTGGTCGTGTACACAGATTTGCAGATGTTATCGCAGATGCAGCGAAATGCTTGTGTACTTCTAGCTCCAACAGTACAGTAATAATACCAACCAAAACAAAACAATATGCATGTTATCCAAAAAGTAAAAAATAAAGAAATGAAGAAATATCAGAACAAACAATGTCAGAGTATATATATATATATATATCACCGATCTGTAACGGCGTTCTTCGTTTGTCGAAAGAGAGTCGGACCGAAATGCAGCGTGGTGGTTACTCATGTCTTTAATGAAACAAATGACGATACATGAAATAACTTATAAATACAAAAAACAACAAACGGAACGTGAAACCTAATTACAGCCTATCTGGTGAACACTACACAGAGAAAGGAACAATCACCCACGAAATACAAAGTGAAACTCAGGCTACCTAAATACGGTTCCCAATCCGAGACAACGAGAATCACCTGACTCTGATTGAGAACCGCCTCAGGCAGCCAAGCCTATACTAGACACACCCCTAATCAACCACAATCCCAATGCCTACAAAACCCCAATACGAAACACAACAAAATAAACCCATGTCACACCCTGGCCTGACCAAATATATAACGAAAACACAAAATACTATGACCAAGGCGTGACAGAACACCCCCCCCCCCCCCCATGGTGCGGACTCCCGGACGCACCTCAAAACCATAGGGAGGGTCGGGTGGGCGTCTGTCCATGGTGGCGGCTCCGGCTCGGGACGTGGACCCCACTCCATAAATGTCATAGTTCCTCCCCTTCGCGTCCTGGGATAATCCACCCTCGCCGCCGACCATGGCCTAATAGTCCTCACCCAGAACCCCACAGAACTGAGGAGCAGCTCGTGACTGAGGGGCAGCTCGGGACTGAGGGGCAGCTCGGGACTGAGAGGAAGCTCGGGACTGAGGGGCAGCCCAGTACTGAGAGGAAGCCCAGTACTGAGATGAAGCTCAGGTAGGTAGTAGGCTCCGGTAGATCCTGGCTGGCTGGCGGATCTGGAAGATTCAGGTTGACTAGCAGATCTGGAAGATTCTGGTTGACTAGCAGATCTAGAAGATCATGGCTGACTGGCGGATCTAGCTGCTCTATGCAGACTGACAGCTCTGACTGCTCCATGCAGGCTGACAGCTCCTTGCAGACTGGCAGCTCTTTGCATACTGGCAGCTCTGGCTGCTTCATGCAGACTGACAGCTCTGACTGCTCCATGCAGGCTGACAGCACCCTGCAGACTGGTGCGGGGAGTTGCCACCGGAGGACTGGAGTGTGGAGGTGGCACAGGATGGGCTAGACCGTGAAGGCGTACTGGAGATCTTGAGAGCAGTGTTGGCACAGGACGTGCAAGGCTAGGGATGTGCACAGGAGGCCTGGTGCGTGAGGCTGGCACCAACTTCACCAGCCGACTAACACGCACCTCAGGACGAGTATGGAGCGCTAACTCAGGTGCCATCAAATCCCCGACACGATCCGTCGGACGAATATGGTATCTATAGCACCAAGCTAGCAACTCCCTCATTACTCTCCACTCCACTTTCCCCATTAACTCCTTCACAGTCTCTGCTTCGCTCACCTCTAACACCGGCTCTGGTTCTGGTCTCCTCCTTGGCTCCTCACGATAAACAAGGAGAGTTGGCTCAGGTCTATCTCCTGACTCAGCCACTCTCCCTCTGAGCCCCCCCCCAATACATTTTTTGGGGTGACTTTCGGGTTTCGCTCTGCGCCGCCGTGTCTGTTTCTCCAACTCCATTCCAACTCGCACTGCTCTAGCGAATCCCAGGCGGGCTCAGGCACTCTCTCTCTCACCTGTCTATTTCATCCCACGTCGTATAATCCATGCTTCTGCTGTCCATAACGTCCTCAGAACAGCGTCTCGTAAGTACCTCCTTTCGCTCTTGTTGTCGCTGCCTGTAACCACGCCACTCGGTCCGTGTGTGGTGGGTGATTCTGTAACGGCGTTCTTCGTTTGTCGAATGAGAGTCGGACCGAAATGCAGCGTGGTGGTTACTCATGTCTTTTAATGAAGATATAGCGATACACAAAATAACTATACAAATACGAAAACAACAAACGGAACGTGAAACCTAATTACAGCCTATCTGGTGACACTACACAGAGACAGGAACAATCTATGACCAAGGCGTGACACGATCCTCCACCAAATTTCACACTGGGTGCGAGACACTGTGGCTTGTAGGCCTCTCCAGGTCTCGCACCCACTGTGAAAGTTGGTAGAGGATCGGCGATGATCTAGGGGTGCTTCAGCAAGGCTGGAATTGGGCAGATTTGTCTTTGTGAAGGACGCATGAATCAAGCCACGTACAAGGTTGTCCTGGAAGAAAACATTTTCCAGCAGGACAATGCTCCATGCCACACAGCCAGGTCAATCAATGTGTTGATGGAGGAGCACCTGATCAAGAACCTGTCATGACCAGCCAAATCTCCAAACCTGAACCCCACTGAAAACCTCTGGAATGTGATCAAGAGAAAGATGGATGGTCACAAGCCATCAAACAAAGCTGAGCTGCTTGAATTTTTGCGCCAGGAGTGGCATAAAGTCACCCAACATCGAAGACACATGAAAGCTGTGATTGAAAATCAGGGTTATTCCACCAAATATTGATTTCTGAACTCTTCCTAAGTTAAAACATTAGTATTGTGTTGTTTGAAAATGAATATGAACTTTGCATTATTTGAGGTAATTTTTTGGGAGGAACTCTGCATCTTTGTTGTTATTTTGACCAGTTGTCATTTTCTGCAAATAAATGCTCTAAATGACAATATTTCTATTTTGATTTTGGGAGAAATGTTGTCAGTAGTTTATAGAATAAAACAACATTTTTAATTTTACCCAAACACATACCTATAAATAGGAAAACTCATTTTGCACTGGTCTCTTAATATTTTCCAGAGCTTTATATATACAGTATATATATATATATATACACCTACTCATTCAAGGGTATTTCTTTATTTTTACATTTTATACATTGCAAAAATAATATTGAAGACATCAACACTATGAAATAACACTTACGGAATCCTGTAGTAACCCAAAATGTGTTAAACAAATCAAAATATATTTTATATTTGAGATTCTTCAAAGTAGCCACCCTTTGCCTTGATGACAGCTTTGCACGCTCTCAACCAGCTTCGATGTAGAAAGTAAAGGAAAACCCTTGTGTCCAAACTTTTGACTGGTACTGTAAATATATATATATGAGAGAGAGAGAGAGAGAGGGAGAGAGAGAGAGAGAGACAGACAGACAGACATATGTATACTATGCCTCCCTTTGACTTCTTCCACATTTTGTTGTGTTAAAGCCTGAATTTAAACTGTATGAAATCGAGATTTTTTTGTCACAGGCCTACACACAATACACAATAATAGCGTTTAACATAATTGTTTTATGACTACCTCATCTCTGTACCCCACACAATTATCTGTAAGGTCGCTCAGTCAAGCAGTGCATTTCAAACACAGATTCAACCACAAAGACCAGGGAGGTTTTCCAATGCCTCGCAAAGGAGGGCACATATGTGTAAAAAAAAAAAGCTTTCTTATAGACTATTAAATAACTTCACAGAGCTTCATTGTTCTGTGCGTGATTTCCTACAAGACAGGAATGTCAGTGTTCTGCCATGGCCAGTGAAGAGCCCAGATCTCAATCCCATTGAGCAGGTCTGTGACCTGTTGGATCGGAAGGTGAGGGCTAGGGTCATTCCCTCCAGAAATGTCCGGGAACTTGCAGGTGCCTTGGTGGAATAGTGGGGTAACATCTCACAGCAAGAAGTGGCAAATCTGGTGTAGTCCATGAGGAGGAGATGCACTGCAGTACTTAATGCAGCTGGTGGCCACACCAGATACTGACTGTTACTTATGTTTTCTGTTAGTAACATGTCTGTGGAACTTTTTTAAGTCTCAGTTGTTGAATCTTGTTGTGTTCATACAACACATTTACATGTGAATTTTGCTGAAAATAAACGCAGTTGACAGTGAGAGGATGTTTCTTTTTTATGTCCTAGATATAGCACCGACACTTATGATTTATTTTTGGACTGTCTTTTTTGCCATTTATGAATGTATTATTGAAAATGTTTCTATGGGCTATAGTAGTAAAGGTTAAATTCAACATTTGATCAAATAATTGTTTAATATTTTGGGGGGATACCTAAAGGGGTCCTAAAATTCAAAATCAAATAGCTAAATGATCCATGGTATGGCCATCTTAAAACAATTCCATGTCAGCTTAGAATTCCCCAAAGATACAGGAGTCCTTCCTGATCGGAGAGGAAGGAATGCGCTTAGGGATTTCACCATGAGGTCAACGATGACATTAAAACAGTTACAGAGATAGGAGAAAACTGAGGATGGATCAACAACATGGTAGTTTCTTCACAATACTAATACTAATCTAAATGACAGAGTAAAAAGAAGGAAGCCTGCACAGCATAATAGTATTCCAAAATATACATTCTGTTTGCATTTAGGCAAAGAAATGTGACAAAGAAATGTACTTTATGTCCTGAATACGAAGAACTATGTTTGGGGGCAAATCCAACACAACACATTGCTGAGTGCCACAAGCATGGTGGTAGTTACATCATGTTATGGGTATGCTTGTCATTCGCAAGGACTGGGGAGTTCTTTAGCATGAAAATAAATGGAATAGAGCTTTGCACTGACAACATCCTCATCTTAGAGGAAAATCTGGTTCAGTCTGCTTTCCCACAGACACTGGGAGAAAAATCCACCTTTCAGTAAGACAATAACCTAAAACACAAGGCTAAATATACACTGGTGTTGCTGAACAGAAAATGCTGAATGTTTGTAAGTGGCTTAGTTACAGTTCTGGAAATCTATGGCAAGACTTGAAAATGGCTGTCTAGTAATGATCCGAAACCAAATTGACAGAGCTTAAAGAATCTTTTCAAGAATAATGTGCAAATATTGTGCAAGACAGGTGTGCAAAACTCTTACGAGTTTTACCCAGAAAGACTCTCAGCTGTAATCGCTGCCGAAGGTGGTTCTACCACGTATTGACCCAGGGGTAAAAAAAAAAGAGTGCAATGCCTTCAGAGAGTATTCATACCCCTTGACTTATTCCACATGTTATTGTGTTACAGCCTGAATTACAAATAGATTAAATGTATTGTTTTTCTCTCAAACATCTACACACAATAACGCATAATGACAAAGTGAAAACATGCTTACATTTTTTTTGTGCAAATTTACTGAAAATAAAATACAGAAATATCTCATTTACATACTGTAAGTTTTCACACCCCTGAGTAAACACATGTTAGAATCACCTTTGATGGCGACGACAGCTGTGAGTCTTTCTGGGTGCGTTTCTAAGAGCTTTGCACACCTGGATTGTACAATATTTGCACATTACTCTAAAAAAATGTATTCAAGCTGTTTACACACCATTATACATACAGTGCATTCAGAAAATATTCAGACCCCTTGACTTTTTCCACATTTTGTTACATTATAGCCTTATTCTAAAATATAATAAATAGTTTTTTCCCTCCCACCAAGTAATGTTAAAGCAAAAAGATGTTTCGAATTTTTAGCAAATTTATAAAATAAGAAAAACAGAAATATCACATTTACATACTGTAAGTATTCAGAGCCTTTAATCAGTACTTTGTTGAGGCACCTTTGGCAGCAATTACAGCATCGAGTCTTCTGAAGTATGACGCTACAAACTTGGCACACGTGTATTTGGGGAGTTTCTCCCATTTTTCTCTGTAGATCCTGTCAAGCTCTGTCAGGTTGGATGGGGAGCATCGTTGCACAACTATTTTCAGGTATCTACAGAGATGTTCGATCGGGTTCAAGTCCGGGCTCTGGCTGGGCCACTCAAGGACATTCAGAGACTTGTCCGGAAGAGTTGTCTTGGCTGTGTGCGTAGGGCCGTTGTCTTGTTGTAAGGTGCATCTTTCCCCCAGTCTGAGGTCCTGAGCACTCTGGAGCAGGTTTTCATTAAGGATCTCTCTGTACTTTGCTCCATTCATCTTTCCCTCGATCCTGACGAGTCTCCCAGTCCCTGCCACTGATAAACATCCCCACAGCATGATGCTGCCACCACCATGCTTCACCGTAGGGATGGTGCCAGGTTTCCTCCAGATGTGAAGCTTGGCATTCAGGCCAAACAGTTCAATCTTGGATTCATCAGACCAGAGAATTTTGTTTCTCATGGTCTCAGAGACTTTTACATGCCCTTCAGAAAAGTCCAAGTGGGCTGTAATGTGTCTTTTACTGAGGAGTGGCTTCCAACTGGCCACTTCACCATAAAGGCCTGATTGGTGGAGTGCTTCAGAGACCTGTCCTTCTGGAAGGTTCTCCCATCTCCACAGAGGAACTCTAGAGCTCTGTCAGAGTGACCATCAATATCTTGGTTACTTGGTTTTCTCGCAGTGTCTGTTGGGGTAGGGGCTCCCGAGTGGCGAAGGGGCTGTCACGCCCTGGCCTTAGTTATCTTTGTTTTCTTTATTATTTTGGTTAGGTCAGGGTGTGACATGGGGGATTTATGTGTTTTGTCTTGTCTAGGGTTTTTTGTAAGTTAATGGGGCTGGCCCCGTTCTAGGTAAATTGTATGTCTATAATTGCCTAGATTGGTTCTCAATTAGAGGCAGCTGTCTATCGTTGTCTCTGATTGGGAACCATGTTTAGGCAGCCATATTCTTTGGGTATTTTGTGGGTGATTGTTTCCTGTGTCAGTGTTTGTGCCACACTGGACCGTTTCGTTGCCAGTTCACTTTATTATTTTGTATATGTGTTCATGTTCAGTTTTTCTTATTAAAAACCATGGACACCGACCATGCTGCATATTGGTCCGATCCTTGTTTCACCTCTTCAGTGGAAGAGGAGGAAATCTGCCGTGACAGGGGCTGCCGAGTCACACCTGTCTTAGAGCTCTACGGACAATTCCTTTGACCTCATGGCTTGGTTTTTGCTCTGACATACACTGTAAACTATGGGACCTTATATAGACAGGTGTGTTCCTTTCCAAATCATGTCCAATCAATTGCATTTACCACAGGACTCCAATTGTGTTGTAGAAACATACCAAGGATGAAAAATGGAAGAAGGATGCACCTTAGCTCAATTTCAAGTCTCATAAAAAAAGGGTTGAAATACTTATGTAAATAAGATATTTATGTTTAAAATTTGGTATACATCTAAAAACCTGTTTTTGCTTTGTCATTATGGGGTATTGTGTGTAGATTTCTGATTTTCTTTTTTAATCCATTTTAGAATAAGTCTGTATCATTACAAAATATGGAAAAGGTTAAGGGGTCTTAATACTTTCCAAAGGCACTGTATACAGTATAGATGGAGAACCTTGTTATACACAGTATGGGCAGCATATGAATATAAAAGGTTCGTACATCAGTAGTTATATAGGATGAGCCATGACGAGAATACAGTATACTGAATAGATATAAAGTCAAATCAAATTGTATTGGTCGGATACACCAATTTGCAGATATTATCTGAGATTTGTTGCTTTAATAGTGCAGTAACACCTAACAATACAAAACATTACACACAAAAAGCATGTAAACATTATTAAAGTGACAAGTGTTCAATGTCTCTATACACATAGGGTGAAGCAGTCTCTAAGGTGCTGGGTAGAGCACCAGGTGGTAGCCGGCTAGTAACAGTGTCTAAGGTTCAGGAAAGGGTACTGGGGGAGGCCGGCTAGTGATGACTGTTTAAAACCTGTTTGGGATAGGGGACAGCATTTTCACATTCGGATGAAAAGCGTGCCCAGAGTAAACCTCCTGCTACTCAGGCCTAGAAGCTAATATATGCATATTATTAGTAGTATTGGATAGAAAACACTCTGAGTTTCTAAAACTGCTTGAATGATGTCTGTGAGTATAACAGAACTCATATGGCAGGCGAAAACTAGAGAAAAATCCAACCAGGAAGTGGGAAATCTGAGGTTTGTAGTTTTCCAACTCATTGCCTATCAAATATACGGTGTCTATGGGGTCATATTGCACTTCCTAAGGCTTCCACTAGATGTCAACAGTCTTTAGAATGTTGTTTTAGGCTTCTACTGTGAAGTGGGGGAGAATGAGAGCTGAATCAACCAGAGGCCTGCCAGAGTGGCATGAGCTGATTACGCGTGCACACGTGGGAGTGACCTGCGTTCCATTGCAATTCTAAAGACAAAGGAATTCTCCAGTTGGAACATTATTGAAGATTTATGTTCAAAACATCCTAAAGATTGATTCTATACTTCGTTTGAGATTTTTCTACGAACTGTAATATGACTTTTTGAACTTTTCGTCTGAACTTTCGCCTGGACTTGCCCGTGCCTCGTGAGTTTGGATTTGTTTACCGAACGCGCTAACACAAGGAGGTATTTGGACATAAATTATGGACTTTATCGAACAAAACAAACATTTATTGTGGAACTGGCATTCCTGGGAGTGCATTTTGATGAAGATCACCAAAGGTAAGTGAATATTTATAACGCTATTTCTGCCTTTTCTGACTCGACATGCATGTTTTTGTGTCTGAGTGCCGTACTCAGATTATTGCATGGTTTACTTTTTCCGTAAAGCTTTTATGAAATCTGACACAGCGGTTGCATTAAGGAGAAGTATATCTATAATTCTGTGCATAATAATTGTATCTTTTATCAAAGTTTATATTGAGTATTTCTGTAAATTTATGTGCCTCTCTGAAAATTCGCCAGATGTTTTCGAGGCACAACATTACTGACCATAAAGCGCCTATGTAAACTGAGATTTTTGGATATAAATATGAACTTTATCGAACGAAACATACATGTATTGTGTAACATGAAGTGCTATGAGTGCCTTCTGATGAAGATCATCAAAGGTTAGTGATTAATTATATCTCTATTTCTGCTTTTTGTGACTCCTCTCTTTGGCTGGAAAATGGCTGTGTGTGTTTTTGTGACTAGGCTCTGACCTAACATAATCAAATTGTGTACTTAGCTGTAAAGCCTTTTTGAAATCGGACACGATGGGTAGATTAACAAGAAGTTTATCTTTAATTTGGTGTATTGCACTTGTGAATGTATGAAAGTTCCGCTGCCTTTTCAGCGGAATGTTGTCGAGGGTTTCCGCTAGCGGAACCCCAAGCCGTAAGAATTAACAGGCTGATGACCTAGAGATAGAAGCTGTTGATCAGTCTCTTGGTCCCAGATTTGATGCACCTGTACTGTGTCCTCCTTATAAATGGAAGCGGGGTGAACTGGCCATGGCTCGTGTGGCGGATGTCCTTGATGAACTTCTTGGCCTTCCTGTGACACCGGGTGTCCTGGAGGGCAGGCAGTTTGCCCCCGAATAAATGCTTTAGTCTGACCTCACCACCCTTTGGAGAGAACTACGGTTGTGGACGGTGCATTTGCCATACCAGGTGGTATTGGTATTTGGTATTTATTAGGATCCCCATTAGCCGCTGCAAAAGCATCAGCTACTCTTCCTGGGATCCACATGAAACATGACATAATACATAGTACAGAACATTATTAGTCAAGGACTGAAATACATACACCTAAAACGTCACACATAGCCTACATATCAAAACATACACCCAATATCTAGGTCTAATACATACAGTGGTGACCCGTCATTCAGGGCAGGTGGGCCCCACCTGTTTTGAGCATCACACTTTTAGGTTATAAATACATAAATAATTAAATCTATATATATATATTTTTTTTTTATTAATTGGGGGGCTTGTCTGTTTTGCTTGATATTTTGGCATTAATACATGTCACATATCAGCTTGCAAACAATGTAAAAAAAAATGTAATTGGTTGGTTCAGTTTTCTGTTTTCTGTTTTCTGTCTAAGGTTAGTGCTCAAAAATGTTTTTCTGTGGCTTTGCTGGCATGCATCCCACTTTTTTTTGCCCCACCAAGATTTACATGCTAAAATCGCCACTGAATACATAGTACAATGCAAATTACAATACAATATATATAAAATGGCTGTCTCTTCACAGTCCCATTTGTGCAGTCAGGTGTTCTTTTACCTGTTTTTTTTAACCTGAAACTGGTTTTATTTCTAGCTTGAGTTACCTGGTGTGGCAGAGAGTTATATGTAGTCAAATCAAATCAAACTTTATTTGCCACATGCGCCGAATACAACAAGTGTAGACTTTACCGTGAAATGCTTACTTACAAGCCCTTAACCAACGGTGCATTTCAAGAAGAAGAAAATATTTACCAACTGGGCTAAAATAAAAGGTAATACTAAAAAGTAACACAATAAGAATAACAATAACGAGGCTATATACCAGGGGCACCGGTAGCGAGTCAGTGTGCAGGGGTACAGGCTAGTTAAGGTAATCTGTACATGTAGGTGGGGGCGAAGTGACTATGCATAGGTACCTAACAAACAGCGAGTAGCAGCAGTGTACAATGGGGGTGGGGGCTAGAAGCTGTACTGGGCCATTCGCACTACCCTCTGTAGCGCCTTGTGGTCAGATGCCGAGCAGTTGCCATACCAGGCGGTGATGCATCCGGTCAGGATGCTCTCGATGTGCAGCTGTAGAACCTTTTGAGGATCTGGGGACCCATGCCAAATCTTTTCATTCTCCTGAGGGGGAAAAGGTTTTGTTGTGCCCTCTTCACAACTGTCTTGGTATGTTTGGACCATGATAGTTTGTTGGTGATGTGGACACCAAGGAACTTGATACTCTCGACCCGCTCCACTACAGCCCCGTCAATGTTAATGGGGGCCTGTTCGGCCTGCCTTTTCCTGGAGTCCACGATCAGGTCCTTTGTCTTGCTCACATTGAGGGAGAGATTGTTGTCCTGGCACCACACAGCCAGTTCTTGTCGGTGATCAGGCCTACCACTGTTTTGTCATCAGCAAACTTAATCATGGTGTTGGAGTTGTGTTTGGCCATGCAGTCGTGGGTGAACAGGGAATACAGGAGGGGACTAAGTACACACCCCTGTGGGGCTCCAGTGTTAAGGATCAGCATGGTAGATGTGTTGTTGCCTACTCTTACCACCTGGGGGTGGCCCGTCAGGAAGTCCAGGATACAGTTGCAGAGAGAGGTGTTTAGTCCCAGAGTCCTTAGCTTAGTGATGAGCTTCGAGGGCACTATGGTGTTGAACGCTGAGCTGTAGTCAGTGAACAGCATTCTCACATAGGTGTTCCTTTTGTTCAGGTAAGAAAGGGCAGTGTGGAGTGCGATTGAGATTGTGTCATCTGTGGACCTGTTGGGACGGTATGCGAATTGGAGTGGGCAGGTTACCTTCGCTTTCTTGGGCACAGGGACTATGGTGGTCTGCTTGAAACATGTAGGTATTACAGACTCGTTCAGGGAGAGTTTGAAAATGTCAGTGAAGATACTTGACAGTTGGTCCGCGCATGCTTTGTGTACACGTACTGGTAATCCGTCTGGCCCAGCGGCTTTGTGAATGTTAACCTGTTTAAAGGCTTTGTTCACATCGGCTACCGAGAGCGTTAGCCGATGTCATGGCTCTATTTAATACTTTGCGTTTCCCAGCCTCTGTTCTGGACCTGACGACTGCGAAGAGACCTCTGGTTGCATGTCTTGTGTTGTACCGATGATTGTCTAAACTGTGTGCCAACTGCTTGAACAGACCGTTCGGTGCCTTCAACACAACAATACATTGCACAAAGACCAACAGTAATGCAGACAATCTCTCCTCAACTTTCAGCCAGGAGAGACTGACATGCATGTTACGGACACTTTCCCTCTGTTTACATCTAAGTGCAACACGTTCTGCTTTGTTCTGGACCAACTGCAATTGACCTATGTCCTTCTTAGCTGCACATGACCACAAAGCTGGGCAGTGGCCCAGGGCAGGGTACTGGTACTTGACCATTTAGTCTATATGTTTTTACCATGACAGCTTGCTATCTAGGGTTCACCCACCAGTTTAGTCTCCTCAACTTGCTCAATAGCCAATAGGTACGGTGATAGAGCCCGGAAGGATGCTCTCAATGGTGCATCTGTAGCCTCCTGAGGTTGAAGAGGTGCTGTTGCAGCTTTTTCACCACACTGTCTGTGTGAAAGGACCATTTCAGGTTGTCAGTGATGTGCACGCAGAGCAACTTGAAGCTTTTGACCCTCTCCGCTGCGGCCCCGTCGATGTGGTTGGGGGCATGCCCTCTCTGCTGTCTCCTGTAGTCCACGATCAGCTAATTTGTTTAGTTGACGTTGAGGTACGACTTAACCTCAATGGGATGCAGCTCTCATTTCGGTTGAGAAGCCAGTCACCTCCAAGAGTGAAACAAAAGGCAATTTTTTCCCAGGTCACCAAAGAGAGAACAGCGAATGAAGATAGTAGGATCTGAGTTATAGCTACGCTACAGTAGCCTATTTTGAAATGATGAGCTTTCCCCTTTTATGAAATTCCCACCCTGAGCCATTCTCTTTTGTGGCTGGTTACACGTAAGACCGGGGAGAGAACATTGCAGTTAAACCCCATTTTAATTAACTCCCTCTGGGAGTGATGCGTGTAATCGATTTTTCTACCCATCCAAGATTGTCAATTCATCCAGCGCCAGTATACGCTACACTCATTCATATTGATTTGGCTAAAGCTGACGCGCTAAGGACAGAGAGAGAGAGAGAGAGAGCGAGAGAGAGAGAGAGAGCTCCTGGGACAGAATAGGGAGACACAATGATAAAGTGTTTATCGCAGACGATCAAATTAAATTGTAAAGCAGCCTGCAGTTAGAGCCAAAATACTGTAGAAACATCTTTGTGACAGGGAATATGGCAAAAATGCAGTGCCACACCAATTAGTAAGCTTCTACTACATTTTATCCGAGTATGTACAAGCACGCTCATTGCTGGTAAGGTATTGCTGTTAAAATAATGCATCAACATATCATTGCTGTTCTTGTCCATTTGTGTTCTGCATTTTGTCATGTTCTATGTTTTGTGTCAACCCCAGGAAAAATAGCTGATGCTTCTTCAACAGCTAATGGGGATCTGAAAGAAAATCTGAAAAAAAATCATGAGTTCATTCAAAAAAAGTCCAGAAATCTTAATAAGATAAATTGGTTTATTCATGTTTTCTCCCAACCTAACTCCAGGGTCTCTCAGGGTGGTGGCTCATTAACATTTTGAAAACTAATTTTTGTAGATAACATGATTGATTAATACAGATTTTAAACTATTGCTTTGTCTGTCCAATCCATTACCAATGTCTCCCATAGGATCTTAAAATAGGGAACGATTACACACATCCATTGTCTCTGAGCAGGTGCTGGCTACTAAAAAAATCAATTAGAAAGTGAAATGAGACTCTGCTCCTATGTGAGGTCTTTTTCACCCGTTATTCCCATAGTAACTTCCTAAGTAAGTCATATATTTACCCTCAACATACCGTGACTAGTGCCCTCACACCTGCCATATACGGGCCTGAATCACCTGCCACCTATCTACTCCTTCCCCCCCAAAATCCCCCACTTAAAATCCCACCTCTGCCAACAATGCACCCCCCTGCCACCCTTGATTTCACAGCACGCAAACGAAGCAAAAGTTGAAAAAGAAAATATATCCTCCGACAAACTTAAAATGACATGGATGATTTATAGCTTTGGGACATGAACATTGATTTTCCTCTTGTCTGTGTTGTTCTGTCAGTAAATTAGCCCAAGATGCACCGCTACCTAACTGGAAATACCATATACGAAATCCAACAGCAATAGCTCAAAACAGTTGCTCCAAATATAGCATTGTCAGATATCAAGTTTCAACTGCCCCTCACAAAAATGGTCTTTGAGGTCATACAATTGTATTGCACAGTTGGATTAATGTAACAGTTGAACCGGGTTGACATGAACTCATTCCCCTTTTCAATACTCAAACGTGCCATATAAAGGAATGTTGCGTTCATTAATATCACACATGTTTAATGTATTATAACAACAAAGCAATCTTCACAGATACAGGCTAAACAGTCCAGGGAAGTCTTAAGAGCCAAAATGATTAAAAATGCTATTCTGTCATAAAGATGTTAATGATTGAAGGATTTATTTTATTTACGCGTCATACATCTAGCTACCGGTGCCCGGCCCACATGGGTTTACAAGACACTAGTAATGTGTGTCTCAGATAACTTTATACTCTAAACAATAGTCGCAACTATCATCACCATCTTGACATCAGTCAACCCCACCCAATCAGAATAGTCGCGAGTGCATGGCACAATGTATCAGTTGTAATATGCAACATAATGAATTGGCTACATAATTACCGACGGAATTAAACCTACCATTTCCAGATATATGATTGTCCACCTCGGTTCGCACAGTCGGTTTGTAAGCGGCGTTAAATTGAATATAGAGTCCCATATAATGTAAAATCCATATTATCACTCCAAATGCTCCCATTGCTTTTGTTCTTGTTTCAAGTCGTGGACGAAAAACTCACATTAGGCGGAGCACGCTCACTAAACAGTATCCAAATCCTTCCTGGATGACAGCACCCTCGGAGATTAGATACAAAATAGAACCTGACAAAAATTGCGCTATGAGGCGCAAGGTGTACCCTATTCGCCTGCGGGATATTATCAGCACTGGTTTCCTGTATTTCTTCTGCAAGCAAGCACCTCCAGTAGAGGCGGACGGAGAAATACATGGGGACAAGTGCAGTGGCTTGCAGAGAAAGTCAATTAGGCGGAGGGATCTAGAAAAATTATAGGCCTACTGTTATTAACTTTTATAACAAGTTACATTGGGGGATCTGAGGTTTTAACATCCTTTTTTCTGAATACTCATTATAAAAAAGATATGTTCAATAGTCAAAGCTCCTGTACTGTTCTTCTTACTTCTTTACAAATAGGTTTTTACTTGCTATATAGGCAACTCAAAAAGGTAGGCTAATGTGTATTTTTCTGGGCATAGGCAACGTTTACAATTGCAGTTGGCCTGTATTGCATTCCATATACCTAGCATGGCATAGCAATCTATCTATTCATCAGTTTATTCAAGAAAGACCACGACATTCAAATCTCCCCAAATCATAGAAAAAAAAGCATCTCAAAATCATTCCACTATAATATAATGGATATATTTGGTATATTTGATCAAATGTGATATTGGGCTAGGCATATGATTCTCAGCCTACTGCAAACAGATTGATTCCATAGAAATGCTACTTTATGCGAGACTGTCCTTTTCCAAACCACTAGAGGAATACATCAACCAACCTGCTGTCATCACATCTAACACATGGCCTTACAGCAGTATTAACCTAGGACTCAGCGCTACTGCAGCTGTTGGCCTAGCCGTACATTTCCTCCTATGGGGCTCGTATTGGCATGTAGTGAGCTCGCAGGCTCTTAATTAAGGGACACGTGTGGTTGAACACATAGTGTAGTTGAACACCTACACAGGGCATACATTTTTTTTAAAGCATGTGAGCCTCGTTCGTCATACTGAATGAGCTACGTTTGGCAACACTAGCTTCTATACAAGTTAATACGGGTTCTGCCCACATAGAGATGTAGCTTGGTTCGATCTGCGTTGTGTACATTTAATTAGGACACAACTGCAGGTCTGCCGGTTGGATTCTTTTTATTTGCCCTGCACACGAAGAGACAACACACCATATTTTAGCCCTTGGCGCAGTCACAGCTTACAGGCACCTGCGCAAGCACATGGACACTCACTCAAACACTGTCCCAAGTACTCACAAGTTACAATAGTTACCCTAGTTAGTAGAGACAAATCCATCCTTTCTCTTGTAGAAAAGGCAGGTTTTTGCTGCTTACTGTGCTGTACAGCTGCTCAAGCAAACACAATTCCTACAGTCATGAGGTCTCACCAAACCACAAGCTAACAGAGACCTTCTGATTCTCTGGTTACACAACACAAGACTGAGCTTCAAGTGTACTTACAATTGCAATTCGTTGAATGTCCCGACTCTTACGGAAACAACAGTGGCTTGGTTAACATAAAGTCTCCTTACAGTGGCCTACCCTCTTCATTCCCTCTCTCACAACCTGTGCTATCTGTGAAAGCTTTACAGCACATTGCAAAGATAGATTTTCCTTGATTTTTGTCCAGTTTCAGTATACTAATTACTTGAGGAGATCTACTTAAAAGCATTTCAATTGTCAACAGGGTTGTATTCAGTAGGCAGACACAAAAACAGAAAATGTGCTGTCTAGACTAGTTGACATACTTACCAAGGCTTGGATACAATAACACATGTATTGATAATGTATCTCGAGGAATCAGCATTCTCTTGTTAACAATTCAACAAACTGAACATACCGACCTGCTAGTAGGCCTTCACAAGACATTAAACCTATTTAGCTCTATACGTTTCTAAGAAGTACAGTACCAGTCAAAGTTTGGACACACCTACTGTACTTTTTTACTGTTTTCTACATTGTAGAATAATAGTAAAGACATCCATGAAATAAGACATATGGAATCATGTAGTAACCAAAAAAAGTGTTATACAAATCTAAATATATGTCATATTTGATATTTTTCAAAGTAGCCACTCTTTGCCTTGATGACAGCTTTGCTCACACTTGGCATTCTCTCAACCAACTTCCTGAGAAATGCTTTTCCAACAGTCTTGAAGGAGTTCCCACATATGCTGAGCACTTGTTGGCTGCTTTTCCTTCACTCTGTGGTCCAACTCATCCCAAACAATCTCAATTGGGTTGAGGTTGGGTGATTGTGGAAGCCAGGTCATCTGATACAGCACTCCATCACGCTCCTTCTTGGTCAAATAATCCTTACACAACCTGGAGGTGCGTTGGGTAATTGTCGTGTTGAAAAACAAATGATAGTTTCACTAAGTGCAAACCAGATTGGATGGCGTATCACTGTAGAACGCTGTGGTAGCCATGCTGGTTAAGTGTGCATTGAATTCACTGACAGTGTCACCAGCAAAGCACCCCCACACCATCACACCTCCTCCTCCATGCTTCACGGTGGGAACCATACATGTGGAGATCATCCGTTCACCTACTATGTGTCTCACAAAGACACAGCGGTTGGAACCAAAAATATCAAATTTGGACTCATCTGACCAAAGGACAGGATCATTGATCTAATGTCCATTGCTCGTGTTTCTTGGCCTAAGCAAATCTCTTATTATTATTGGTGTCCTTTAGTAGCATTTCTTTGCAGCAATTCAACCATGAAGGCCTGAATCACGCAGTATGTTACTTGACCTCTGTGAAGCATTTATTTGGGCTGCAATTTCTGAGGCTGGTGACTCTAATGAACGCATCCTCTGCAGCAGAGGTAACTCGGAGCCAGTTTCATCATAGCGCTTGATGGTTTTTGCGACTGCACTTGAAGAAACTTTCAAAGTTCTTGACATTTTCCGCATTGACTGACCTTCATGTCTTAAAGTAATGATGGACTGTTGTTTCTCTTTGCTTATTTGAGCTGTTCTTGCCATAATATGGACTTGGTCTTTTACCAAATAGGGCTATCTTCTGTATACCACCCCTACCTTGTCACAACACAATTGATTAGCTCATACGCATTAAGAAGGAAATAAATTCCACAAAATAACAAAGCACACTTGTTAATTGAGATACATTCCAGGTGACTACCTCATGAAGCTGGTTGAGATCATGCCAAAAGTTTGCAAAGCTCTCATCAAGGCAAAGGGTGGCACTAAGGAGGACTATTTATCCTGTTGACAAAACTCCATCTGTGGTACAATGTTCAATGTGGGGGACAAACTGCTAGGAACATTGAAAATTATGCAGTTATGAGTCTGTAGTATTATTTGCAGATTAAGATTATTCATAATTTTTCCCATCTAATTTCATTTGTTGAACTTCCGATTTCATATGAGGTTGAACTCCAGAGAGCAATATGAAACTATTCTTGTCAATGAGAATGAAGTGGTTTTATTTACACTGAGTGTATAAAACATTAGGAACCTTCCTAATATTGAGTTACAGACCCCTTTGCCTTCAGAACAGCCTCAAATCGTCAGGGCATGAACTCTACAAGGTGTCTACAGGTGTTCCACAGGGATGCTGGCCCATGTTGACTCCAATGCACACCACAGTTGTGTCAAGTTGGCTGGATGTCGTTTAGGTGGTGGACCATTCTTGATACACACAGGAAACTGTTGAGCGTGAAAAATCCAACAGTGTTGCAGTTCTTGACACACACAAACCGGTGCACCTGGCACCTTCTACCATACCACATTCAAAGGCACTTAAAAATGGTGTCTTGCCCATTAACCCTCTGAATGGCACAAGTACATCATGCATGTCTTAATTGTCTCAAGACTTACAAATCCTTCTTTAAACTGTCTCCTCTCCTTCATTTACACTTATTCTAGTGGATTTAACAAGAGACATCAACAAGGGATCATAACTTTCACCTGGATTCACCTGGTCATTCTATGTCATGGAAAGAGGTGTTCCTAACGTTTTGTGTACTCAGTGTATATTCTATATTTAGCTTTATCTGAGTACATGATATACATTTTTCAGTTTGAATATCATCTATTTGAGCATTTAATGAACATACAGCACTCTGTTATATCAAACCTGGAAATGTTTGTTTCTCTCAAGAAGACATACAGTAGGATTTGAACATTCCCTTTGAAGAGAAGTCAGAAATTCTGTCAAGGCCTTGAAAAGCAGTTAACCTTTAGGGTTTTGCAGAAACTCTCCCATTTTGACTTTTTGTCAGGTCTGTGTCTTTTTTTTCTTCTCTCCAGGAGCTCCACTCCTCTCTGCTCTCTCCCTGGAAGGGTCATGTCCAGGCTGCAGCCGAGGGAGCTGTGGGGGAAGTGAAACTGATGTATGCAGACGTGAGGCACTGAGAAGGACACAACACCTGCCTGGCAGCCCTGAGCTCCACACCTCCCGGCACTAAATGCTTTAGACAGCCCATCCAGAGATGTGGAAGGTATGTGTGCGTGTGTGTGTGGAACTGGAAGAATGTCAAAGCTGTGGCTTTTCCATGGTCTTTAAACTCAGAATGTATTGAATTTCTGACACATTACTATAGGTTGACTTTTTAACTGCTGCATTTGAATACAATATTTTACATTTATGAGGTGAATTTATTTTCAAGGCCAGTGCACCATCAACAGGTAGAACACAATGGTTATTCTCTTGAATTCTCTCAACCATGCGTACTTCTTCTACTTGTCCTCTGTCATGAAAGAAATATGATTGTAGGCATTGTTCATGATGGAATAAATCATTTGCTTTCTCAAAGACAGGTTGTCAGTATGTGTAGGCATAAATGTGTCTGGCTATATGTTAGACTTTCTGCTAAGCAATGGAACTTGTAAGCATTTTCTGATGGATTTCTGATGTCTTTGAAGTTCTGTTACGTCTGCTGATATTCCAAAAAGGCTAAGGAATTTGTAGTTTGTCTTGAAAATGGCTTCTCTCCTGTGTAGTTACTTTTTGCACCACTGTTGTTTACCTCATCCACCATTTTAATGCCGGTAGAACAAAATATATATTAGCTCCCATGTGACCAGAGATCTCGACACCTTTATGAATATTAACCCATGCTCCGAGCTTTGGAGAAACCAAATATCCTGAGCTTTACTGCAAGAGGTAATGGCTTAATGTGGGTGAAGCTGTTTGCGTACTCAATTGTTGCCCGTGTCATGAGGCTGTTTCAGGAAGCCGCTGCTATCCTTTATAAGATCAGCAGGGATTTAGATCCGTAGGCGTTTAATTCCAAGGGCTTAACATTCTCCAACGGCTAAGGCTCCAATGGCTATGTCAAAGTGGAATTATGCTTTTTGAAATTGTTACAAATTCATTTAAAATGAAAAGCTGAAATGTCTTGAGTCAATAAGTCTTCAATCCCTTTGAATGACTACATGTCTGTACCCCGCACATACAATTATCTGTAAGGTCCCTCAGTCAAGCAGTGAATTTCAAACACAGATTCAACCTCAAAGACCAGGGAGGTTTTCCAAGGCCTTCCAAAGAAGGGCACTTATTTTCAGGGTAAAAAATAAATGGAATGGAGCTAAGCAGGAAAGCCTGGTTCAGTCTGCTTTTCACCAGACACTGGGAGATTAAGTCACCTTTCAGCAGGACACCATCCTAAAACACAAGGGCAAATCTACACTTCTTACCAAAAAGACAGTGAATGTTCCCAGTGGCAGAGCTATATTCTTGACTTAAATCTGCTTGAAATCTATGGCAAGACTTTAAAATGGTTGTCTACCAATGATCAACAAATTTGCAGAGCTTGAAGAATTTAGAAAATAATAATGGGCAAATATTGTACAATCCAGGTGTGCATCACTCTTAGAGACCAGAAGGACTCACAGCCGTAATCACTGCCAAAGGATTGATTCTAACATATATTGACTCAGGGGTGTGAATACTTTTGTACATTTTGTAAATTATTTTCAATTACATTTGTAAAAAATTCTGAAAACATGTTTTCACTTTGTCATTATGGGGTATTGTGTGTAGATGGGTGATATATATATATATATATATATATATATATTATACATTTTGAATTCAGACTGTAACACAACAAAATGTGGAATAAGTCAAAGGGTACGAATACTTTCTGAAGTTACTGTAAATGACATGGGTATCCCCCCCAAAACGGAGACTATTTTGTGAGTCAAATGTAGGGAGTGGGAAATGTAACTTTGCACAGTAAGGATGTGCAGGGATTATGCTTTGAGGAGAGTTTCTCTCGGGTCAGTGAGAGACTGAAAAGCATATTGGAACAGAAACAGAGGTAAATGTGTGGAGGCCTGGTTTTCTATTTTAGAACCTGGGAGGGAAATATGAATGGCAATACAAGGAAAGTGGCAGTACATTGTTTTGATAGCACTAAAACAGCACTTGTAAGACTAAATCGGTGTTCATTACTCTGTATTCACCATAATATGTCAGTTGTAGCGATGTAAATGCTACGGTGTAGCATTTGCCAAAATGACCTCTAAATAACGTTATATTTTCACACAAGTATTCAACAGAAGGAATACATGTTTTTTTCACACCCCAGTTAGCTCCTTCCTCTGTCTCCACCTGTCATCGGGCTGACCGCTCAGGAAAAATTATATGATGGTGAAACTTCGCGGCCATTTCCTGGTTCACTGACTATAACTTCTTGCTCCAGTAGATCTTTCGCAGTTCATTTCCAGAGCAATTTCAACTCGCTGCCTCAGAGAGCGGAGATGTCAACCAGCCACCCTGCAGCTGGAGTTTCTGAACATGAACTTACTTCAGCATTTACTGCCTTCCTCCCAAAAGTTAATATGGCTTGACAGAGACATGAAATTAATATGGATATGGCTATGAAAAGAGGCCACTGGTTGTTATGAATGGGCCACACATGATGTGCATCCCGCATGATGTCTCTGGCGGTTTGGGGAACATTATGCATCACAAATGGCATTCCATCACATCAACTGCATTGGGGAGATCTGTATGGTCTTGTTTGTCCATATATGAATGATCGTAAGCACTGTAGGCCTTGAAGCCTTGCTATAGATCATCCCTTGAGCAGTGTATCCCTATGCATTTGGCAGTTGGATGGATGTATAGCTCTCAACAGACACAGAATCTTACGAGACTTGCATTTGACAAGCAAGAGACAAATGCACCGAAACATAATGTGCATTACGGTGGTAACTGGAGTTGTTCCTACACTGCTGTGCTTGATTACTGCACTTAATGTACAACCCCCTAAGGTCTAACGGTCTGGGGCTGGGTTTCTACTAAGCTAACATATGGAATTGTTTTAAGAAGGTCATATCAAGGATCATTTAGATATTTCATTTTGAATTTGAGTACCCCTGTAAGTACATAAAAATGTTTTACAAATTATTTGATGAAACATTGAATTTGGCCTTATTGCCATTAGCCTATAGAAATGCATTGAATAACATTTTCATACATGGCAAAACATACAGTAAAATAAATACAGAACAGTAGTATGTTTGGAAGTGTCGGTCGTATATCTGAGAGACATTTTACCCATATTAACCAATTTCTTCTGGCACTAAATTACCTCCATATTCACTGAGTGTACAAAACATGACCAGGTGAACCCAGGTGAGGCTATGATCCCTTATTGATGTCACTTCCAATCAGTGAAATCCAATCAGTGAAAATCAGCGTTTCCCAAACTCAGTCCTCGGGACCCCAAGTGATGCAGGATTAGATTTTTTGCCCTAACACTACACAGCTGATTCAAATAGTTTATTACTTGAATCAGCTGTGTAGGGCTAGGGAAAAACCAAAACGTGCACCCCTTGGGGTCCCGGGGACCAAGTTTGGGAAACGCTGGTGTAGATGCGTTTCCCAAATGCAGAAAAAAACAATTTAAGCCTTGATACTATTGAGATATGTGTCAGAGGGTGAATGGGCAAGAAAAATATTTAAGTGCCTTTGAAAGGGGTATGGTAGAAGGTGCCAGGCGCACCGGTTTGAGTGTGTCAAGAACTGCAACGCTGTTGGGTTTTTCACACTCAACAGTTTCCTGTGTGTATCAAGAATGGTCCACAACCCAAAGGAGATCCAGCAAACTTGACACAACTGTGGTAAGCATTGGAGTCAAGATCCTAATGTTTTGTACAGTGTATACTTCCATTTATTTTTTAAACTGGTACTGGGCTACCTTCAGATGAGTCTTGTCAGGCTTTTGGGCATCCTAGTGCAAAACAAAAGTTTGGGATCACTTAGATATTTCCTTTCCTGTTTTTGAAAGAATATCACATTTTTGGTCCATTAAAATAACATGAAATTGATCAGAAATTAAGTGTAGACATTGATAATGTCGTAAATGACTATTGTAGTTGGAAACGGCAGATTTTATATGGAATATCTACTTAGGCGTACAGAGGCCCATTACCACCAACCATCAGTACGCTGTTCCAAATGGCACATTGTGTTAGCAAATCCAAGTTTATCATTTTAAAAGGCTAATTGGTCATTAGAAAACCCTTTTGCAATTATGCTAGCACAGCTGAAAACTGTTGTCCTAATTAAAGAAGCAATAAAACTGGCCTTCTTTAGACTGGTTAAGTATCTGGAGTATCAGCATTTCCGGGTTAAATTACAGGCTCAAAATGGCTAGAAACAAATAACCTTCTTCTGAAGCTTGTCAGTCTATTCTTATTCTGTAAAATGAAGGCTATTCTGCGTGAGAAATTGCAAAGAAACTGAAGGTCTCGTACACTAGAGTGTATGTCTAGGGTGTTGTATGTCTAGGGTTGTTGTAGGTCTAGGGGGTTTTGTATTTCTATGTTGGCCTGATATGGTTCCCAATCAGAGACAGCTGTTTATCGTTGTCTCTGATTGGGGATCATATTTAGGCAGCCCTGTTTCCCACTTTCTGGTGTGGGGTCTTGTCTATGTGTAGTTGCCTGTCAGCACTCGTTTGTATAGCTTCACGTTTCATTTTGCTATTTTGTTAGTTTGTTCAGTGTTTCATTCTTTAAATAAATAAGAATGTACGCATACCACGCTGCGCCTTGGTCCGATCCTTATAACGAACGTGACAGTCTCACCTTTCGATGGCGGGGTCATTTAGTGTGTAGCCCAAACTGTTTAGACACTACAGACAGAAGTTGTCAGATCGGCGGTACCGACTTCAAATGAGTCCCCTGATGCTTGTGGGGGCGTAACAAAATGGAGAACACCATCATGTTCGTGAGAGTCTCATCTTTCCATAGAGGGTTCATTAATTTTATTTATTTATTTTTAAATATTAAGGGGTGGATCAGCTTAATATTGGGGAAAGATTGATGGAAGCAACAATGTAATTGTCTGCATCATTTCCAATCCCCCATATATTTTTGGGGCTAAATGTAAATGTCCATATACATACACATGCATACATATACACATATAGACATACATACTTTTTTAGAATATACCTTTATTATTCCCCGCAAACCCTACCACCCTTCCCCCAATTGGAGTAAACTAATAAACAATAACACTTAGGCTTCTACCTTCAGTTTATACATCTTATACGCATTTTACAGACACAATCTATTTTACAATAGTTATATTTTGTTTGTTTTTAGTCTTTCCTCTATTTGGTCCTTCCTCTATTTCTGATGTCATTTAGCGTGTAGCCCAAACGGTTCAGACGCTACAGACAGAAGTTGTCAGATTGGCGGTACCAACTTCAGATGAGTCCCCTGATGCTTGTGGGGGTTGTAACAAAACGGAGAACACCATCGTTTTCATGAGAGTCTCATCTTTCCATAGAGAGTTCATTAGTTTGTAGGCCAAACCATACTGACGCAATTTTCGAGAAGTCTTCTGGTCTGATAAACACAGCTGTAGCTCTGTCACCTTTTACCGCAGGTGAGGAAGGCCGACATCGTCGGATCCGGTGCAAAACCCCCCAGATATCTCTAGCTTAAACAGATGGATTTTGATAGGGATGTTGGTATTACGTTAATTAGATTTCAGCGGAGGCGCTGACATCGACTCTACATGACTCAGTGATCGATGAAGCACCCTTTTGAAGTCTCATAAATGTGTCACAAATCATCTATAACTGTATGTCATGCTTTATAACGTGTTCAAAAATGTGGCATAAGTGTGTCACATAATCACCAATGTCGAACATGACATAAACATGTGCTTTATGAAGGGTGACGTGTTGTGCTGCAGGATCACACACGCTCTAAAGTCATGTTACCTTGATGAAAGCCTCCAACATAAGGACATTGAAAGTGGCTTTCTTCTGTAACCAAGTTCCATGTTCCTCAGTACACAAACACCCACACGACAATATAGCAATCCATACCATGCGGTGCTGGGCCCAGTCAGGTCTTTGACACATTCACCCATGGGAACAGAAGAGGAGGCAGGTGAAAACCTGAGAAAAAGTCCAACAAATAAGTGGGAAATCTGAGGTTTGTAGTTTTTCAAGTGAATGCCTATCCAATATACTGTGTCTATGGGGTCAGATTGCATTTCCCAAGGCTTCCACTAGATGTCAACAGTCTTTAGAACATTGTTTCAGGCTTCTACTATGAAAGGGGAGAGAATAAGAGTTGTTTGAACCAGTGGTCAGGCTGAAAGCCTTTAGTTTAGTCACGCGTGTGGCAGTGAGTACGAGCTCCGTTCCCTTTCATTTCTAATGACAAAGGAATTGCCAGGTTGGAATATTAATGAAGGTTTATGATAAAAACATCCTAAAGATTGATTCTATACATCGTTTGACATGTTTCTAAACTATAATGGAACGTTTTTGACTTTGTCTGGACTTAGTGCCCGCAGCTTGTGCATTTGGATTACTGGACTAAACACGCAAACAAAAAGGAGGTATTTGAACATAAAGATTAACTTTATCGAACAAAACAAACATTCGTTGTCTAACATGGAAACCTGGGAGTGCCATCAGATGAAGATCATCAAAGGTAAGTGATTCATTTTAACGCTATTTCTGACTTTTGTGACACCTCTCCTTGGTTGGAAAATGGCTGTATGGTTTTCTGTGGCTAGGCGCTAACCTAACATAATCGCATGGTGTGCTTTTGCAATAAAGCCTTTTTTTAAATCTGACACAGGGGTTGCATTAAGGAGAAGTTTATCTTTAATGTTAAACACTTGTATCTTAGATCAATGTTTATGATGAGTATTTCTGTAATTTCATGTGGCTCTCTGCACTTTCACTGGATGTTTGTTTGAGACAATGCATTTCGGAACATAACGCGCCAATTTCAAGTGAAGTTTTTGGACATAAAGATGAACTTTATTGGACAAAACACACATTTATTGTGTAACATGGAGTCCTGGGAGTGCCATCTGATGAAGATCATCAAAGCTTAGTGATTAATTTATTCGCTATTTCTGAATTTTGTGAGCCCTATCCTTGGCTGGAAAATGGCTGTATGGTTTTCTGTGACTAGGCGCTGGCCTAACATAATCACATGGTGTGCTTTCGCAGTAAAGCCTTTTTGAAATCGGACACTGTGATTGGATTTACAAGAAGTTTATCTTTAAAATGGTGTATAATACTTGTATATTTGAGGAATTTTAATAATGGGATTTCTGTTGTTTTGAATTTGGAGCCCTGCAATTTCACTGGCTGTTGTGCTAGCGTCCCACTTGTACCAGAGAGGTTAAACCATATATTTATTACATGTTAAACCCCTTCCCATTAATACCCTACCCCCACTTATTTTTTTTATTTTACCTTTATTTAACTAGGCAAGTCAGTTAAGAACAAATTCTTATTTTCAATGACGGCCTAGGAACAGTGGGTTAACTGCCTGTTCAGGGGCAGAACGACAGATTTGTACCTTGTCAGCTCGGGGATTTGAATTTGCAACCTTCTGGTTACTAGTCCAACGCTCTAACTACTAGGCTACCCTGCCGCCCCAACAACCTCCCTATCCCTAACACATGGGATGTCAAATTAAAAAGTAAAAAAATACAAATACGTTACGTTTCAAAAAGTAAAGTAATGACATTATATTGAACATTACACAGGGCTGTGAACATTGTTGCATGTCCCTGAGTGGGCGAATGAATGGTTCTTGCCTCTCTGCCTGCTGTAAGTACTGCATGTTGGTTCCACCCTTAAAAGTAACTTTCCTCAGGTTTTCGCCTGCAATGTCAGTTCTGTTCTACTCACAGACAATATTTTGACAGTTTTGGAAACTTTAGAGTGTATGCATATTCTAGATTCTGGGCGTGAGAAATATGCAGTTTTTCATCCAAACATCAAAATACTGCCCCATACACTCAAGAGGTTAACAGGAAATATGTGGAGTGGTTGAAAATCGAGTTTTAATGACTCCAACCTAAGTGTATGTAAACTACTGACTTCAACTGTATATTCTTTGTAGTTGTTTACATACCACCACAGTCAGAGGCTGGCACTAAGATAGCACTGAATGATCATTATCTGCCATAAGCAAACAAGAGAACGCTCATCCAGAAGCGGTGTTCCTAGTAGCCGGGTACATTAATGCAGGAAAACTTCAATTAGTGTTACCAAATATATATCAGCATGTTAATTAAATGTGCAATTAGAGGTCAAATAACTCTGGACCACCTATACTCCATACACAGAGATGCATACAAAGCTCTCCCTCTCCCTCAATTTAGCAAATCTGACCATAATTCTATCATCCTGATTCCTGCTAAAAGCAAAAATTTAAGCTGGAAGTACCAGTGACTAGATCAATTAAAAAGTGGTCAGATAAAGCAGATGCTAAGCAGCTACAGGACTGTTTTGCTAGCACAGACTGTAATATGTTCTGGGATTCCTACAATGGCATTGAGGAGTACACCACATCATAAATAAGGCTTCATAAATAAGTGCATTGATGACATTGTCCCCACAGTGACAGTGCGTAACGTGGAAGTTTATAAGAAATCCCACTATGCCCTCCGACGTTCCATCAAACAGGCAATGCGTCAATAGATGAGTAAGATAACACTGACACATGAGAGTACCAGCTGTACCGGACGACTGTGTGATCATGCTCTCTGCAGCCGATGAGAGTAAGACCTTTAGAGAGACAGGTAAACATTCACAAGGCCGCAGGGTCAGAGGGATTACCAGGACATGTACTGTGAGCATGCGCTGACCTACTAGTAAGTGTCTTTACTGACATTTTCAACCTCTCCCTGTCCGAGTCTATAATACCAACACGTTTTAAGCAGACCACCATAGTCCCTGTGCCAAGAACACTAAGGTAACCTGCCTAAATGACTACCGACCGAAGCACTCATGTCTGAAGCCATGAAGTGCTTTGAAAAGCTTCACATCAACACCATCATCCCAGAAACCCTAACTAGACCAACTCCAATTTGCACACTGCCCCAACAGATCCACAGATGATGCAGTCACTATCGCACTCCACACTGCCCTTTCCCACCTAGACAAAAGGAACACCTAAGTGAGAATGCTATTCATTGACTACAGCTCAGCGTTCAATACCATAGTGCCCTCAAAGCTCATCATCAAGTTAAGGACCCAGGGACTAAACACCTCCCTCTGCAACCTGATCCAGGACTTCCAGACGGGCCGTTAAATATGTGTAACAAAAAATATATAAATATTTCCTGAGCTTTCTTATATCTCATAGACAACGGAGAAACACTTCAAAACCTTGTTTGTTATGCTAATTTTTTGACTGACATATGGAATTGATTTAAGATGGTCATACTATGGATCTTTTAGCTAGTTGATTTTGAATTTCAGGTCCCCTTTATGTATAAAAAAATGTATGTAGCAAAATTAGAAATTGTGTTTTTTTACATTGGATAAAAGTAGAGACTCTGAGCTACAAAATAGTATATCATACACTGCAGTTGAAGAACAATGGGAAAGTAATTCTGCTTTGAAAGTTGATAAACTTGTAACCCCACTTTTGAGAAAAATGTCCTTGAATATTTTGGTACACCTACTGGAGAACTATTATTTATCGACATCGATTCAGCATCGTTCACACCCTCGTAAGCCTTAGCCCCACCCATCTATTTTAGGATTCACATGTGAGGCCATGTGGTAAACACAAGCTACGTAAATCAAATAAATTCTAGGTTTATTTGTCATATGCACAGGATACAGAAGGTGTAAATGGTACAGTGAAGTGGTATCAACATCAAAAACAGAAAGTGTCGAGATAAAAAATATTTTGTCAATATTTAATTAATATTAAATTATGCTTTCCCGACACACTTGTCTAAATTGATGGGTAATGTGAAGGAAATTCTCTAACCACCCCCCAGCCCCATCTAGTTAAGTGGATGGATCACTATTTTCTAGACATGTACACTTGTTCTTGAAATAATGGCAATAATCACCCCCAGACACACCTGGATAATTTGATGGGTAATGTAATAATCTGGCCAAAGTGGAGTCCTTTGTTTAGACGTAGCTAGCTAGTTAAACAATGAACCGGCATAATCCCGACTCATACTACTACCAATACAAACATTGTCATAGCTGTAGCATGAATCTGCAGGTACCTAAAGCTAACAAACTCGGTTCAATGTTAGCTAGCTAACATTAGGCTATAACTAGCAATGCAAATGGATTTCTGATTCAAATAATATTACCATACAGATCATACACGTAACGTTAGCTAGCGAGCCAGCAAGCTAGCTAACTTGCAATAAAAACAACTATGACAAAATTAGAAAATGTAGCTAGACTCTTATGCGTATACATGGATGAACACTTCACAGCAGACAGGAACCATTTAACTCTGTTTTGTTTGTAGCTACATTTTGTTTTGCCAGCATTGTGTCAAGTCACTCCAGTTCACACTGACTGTGGCGTGTGCAGAAAGTAGCCCATCACTTTTTCTGTCTGTCGATAGCTCCTGCTAAATTCAGGGCATCAATGTCGTTGAGAAAAGTAGCAAAACTTTTGTAGTTCTCGATGGCTAACGTTATATCTTTCCAAAACAGCGTGGTAGAAAGGACTGTCAACACATACTCAACAGCTCACGTTATAGACAAAAGCATTCTACATGGCAGACCAATCAAAACTCATCTACTGGCATGTCCAGCCCAGCCATTATCTCAGCCAATCATGGCTTGCTGGAAGGTTCCTCCATTTTTCTGTGGCTAAACCAACTAGGCTCGTGGATGGAATACAAGTTTGTTACTAAGGCACATGTTCCAGAAGGCATTTCTGCCCAAAAAACACATTTTGATAAAAAAAGACATGTTTAAGTGCAAATGCCACTCATGTGAAGTAGTAATGTGCAACATACTCCTAGTTTCCTGAAACAAGTCACAAATATTGAATATGGCCTTACCTACTATAGCCAAATCAAATCAAATCAAATTTATTTATATAGCCCTTCGTACATCAGCTGATATCTCAAAGTGCTGTACAGAAACCCAGCCTAAAACCCCAAACAGCAAGCAATGCAGGTGTAGAAGCACGGTGGCTAGGAAAAACTCCCTAGAAAGGCCAATACCTAGGAAGAAACCTAGAGAGGAACCAGGCTATGTGGGGTGGCCAGTCCTCTTCTGGCTATGCCGGGTGGAGATTATAACAGAACATGGTCAAGATGTTCAATGTTCATAAATGACCAGCATGGTCGAATAATAATAAGGCAGAACAGTTGAAACTAGAGCAGCAGCACAGTCAGGTGGAAGTTGAAACTGGAGCAGCAGCATGGCCAGGTAGACTGGGGACAGCAAGGAGTCATCATGTCAGGTAGTCCTGGGGCATGGTCCTAGGGCTCAGGTCAGTTGAAACTGGAACAGCAGCATGGCCAGGTGGACTGGGGACAGCAAGGAGTCATCATGTCAGGTAGTCCTGGGGCATGGTCCTAGGGCTCAGGTCCTCCGAGAGAGAGAAAGAAAGAGAGAAGGAGAGAATTAGAGAACGCACACTTAGATTCACACAGGACACCGAATAGGACAGGAGAAGTACTCCAGATATAACAAACTGACCCCAGCCCCCCGACACATAAACTACTGCAGCATAAATACTGGAGGCTGAGACAGGAGGGGTCAGGAGACACTGTGGCCCCATCCGAGGACACCCCCGGACAGGGCCAAACAGGAAGGATATAACCCCACCCACTTTGCCAAAGCATAGCCCCCACACCACTAGAGGGATATCTTCAACCACCAACTTACCATCCTGAGACAAGGCTGAGTATAGCCCACAAAGATCTCCGCCACGGCACAACCCAAGGGGGGGGGGGGGCGCCAACCCAGACAGGATGACCACAACAGTGAATCAACCCACTCAGGTGACGCACCCCCTCCAGGGACGGCATGAGAGAGCCCCAGCAAGCCAGTGACTCAGCCCCCCCCAGAGAAACAAATTGAATAACACATTAATGAAAGGCAAAAAAAGACAGTCCAAAAATAAATGATAAGAAACAAGGTTTTGAAGTGTGTCCTATATCTATGAAATATAAGAAAGATCAGGAAATATACTGTATATATATATTTTTTAACCAATTTTTGGGGGTAGGCACAAAACTATCTTCATACTTCAATTCATTTTTTACAACGGGTACCGGTTACCTTCCAGCGAGTCCTGTGACAGTTGTGGGAGTCGAAGAGCAAAACGGAGAAAACCATGGTATTCGTGAGAATCTCCCCTTTTTTACATTAGTTTGTAGGTCAACCATACACACATTTTTGTGAGAAAACCGATTTTTGGGATGTCTCATGGTCTGACAAACACCGCTCTAGCTCTGCCACCTGATGAAGCAGAAGTGCGACATCAGTGGCTGTGGAGGATTGAGATTGCAACCCAATGCAAAAACAGATATCTCTAGCTTAAACTGACAGATTTTGATGGGGATTTTTTTATTATGTTACTTAGATTGACGCACCGGTGAGTCAATTCACTCTTGGTGTCACGCCCTGATCTGCTTCACCTGTCCTTGTGAATGTCTCTACCCCCTCCAGGTGTTGCTTATTTTCCCCAGTGTATTTATCCCTGTATTTCCTTTCTCTCTTTGCCAGTTTTGACCCTTGCCTGTTTTCTGAACTCTGTACCCACCTGCCTAACCCTTCTGCCTGCCCTAGCCTTGAGTCTGCCTGCCATAATGTACATCCTGGACTCTGAACTGGTTTTGACCTTTTGCCTGTCCACGACCATTCTCTTGCCACCCTTTTGGATTATAATAAATATCAAAGACTCAAACCATCTGCCTCACGTGTCTGCATCTAGGTCTCGCCTTGTCCCCTTATACTAGGGGGTTTTAAAGGCGGAAAATAACTGAATTGTAGGCCAATGAAGTTCTCTCAGCCAGTATTTGCATTTGATCTAGTTCATATTTCAGTTGTTAACACCGCTTTGTCCACTTTAACTATCATCAGTGTATATGACATCTGAAAAAAAGCTCTGACTAAGGCCAAAAGGACAACATTGAATAAAATAAGTTATACTAGCTAGGACAGTCTGGGAGTTTTTCTTCTCTCGTTTTATTATCGCATTGTTCCCATGCACCTGTGACAAGATAACTCAGACGTGCGGGGTGCTTTTTAAAATAGTTTATCTGACACTTCATTTAAGTTCTGTGAATTGGAAAAATCGAGAGGCGCACTACAAACCAAGCCATATCCCACCCCCAAATGGTCAAAGTAAACAAAAATTGTGATGGTATGCTTTGGGCGTTCGCTGTTGCCCTTATTAGTAAGCATCAGAGATGAGTCCTCCGTCAGCTGTAACAATCGCAGTGTTGCACAGTAAATGTTGAATAAGTACTATGGCCTTCATTGGAATGCAATATAACAGGCTACAGCCGCTCTAGGGTAGCAACAAAAAGTGGTTGGCTGGCAGCAGCTGTTGCGCGCAGGGCTCAGCATTAATCTAAATCAGTTGGTGCCAAATTACCTTCAACGCAGAGAGCAGGTGGATAATGAGCTGAGGCAGGGGACGGTGATCTGGAACGTGGGGTGTGTTCGTGCAGAAACAAGCTACTTTAGCTGGTCTTTGCTGGGCTTTTGACCGGAACGTTCTTTGTCTGGCCCACCTCCATCGAGAACCTTTTTTTCTGCAAATATAGCCTTCGATCGTTTCATCTGTGGCAAATAATCTCCACACTCTCGTGACGACAAATGGTTTGGCTCAATTGAAGATAGCGTAGCAACATGGTGTTCTGTTTCCTCAAGTGGTACACAATGGTTAGAGATTGCAATTGGTAGCATTGGTTAAGGTCAAGTGTTCTTAAGTACAAAACCACTACATTTAAGCAAACTGATGAGGGTGGGGATGGCAACAGACATGAATAGCTGCAAGAACAGGTAGAGCTACAATTTATTGAGGTTGTCGATGAAAGGTACAGATAGGCTAGACTAAAAGTAAAAGTTAAGGAGGCACGTGAAGCTTCAGACAACTATCATGTTTCAATCTGTCATCTCAAACCCCGTAGATTTGCCGTGTCTTGTCAAATTACATTTAAAATGTCTTGACTCGTGGCCTGGGTGAATAGGTGTCTCAGAACTTTAAGGTTAATTAAGTTCTCCTTCCCACCACACATACACACACCACTCCACCCCAATGATGGGCTATTGAGATGCTGGGTAATTAAAATGAATTGACCTGTGAAATTAACGTGTCCTTCTGCAGGCTGAGACAGATCGATGAGATGGATATTCTGGTATGGATAGAGAGGGTGAAGAGACTAGGGATATTGGAGAGGTTATGGAAAGGTAGTTAACGCTCCCGTAGTCATGCTGCCAATCAATACAAAATTTATACAATTCTAGATGGATATCGCTCCATAGAATATTTTCGATATGGTGTGACCCCAGCTTCTGTAAGGTTTGCCGTAACAGTTGTATGGCTGTTTGCGGATACACACTGTATATGTTTGTTGATTTGAATGATCTACGAAAGAGACAAACTTTATTCCGGTAGGATTTGAAATTGAAAAGAGAAGCATTTACGATTTCAGTGAACTACCTGGTTATGTAACAGAATCCTTGTCGGAACAGTGTCTTGAGGGAAGAAAGACACAGGTTTCTGACGCTTTTCCACTGAGGTTAATATTGTACTTGGACATCCATCTCTATTTCCTAATGCAATTTTATGGTCAGAGTGCAATGTGCGAACACACACACACACACACAGAGAGAAGGTCAATTATTTTTTACACCACAGTGAATACCTCACAGAGAGTTGGACCAGTGACATGGGCTGCCCATATGACTGATACTCTGTAGTTGTAGAATAACAAATGAACTTCCTATATTTCTTGCAGGGCCCCAACACTGCTCTCAGTCTCCCAGGTATGGGACATTGTGAAAGGAGCCTGGTGGGTAGACTAGGCTATTGGCATGTCATGCACACGGCCTTCGTGGCATTGACAGATAGGCCACTCCTCTCTCTGACCCCCAGCCAGCTCTTTTCATCTACTCCTGCTGTTTTAATAGTTACCCCACTGAAGGGAGAGAGAGAGAGAGAGAGATATGGAGAAAGAAGGAAACAGAGAGGGGTGGGCGAAAGGGAGAGAGGGACAGTTTATTAACCATTACCATGCCAATTATCAGGAGACAGTGTTTATATAACCGTATGCCCATGGCTTCTTCAGTGCTGGAAGGCAGAATGGAAACTCCCTATCTAGATACCCCCAAAAACAAATCAGGCTGTACAAAACCTTAATTATTCAAATAGGAAACACTTGAGTAAATGAGGTATACAAAGTATATTGAAAGCAGGTGCGGTTCCTGAGAATATTAAGCAATTAACATCCCATCATGCTCAGGGTCATGTATAACAATTCCCAGTTGCCCATTATTATGACTACCATGGCTAGAAGAAGAGATCTCAGTGACTTTGAAAGAGGGGTCTCAAATGGTGTGTGTGTGTGTGTGTGTGTCTCAGTCACCAGATCTCAACCCAATTGAACACTTATGGGAGACTCTGGAGCGCCGTCTGTGACAGCGTTTTCCACCACAATCAACAAAACACCAAATGATGGAATTTCTCGTGGAAGAATGGTGTATAGATGGTGTATAGAATTCCAGATTTCAGACTTGTAGAACATATGATTCCAGACTTGTAGAACATATGCCAAGATGCATTGAGGCTGTTCTGGTGGTTAGTGGTGGCCCAACGACATATTAAGACACTTTATGTTGCCGTTTCCTTCATGTTGGCATATGTCACCTATGAAGATGTATTGGTTATATGTCACCTATGCAGTGCCTTCAAGAAAGTCATCCCACTCCTTGATTCTTCCCCACATTTTGTTGTGTTACAGCCTGAATTTAAAATGGATTACATTGAGATGTTTTGTCACTGGCCTACACACATTACCCCATAATGTCAATGTGGATTTTTATTTATTTTTTACAAGTTAATAAAAAATGAAAATCTGAAATATTCTGAGTAAATAAGTATTCAAAAATAAGTATTCAGTATTAATTTGTTATGGCAAGCCTAATAAGTTAATGAGTAAAAATGTGTTTAACAAGTCACATAATAAATTGTATGGACTGTGCAATAGTAATGTTTAACATGATTTTTGAATGACTGCCTCATCTCTGTACCCCACACGTACAATTGTCTGTAAGGTTCCTCAGTCGAGCAAATGCAGATTCAACCACAAAGACCAGGGAGGTTTTCCAATACCTATCAAAGAAGGGCACCTATTGGTACAGTAGATCGGTAAAAAAAAGCAGACATCGAATATTCCTTTGAGCGTGGTGAAGTTATTAATTACACTTTGGATTGTGTATCAATACACCCAGTCACTACAAAGATAGAGTAAAAAGGAAGCCTGTACAAAATACAACTATTCCAAAACATGCGTCCTGTTCAACAAGGCACTAAAGTAATACTGCAAAAAATGTAGCAAAGCAATTAACTCTTAGTCCTGAATACAAAGTGTTATGTTTGGGGCGAATCCAATACAACACATTACTGAATACCACTCTCCATATTTTCAAGCATAATGGTGGCTGCATTATTTTATGGTTATACTTGTAATCGTTAAGGACCGGCAAAAACCTAGAGGAAAACCTGGTTCAGTCTACTTTCCATTAGACACTGGGAGATGAATTCACAATAACCTAAAACAGGGCCAAATCTACACTGGAGTTGCCTACCAAGAATACATTGAATGTTCCTGAGTGGGCGAGTTACAGTTTTGACTGAAATCTACTTGGGAATCTATATAAAGACCTGAAAATGGTTGTCTAGCAATGATCAATGACCAATTTGACAGAGCTTGAATAATTTTGAAAATAATTATTGGCAAATGTTGCACAATCCAGGTGTGGAAAGAGATTAGAGATTTACCCAGAAAGACTCAGAGCTGTAATCTCTGCCAAATGAGCTTCTAGTATTGACTCAGGGCTGTGAATACCTATGTGTTTGAGATATTTAATTTTCAATAAATGTGCAAACATTTCTCAAAACATGTTATCACTTTGTCATTAAGGTGTATTGTGTGTAGATGGGTGAGAACAAACATCCATTTAATCCATTTTAAATTCAGGCTGTAACACAACAAAATGTTGAAAAGGTCAAGGGGTGTGAATACTTTCTGAAGGCTCTGTATTAGACAGCCTTAATTCAACAATGACCCTTTTAATGCAATATACTGCTTTAGGAGGCTATTCAAAAAAGTCAGTGACCTTGAAATACACTGCTAATGACTATGTCACAGACTTCTGTTGAATGTGAAGAGCGTAAGAAACATTAACATGCATTACAATGGCATTAATCATAAGAGCATAGGTATATCCTAGGGATATGCTACAGTATGCCCTTTAATAGCATTCTGCCATTGCCTGCCTCCCTGGCCATAGATTGTAATGATGCTATGTGAATGCTAAGGAGTGCGTATTCCATATTGGATTCTGCCATTGGATGACCTGATTGCATGTAAAGCCTCAAGGGCCAGTGATATGAATTGATCCAAGCTGCATACTTAAATGTGTGCCAAATGGCACCCTATTCCCTATGTAGGGCACTACTTTTGAACAAAGTCTAGTGAAAAGTTGTGCACTATGCAGGGAATAGGGTGCCATTTGGGACATACCCTTGGAATTCAGTTTAGAATGCTGTATGTCCCACAGTATATCAATGCACAAATTCAGCAGATGTAATGCCAAATGCCATCTCTTTTCACAATGTTTTCTCTCTGTAAGGTTGGGCTCATTAGTTGAAAAAAGCACGTGTTTACTGAAAGGGGATACTGCATAGGCCACTGAAAGAAGGTAAATGTCCACTCACAGTGATCTCCAGCTTCTGTGCCTATACGTTTGGATAATGAATAATGCATACACCCTGAAAACTGCATATTCTCATTCAATCATACTTTACAAGTATTCCAGTGTATCTGGTCTGCAACAAGGCTTTTCAGCAGCATCTTAGATGAATTTAATACCATGTTTTTGTGTGTGTGTGTGTGTATGCGGGTGCCTGTGGTAAGGTGTGAAAGGTTGTTTAATAGAGGTAATCATTTCTCCCTGATGGGTGTCGACAAAGCGCCCTGCCACGGTTCCATTACTACCCTTCCCTCGCTATTATTTTCCTCACCAGCAGTTTTGAATTTAGATTGTAAAAACTGGGTTCTTCTTTTGGCGTGCCAGGAAGTTAATTCGGGGACAGCTTATTTTCGCTCTGAAGAAGGTGAATTGGAATAAGAAAACACTAATCTCAACTGCATGTACATTAGACCAAATATTTGGACTTCAGGTGAAAAAAGCTTCTTGATAATAGAATGATTGTTATAACCGTGGGACGGGTGAGCTAACGTAGGCTAATGTGATTAGCATGAAGTTGTAAGTAACAAGAACATTTCACAGGACATAGACATATCTGATATGGGCAGAAAGCTTAAATTCTTGTAAATCTAACTGCACTGTCCAATTTACAGTAGCTATTACAGTGAAATAACACCATGCTATTGTTTGAGGAGAGTGCACAGTTACCATTTAGACACATTTGGGCAGTCTTGATACAACATTTTGAACAGAAACACAATGGTTCATTGGATCAGTCTAAAACTTTGCACATACACTGCTGTCATCTATTGGCCAAAATCTAAATTGTGCCTAACCTGGAATAATACATTATGGCCTTTCTCTTGCATTTCAAAGATGATGATACAAAATCAAATATATTTTACCAGATCTAATATGTTATATTCTCCTACATTAATTTCACATGTCCACAAACTTCAGTGTTTCCCATCAAATGGTATCAAGAATATGCATTTCCTTGTTTCAGGTCCTGAGCTACAGGCAGTTAGATTTTGGTATGTCATTTTAGGTGAAAATTGAAAAAAAGAGGACAATCCCACAACTCAACTTCCATCAAAGTACACCCATATTTGGCTAATTTCTGCAGGGTAGGATGATGAATATATTAAAGACAATAGTAGGAGGAGTCCATAGAGAACAGTCAAATTATATTACCTGTAGTACTTCTGTACATCTCCGCACAGCAGTTGCAGAAGCTCGTCCACGCTACGATTAGCTTGCCCTTGCAGATATTGATATTTAAGGAAAAATCTGCTAAAAATATATATGTTTTAATGGTGGGGGGTGGTTGTCTAACTGCCTCTCTTGGTTACACTACATCAGACAGTAAAGATTAGCTTCAATGTATTGCTACAAAGAGTACCAACCTCTCTGCCTTGTTTTTCATTTCACTGTTATGGTTAAAGAAGGATCATCTAAAATTGGCCCACAATTTTGCATAAGATAGCCAATGGTCCCTCAAGTAGGCTGTGACATGGCTGCTACCCAGTTAGTCCAGTTCTCTGAACTGATGTTTTCTGAAACTGTTCGTCTTGTGGAGAACAACTTACAGAAAGGTAGTACAAGTTTGTTATTAACCTCTTTCACATGTTCCAGAAGCCATTTCTGCCCAAAATCCCATTTTGAATAAAAAAACATTTAAAAAAATGTTCAAATGCCTCTCCTGTGAAGTAGTGATGTGCAACATTTGCCTAGCTTCCTGAATCAGATAACAAATATCAATGACTTAAACACCTCAAACCAACAATAAATTGAGGATATTCATACAAATACTGAAAGCATTTGATGAGAAAACAAAAAGGTGTGCAACATGAAAATATGGTCTCATTTACCTTGTGTAATTTATTGATGGTCCCTTACTAGCCTCTGAGATAGGCTATCCATGTCAAACCAACTTTGCAACAGTCACACATCAGCAGCCACAAGCTAATTGGCTAAATAATTTGGCTAAGTCTTCCCACCTGTAAACACACACGAGACGCCCAAATCAAACCACCTCCCAAAACCGACTTGTTTGAATTAAGTTATGGCCTTTAGCATTTCTTAATGAACACAATCAAACACGAGGCCAAATCAAGAAGTGCAGTCTTTAATAGTGCAGAAGTGCAACCTTTAATAGTGCAGCTCTTCAATGTATTACGTGACTCGTTTCAGGAAATGAGGCGCATGTCGCAAGTCAGGAGAGGCATTTGAATGTCAACATAATTCAACAAATCTAAATGTGTTTTTTTTTGCAGAAATCCCTTCTGAAAGATGTGAAATTTCATGTGCCTTAATTAATTGATACTAGCCATCCCGGATCCGGGATCGTGAATACAGCGTCTAGCTCATTACCGTAACGCAACATTAACTATTAATGAAAATCGCAAATTAAATTAAATAAATATGCTAGCTCTCAAGCTTAGCCTTTTGTTAACAACACTGTCATCTCAGATTTTCAAAATATGCTTTTCAACCATTGCAAAACAAGCATTTGTGTAACAGAATTGATAGCTAGCGTAGCATTTAGCGTAGCATTGAGCGGGCAACATTTTCACAAAAACAAGAAAAGCATTCAAATAAAATCATTTACCTTTGAAGAACTTCAGATGTTTTCAATGAGGAGACTCTCAGTTAGATAGCAAATGTTCAGTTTTTCCAAAAAGATTCTTTGTGTAGGAGAAATCGCTCTGTTTTGTACATCACATTTGGCTACCAAAAAAAAAACGAAAATTCAATCATCAAAACGCCAAACTTTTTCCAAATGAACTCCATAATATCGACTGAAACATGGCAAACGTCGTTTAGAATCAATCCTCAAGGTGTTTTTCACATATCTCTTCGATGATATATCGTTCGTGGAAGTCTGCTTTCTCCTCTGAATCCCATGGAAAAATGCTTGCAGCTGAAGATTACGCACCAATTTCAACAAAGGACACCGGGCGGACACCTGGTAAATGTAGTCTCTTATGGCCAATCTTCCAATGATATGCCTACAAATACGTCACAATGCTGCAGACACCTTGGGGAAATGGCAGAAAGTGTAGGCTCGTTCCTGGCGCATTCACAGCCATATAAGGAGGAAAACAGCGCCTCGAAATTTTGCTCACTTCCTGTTTGAAGTTTCATCTTGGTTTCGCCTGTAGCATCAGTTCTGGGGCACTCACAGACAATATCTTTGCAGATTTGGAAATGTCAGAGTGTTTTCTTTCCAAAGCTGTCAATTATATGCATAGTCGAGCATCTTTTCGTGACAAAATGTTGCGCTTAAAATGGGCACGTTTTTTTATCCAATAATGAAATAGCGCCCCAATAGTTTCAAGAAATGAATACGACGATGAGAACATCCCTGACTTAGGTAAAAACATTTTCATTGAACCAGACATTGTATTCTGATGACAGTGACGGGGGAAAAACGGCGATCAACAGTGTTATTGTCACGGAAGAAGTTGACTTAGTTTAGAAATCAGTGCATTTAATTGATGGTGGCTAGCTATGACAATCCGTATGTATTTCTAGTACTAATACTGTATGGTTGTGATCATGGTTAATTCTTTATCTACCTAGCTAGCTAGCTGCATCTCTAAACAAAAGACTCCACTTCACCAGATGATTACATGAACCATAAAGTTAGCCAGGTGTAACTGGGGCTCATTATGGATGTAGCACATGGCCTCACATGTGAATCCTTAAAGAAGTGGGTGGGGCTAAGGCTTAAGAGGGTGTGAACAATGTTGAATGGGTGTAGACAAGGAAGAGCTCTTGAACAGATGTAAACTCGGCAAAAAAAAAGAAACGTCATGTGTCCCTGAACAAAGGGGGGGTCAAAACGAAAAGTAACAGTCAGCATCTGGTGTGGCCACCAGCTGCATTAAGTACAGCAGTGCATCTCCTCCTCATGGACTGCACCAGATTTCCCAGTTCTTGCTGTGAGATGTTAACCCACTCTTCCACTAAGGCACCTGCAAGTTCCCAGACATTTCTGGGGGGAATGGCCCTAGCACTCACGCTCCGATCTAACAGGTCCCAGACGTGCTCAATGGGATTGAGATCCGGGCTCTTCGCTGGCCATGGCAGAACACTGACATTCCTGTCTTGCAGGAAATCACGCACAGAACGAGCAATATGGCTGGTGACATTGTCATGCTGGAGGATCATGTCAGGATCATGTCAGGATGAGCCTGCAGGAAGGGTACCACATGAGGGAGGAGGATGTCTTCCCTGTAACGCATTGCCTGCAATGACAACAAGTTCAGTCCGATGATGCTGTGACACACCGCCCCAGACCATGACGGCCCTCCACCTCCAAATTGATCCCTCTCCAGACTACAGGCCTCGGTGTAAAACGCATTCCTTCGACGATAAACGCAAATCTGACCATCTTCACTGGTGAGACAAAACCATGACTCGTCAGTGAAGAGCACTTTTGCCAGTCCTGTCTGGTCTAGTGACGGTGGGTTTGTGCCCATAGTCAACGTTGTTGCCGGTGATGTCTGATGAGGACCTGCCTTAAAACTGGCCCACAAGCCCTCAGTCCAGCCTCTCTCAGCCTATTGTGGACAGTCTGAGCACTGATGGAGGTATTGTGCATTCCAGGTGTAACTCGGGCAGTTGTTGTTGCCATCCTGTACCTGTCCCTCAGGTGTGATGTTCGGATGTAGCAATCCTGTGCATGTGTTGTTACACGTGGTCTGCCACTGCGAGGACGATCAGTTTTCCGTCCTGTCTCCCTGTAGCGCTGTCTTAGGCATCTCACCGTACGGCCATTGCAATTTATTGCCCTGACCACATCTGCAGTCCTCCTGCCTCCTTGCAGCATGCCTAAGGCATGTTCACACAGATGAGCAGGGACCCTGGGCATCTTTCTTTTGGTGTTTTTCAGAGTCAGTAGAAAGGCCTCTTTAGTGTCCTAAGTTTTCATAACTGTGACCGTAATTTCCTACAGTCTGTAAGCTGTTATTGTCTTAACGACCGTTCCACAGGTGCATGTTCATTAATTGTTTATGGTTCATTGAACAAGCATGGGAAACAGTGTTTAAACCCTTTACAATGAAGATCTGTGAAGTTATTTGGATTTTTACGAGGTGTCTTTTATACGGGTAACGAGTTCAAACAGGTGCAGTTAATACAGGTAATGAGTGAGAGTGAGAGCCAGAATTCTTACTGGTTGGTAGGTGATCAAATACTTATGTCATGCAATAAAATGCAAATTAATTACTTAAAAATGATACAATGTGATTTTCTGGATTTTTGTTTTAGATTCCGTCTCTCACAGTTGAAAATTACAGACCTCTACATGCTTTGTAAGTAGGAAAACCTTCAAAATTGGCAGTGTATCAAATACTTGTTCCCCCCACTGTATACTGACTCGGTGACTGAGATTATCAGGAAGTGTATAGGAGATGTTGTTCCCACTGTGACTATTAAAACCTACCCTAACCAGAAACCGTGGATAGATGGCAGAATCTGCACAAAACTGAAAGCACGAACCTTCACATTTAACCATGGCAAGATGACTGGGAATATGGCAGAATACAAACAGTGTAGATATTCCCTCCGCAATGCAATCAAACAGGCAAAATGTCAGTATAGAGACAAAGTGGAGTCATAATTCAACGGCTCAGACACAAGATGTATGTGGCAGGGTCTACAGACAATGACGGACTACAAAAGGAAAACCAGCCACGTCTTGCTTCCGGATAAGCTAAACACCTTCTTTGCACTCTTTGAGGATAACACAGCGCCAGCGAAGCGGCCCACTACCAAGGACTGTGGGCTCTCCTTCTCTGTGGCCGACGTGAGTAAGACATTTAAGCATGTTAACCCTCGCAGGGCTGCCGGCCCAGTCGGTAAGTTTACGGACATATTCAATTTTCCCTATCCCAGTCTGTTGTCCCCACATGCTTCAAGATGACCACCATTTGTCCTGTTCCCAAGAAAGCAAAGTTAACTGAACTAAATGACTGTCGCCCTGCAGCACTCACTTCTGTCATCATGAAGTGCTTTGAGAGACTAGTCAAGGATCATATCACCTCGAACATGCCTGTCACCCTAGACCCACTTCAATTTGCTTACCGCCCCAATAGATCCACAGATGATGCAATCATCAGGCTGCGCACTGCCCTATCCCATCTGGACAAGAGGAATACCTATGTAAGAATGCTGTTCATTGACTCATGCTCAGCATTAAACACCATAGTACCCTCCAAGCTCATCACCAAGCTCGAGGCCCTGTGTCTGAATCCCGCCCCCAGGTGTTGAATGTATAAAACAACACCTTCACTTCGCTGATCCTCAACACTGGGGCCCCACAAGGGTGCGTGCTCAGCTCCCTCCTGTACTCCCTGCTCACCCAAGACTGTGTGGCCAAGTACGCCTCCAACTCAATCATCAAGTGTGCAGATGATCCAACAGTAGTAGTCTTCATTACCAACAATGACGAGACAGTCTACAGGGAGGAGGTGAGGGCTTTGGGAATGCGGTGCCAGGAAAATAACCTCTCATTCAACGTCAACAAAACAAAGGAGATGATCGTGGACTTCAGGAAAGAGCAGAGGACGCAAGTGTAGAAGGTGGGAAGCTTCAAGTTCCTCGGCGTACACATCACTGACAAACTGAAATGGTCCACCCACACAGACAGTGTGGTGAAGAGGGTGCAACAGAGCCTCTTCAACCTCAGGAGGATGAAGAAATTTGGCTTGGCACCTAAAACCCTCACAAACTTTTACAGATGCACAATTAAGAGCATCCTTTCGGGCTGTATCACCGCTTGTTACGGCAACTGCACCGCATGCAACCACAGGGCTCTTTAGAGGGTGGTGCGGTCTGTCCAACACATCACCGGGGGCAAACTACCTGCCCTCCAGGACACCTACAACACCCGATGTCACATGAAGGCCTAAAAGATCATCAAGGACAACAACTACCCAAGCTACTGCCTGTTCACCCCACTATCGTCCAGAAGGCGAGCTCAGTACAGCTGCATCAAAGCTGGGACTGATAGACTGAAAAACAGCTCCTATCTCAAGGCCATCAGACTGCTAAACTGCCATCACTAGCACATATAGGCTTCTGCCTATATTCATAGACTTGAAATCACTGGCCACTTTAATAAATGGAACGCTAGTCACTTTAATAATGTTTACATATCTTGCATTACTCATCTCATATGTATATACTGTTTTCTATACTATTCCACTGTATCTTAGTCTATGCCGCTCTGACATTGCTCGTCCATATATTTGTATATTCTTAATTACATTCCTTTACTTAGATTTGTGTGTATTCGGTATATGTTGTGAAATTGTTAGATATTACTCGTTAGATATTACTGCGCCGTCGGAGCTAGAATCACAAGCATTTCGCTACACCCGCAATAACATCTGCTAAACACGTGTATGTAACCAAGAATTTGAGTAGACATTTGCTTAACAAGTCATGTAATAAGGTTGTGACTTGTGTGCAAATATTGTACTTAATATGATTTTTGAATGACTACCTCATCTCTGGACCCCAAACATACAATTATCTGTAAGGTCCCTCAGTCAAGCAGTGAATTTCAAACACAGATTCAACCACAAAGACCAGGGAAGTGTTCCAATTTCTCACAAAGAAGGGCACATATTGGTAGATGGGTACAAACAAAAAAAAGCAGACATAGAATATCCCTTTGAGCATTGGTGAACTTATTAATTACACTTTGGATGATATATCAATACACCTAGTCACTACAAAGATACATGCGTCCTTCCGTGACTTTAAATCAGTTACAGAGTTTAATGGTTGTGAAAGGAGAAAACTGAGGATGGATCAACAACGTTGTGGTTACTCCACTATACTGACCTAATTGACAGATTTGAAAGAAGGAAGCCTGTACATACAATACAATACAATTATTCCCGAAACATGCATCCTGTTTGCAACAAGGCACTAATGTAATACAGCAAAACAAAATGTGGCAACCTAATTACGTTTTTGTCATTAATACAAAGTGTTATGTTTGGGGCAAATCCAATACAACACATTACTGAGTACCACTCAGCATATTTTCAAGCATAGTGGTGGCTGCATCATGTTATGGGTATGCTTTTAATCGTTAAAGACTGGAGCGTTTTTCAGGATAAAATAGAAACAGAATAGAGCTAAGCACAGGAAAAATCCAAGACAAAAACCTGGTTCGGGCTGCTTTCCACCAGACACTGGGAGATGTAATTCACCTTTCAGCAGAACAATAACCTAAAACACAATACCAAATCTACCCTCAAGTTGCTTACGAAGAAGACAGGGAATGTTCCTGAATGGCCGAGTTACAGTTTAAACCTACTTGAAAAGCTATGGGAAGAGCTGAAAATGGTTGTCTAGCAATGATCAACAACCAATTTCACAGAGCTTGAAGAATTTTGAAAACAATAATGGCCAAAGTTGCTTTTCCAGGTGTGGAAAGCTCTTAAGCCATGTTCACATTGGCAGTTTGAAGTGACTCAAATCCTATTTATTTGCATTTCCGATTCAAATCTGTTCTTTTTCCTGTAGTCTGAACAGCCAAAAAGCAAATGGAATCGGATATTCCAAGCCACCTTCTTAGGTGGTTTGAAGTCAGATACAAATCTGATTCCTGGCCATGTGATGTGTCAAATCTGATTTATTTGCTCTCAAGTGGTTTTTAGACAATTATTTGGCATGTCTTGTTGCTTGCTAGCAACTGTTGACAGTTTGACAAGAACATGTGGTATCTAACTAGCTTGTTAATGTAACAATGTGCACTGAGAGTCGGGAAGCAAGTTCAGGGAGTGAGTGATTTAATTAATAAACTAAACATAATACAAAACAAGAAAGAAGAACAACGCACAGATGTGAAACTGAAACAGAAACAGTGACGACTGGGGAAGAAACCAAAGTGAGTGACACATATAGGGAAGTTAATCAGGGAGGTGATGGAGTCCAGATGAGTGTCATTATGCACGTAACACTGGTGACAGGTGTGCGCCTAAGCGAGCAGCCTGGTGAACTAGAGGCCGAAGAGGGAGCACACGTGACAGTTAATTGTTAACACCTGGCGACCGTGTCAGTGTGCATTGCGCCCAGCCCGCCTCAGGAGTCGCTAGAGCACGATGGGACAAGAAAATCCCTGCCGGTCAAACCCTCCCCTAACCTGGATGACGCTGGGCCAATTGTGTGCCGCCCCATGGGTTTCCCGGTCCCGGCCGCCTGCGACAGAACCAGGATTTCTAGTGGCACAGCTAGCAATGCAATGCAGTGCCTTAGACCACTGCGCCACTCAGGATGCCGAAACCCAATGTTTTGTGAGCATTATTATATTTGGACAGAGAAAACTGTAAAATCTGTAGTATTCAGCTCAAAATTGTTTTAGGAAATCTATCCCCAAGTATTTCCACTCATAAATACAGAGAAATACAGTATGCGATGGTGTACCAATGTAATCAAGATTTGAAATTACAACGTTTTTGTTAAATCTGTCTGGTCTTCTTGCGTCAATTTGCATAGTGCAAATGATTTATGATTATTTTCTGGCATAGGTATCGTTAACAGCATAAGCTAGCTAGTTAGCCAGCTAGCTATACCAACACGAAATTTTTCTAGCTAGCTAGCAGGCTCAGGTAAATAAAATTCCCGTAAAGTACTTTACCACAGTATATCTCATAGCAACGTCTCAGAGCCACGTCATGACATTTGTAAATGAAAGAGAACTAGGTTGTCTCTATTGTTACATTCCCACAAGACAAACTCAATATGCCGCTGATCTTTGATTTTGATTAGACACTTTTTGTGCAGGACAACAAAGTGGAAAAACAGGTCCTGAAGGTGAAAATCTGATATTGAAGGTGAATCTAGCTCAGAAACCACATAGCTCGGTAGATAGATCTAAGTGTAATTGTTTTGTAATCTATTCAATTATGTATATATATATCAGTTGCATTCAACTTGCTGTTATTGCCTTGAGATGTAGAATATCAATTGCTTTGCATTAGCTGTTATTGCATTTGTTCTTCTGTTATGTTGCCTTGACTCTTATCTCTGTTAATAAGCTCTCCAGCTCTTTGTTTAATAAGCTCTAGTATCTCTGTACTGATATGTGTGCAGCTGGTGGATGCTGCTGGGTGTGAATGTGATGTAGGGGAATGAAAATAGAAATGTAAGACAAGTTGCTGAGGTGGAAACCATTAGGTTGAAACTTCAGCTGGAGGAAACTCCACAAAATTCAAGGTTGCTGTGTTTAAGTCAGGGGAATGTGGTGTGAGTGATACCTTGGTGCAACTCCAGGTGGTTCAAGGTTGCTGCGGTCATGTTTGGGAAAGTAGCGGGAGTGATACTTCGTTGCAACTCCATGCGATTCAAGGTTCCTGCATTCACGTTAGGAGGACATAGCAGGAGTGAAACTTTGGGGCTCCATATGATTCAAGAGATTACCTGTTACCCCAGGAAACCCTTTACTGGTGGTAATTGTAATAAAGTCTATTATACCCCAGGATACCCATTGCTGGCGGAAACTGTAGATGAAAAGGTAGCTTTATGCACGGCAACAAAGTAAAAAAGTGAACGTATGCACATCCCTTGCACAATCTTCACATTTTGCTGCCTTAAAATTCAATCTACAAAGGGATTACATTAGATTTTCCTCCAACAGATTTGCATATCTTACTCCACATTTTCAAAGTGATAGAAAGTTAAAGAAACATTTAATTAACTTTAATTAATAAAATGAAGATGTCTTGATTGGGTAGGTCTTCACATCCCAGAGTTAATACTTGGTGGAAGCCTTAAAGGCTTTGCATGGTTAATCAGTGGTCTGAAGTGGCTGTATTTATGCAATGCAGCCTCCGCAGCAGACATCGGGGCGTTCATACATTTTGCGCTTAGCGGAGCAGAGCAGAGCTACTGAGAAGGAAGTTGTCAAGGAAGTGAGTTTGTGTTTATAGAGAACGTACCGCCGCCACCTACTGTCAACCAATCATTTCGATGCAGAGCTTTAAGGAGCACTCTGCATTGTTACAAAATTTAAGAGGAGCACGGCAATGCAGTACGGGGCTTAATTAGGCCTCTGTGTGCCTCCAGAGGCTCCGCAATTGCGCCACACCCTCCATAAGAAGCTTCTGACCACATTTTCGGATCAAGCATATATTGGGTTTTACAGCTGTGAATCATTTTTATAATATTCTACCAACTTTGATCAACTCTTAGTGCAACATATGTGATGGACCGGCTCGATTCAGTCTTATTTAGCAAAATTTGAAATTGTGTTTTTTACATAGGATAAAAGACTCAGAGCTAGAACATTTGATATCATACACTACAGTTGAGGAACAATGGGAAAGTAATTCTGCTTTGAAAGTTGATAAACTTGTAACCTCACATTTGAGAAAATGGCCCTTGGATTGTTTGGTAAACCTACTGGAGAGCTCTTCTTTGTGTACACCCATTTAGCATCGTTCAGACCCTATTAAGCCTTAGCCCCATCTGTCTCTTTAAGGATTCTCATGTGAGGCCATGTACTAAACCACCAAAGATTTCAAGACTAAAGACTGGTGTATACTACATCTATCAACAGTTGTCGCAGTGACATAATGAACATTATATTGTCATCCGACGTCAAACTTGTCACTGTCGTTATGAAAAAGTATAAACACAAAAATTACAGGCTGGTGGTTCCAAAATAGCATAACTAGTGTATTTTAAATCTTATCCAATGAGTCGCCCTGGATAATATGCAATGCAACCACACAGGCAGACTGCTATAGTGAAGAATATTTAACAGGGTGCATCAAGTATATTATTATGAGTGCAGCTTACTTCTTTGTACTCTGGAGAGATTTCAGGTCATTGGTCAGAAGGCTCTGGAGGGCCTTGGACCATTCGGTCTCTGTAGCATCTGGAAAGAGATGGATAGAGGTAGTGAGTGTGCTTGAAATAGAACCCTCACCCCTGACCTCCTACTGGCCCAGGGCCTCCTGCCTAACCCTCTAATCTCTCTGACAGGGAGTTACACCAGGATTATACAGGTTACATCTGTAGGATCTAGCTAGCTAGCTAATGGGATCTAGCTAATCCTGATTCGTCCAAATAATCAATAAAGAAAACCCAAAATGAGGAACTACTGCTGCTCGTAACTACATAATTAGACAATTACATGTGAATCTCTCAACGAGAGATTACTAGCTAGGTAACTAGCAAGCTAACTACATTACTAAGTTTGCTGTGTTCTAAGTTGGGAATTATTTTACAGCTTGCATTGATGGTATCACGATAGCAGTTTGTCGGATGGAGATCTCTCTCGAGCTGTGACCAGCTGCTACAACCTTAGGTACAGATAACGTGATTGACTGACGTGATCAGCAGAGATAGTACCATGGATAGTCCATGGGTTTTGATTGGTTTAGAGTTTAGTACTCAACAGCTTTTGCCTGTCCAGCTAGCAAGTGTTGACATTGCCAACAAACGGAAATGTGTTCCGTTAGACACTGTTAAAACATTCGCGCAGAGAAAAGCACCAGGTATATTTACCATAGAATTTTACTCAGCATTCTGGGAGTAGCGCACCTATTTACTCAAATGACAACACACGTCACTCAATTCAGTGCTTCCTAGTTCCATGTATCAAACAGTAATCTCAGTTCTATTTGAAACCAGGAAAACCTGGAGTCCCCTGCAGATTACAGACCTATAAATGTAATAAATTGCAACAATAAAATAATAACAAAACCTATAAGCAACAGAATGGCAAAAGTCTTACCAGACTTCATACATATTAATCAAACATGGGTTTATTCAAAATAGACACTAACAAACAAATGTGTCAGTATAACACAATACGATGTAGATTTATCAATAGTAGCTGTTGATGTCAAAATACTTTTGACTGTCTTGAATGGCCTTTTTCAGTCCAAACTTTGGAAGCCGTCAAATACATTTTGGAAAAACATTCTATAAATATTGTAAAGCAAAAGTATACACCACTAATAGATTATCTGATAAATGTTTTGGGGGGGTGGCAGGTAGCCTTATTTGCAGACGATCTCCTGATATACCTGACTAAAATGGACAAATCAATGCCCCCCTTGTAAAAAAAAATCTGAATACTCTTAAAATCTCAGGATATGAAATGAATGTGGAAAAAATATGAAATGGGAAAAATACAAATAATATCTCATGATCTACAGCATTCCTGTAAGTGGACCACAAAAAAATATGAAATACTTAGTATGCTTAACAACAAACAACAAATATATAAAGATAACTTTATCCCATTACTCAACAACATGAACGCAGATCTAATTTAATGGAACAATCTTCCCATAAATCTTACAGGTAGAATAAACCTCTTTAGAATGGCATGGCTCCCAAAGATTTAACATATCTTTTTGGTAATACCAATTGAAGACATTCTTTAAAAAAGTATACTCGGTCATAACAGACTTTATATGGGCTGTCAGGTATGCATAAATGGCTGTAAGGGAGTCAGGTGCAGGAGAGCAGATATTGGGTAGCCAACAGAGCTTTTTATTTAGGCGAACCAAAAGCACACGGCAAAGTAAACACTAAATAACAATAAAAGTTAACATAACGCAGCGCAACAGACTAACGTGTGCATAACATGAAACAGAATAAACAATACCACATTAAGACATGGGGGAAACAGAGGGTTAAATGCACAACATATAATGAGGGAAATGAGAACAAGGTGTGTGGGAAAACAAGACAAGACATATGGAAAATGAAAAATGGATCGGCGATGGCTAGAAGACCGGCGACGTAGACCTCCGAGCACCGCCCGAACAAGGAGAGGCATGGACTTCGTGACAGTACGTGTCCCTTACCTACACAGAGCTGAAAAGGGATTTATCTTGCCACATTTTTACACTCAATATTGAATGCAGGACAACTCTTTGGTTTGTGTCTTTTACCACAAGTCTTTGTCTGCTGCTCGCTGGTTGAGCGTGCGGCCTGCCTTTGTTCTGACTGCTCGTGATTGCTTAACATGGCGGGCCTTTTGTCCCATAGCCACCAGCTGACCACTGACGCAATGTTGTCGTTCACGCTCATTTTTCAAAATAAAAGCCTGAAACTATGTCTTGTGACTGTAGACATATCAATGCTCAATAGGGAGGCATAGGAATGCAAAAGGTTTCAAAATAAGAGTCACTTCCTGATTCGATTTTTCTCAGGCTTTTGCCTGCAATATCAGTTCTGTCATACTCACAGACAATATTTTTACAGTTTTGGAAACTTTAGAGTGTTTTCTATCCTAAGCTGTAAATTATATGCATATTCTAGCATCTTGTCCTGAGAAATAGCCCGTTTACTTTGGGAACGTTATTTTTCCAAAAATTTAAATACTGCCCCCTAGTCTCAAGAGGTTAAACCACTAACTGCACTTGCTTCCTGACTCCCTGCGTCTATGTTACAGAATATTGCCTCACAAAATGGAAGCAGCAGCCAACCAAGACATCTTCCAGATGGTCGGCGAACAGGGAGACCAACTTCGCCAACACCACGATCAGCTGGCACAACTGGGGACAGCGAATGATGAGGTCCTCTGCATTCTTCATCATCAAGATCTTCCCCAAGGGGCATCACCCCCAACCCCAGCCAATTCAGCAGTTTGCCCAGGTCAGCGATGCCCATTTGTCCCTGTCAGACAAATATAATGGGACTCCATACAAATGCCATGGCTCCCTCTATTTTTCTCTTCAAAAATAGAGGGAGCCCCCACCCCCGAGAGGTCCAAGGTTGCCACGGTTATTTCCCTGTTGACCGGGCGGGTGTTGGAATGGGATACGACCACCTGGGAGAGAGGAGAGGAGGAGCTGGATACCTATGGAAGGTTCATGGCTCTGTTCAGATGAGTTCTCGATCATCCACCGGAGGGCAGAGAGGGGGTGAGTGGCTACTCCAACTATGGCAGGAAGACCAGACTGCTGCGCAGTACACCCTCACATTTTGTACAGTGGCTGCATCCAGTGAATGGAATGAGCCAGCGCTCCGCACCTTGTTCAGAAGTGGATTGGGTGAGGAGGTCCAGTCGGAGCTGGCATGCCGAGACAACACTCTCTCATTTGATGCACTCATCACGATGGCCACCCATCTGAATAACCTCCTCCAGGAGCGTCGGCACTCCCGTCGCCTCCTTCCCTTCTTTTGACCTGGAGGTTTGCCAGGATCTCCGGGAGGTTTTGTCCAAGACTTGTGCCACTTGTCTCCCTCCTCATCTCCCCTGGGACTGTACCATCGACCTGCTAACAGACTCTGCGCCTCAGCACAGCCACATCTACCCCCTGTCGGTGGCTGAAACCAAGGGATGCGTACATCCAGGAGGCTCTCTAACAGGGTTTCATCCTCCCATCCATCTCCCCTGTGTGGGCTGGTTTCTTCTTCTTGGCCAAGAAAGGGGGGGAGGTCTTCATCTGTGTATTGACTACAGAGGTCTCAATGCCATCGCCACCAAGCACTGCTATTGAACAGCTCCGCGGGGCCCTTTTTTTACCAAGCTGGACCTGCGGAGTGCCTGCAATTTGATCTGCATCCAGGAGGGACATGAATGGAAGATGACCTTCAGCACTGTGTACTTTGTGTACTAACAGTTGTCTCGTCTCCCTCGGAGAGGATTTACACAGGGGCATGTAACCCCCCCAGGACTCTTTGTCTGTGTATGCCTTATGGTTTAGCCAATGCTCCGTCGGTGTTCCAGGCATTCGTGAACGAGGTGTTTTGGGACATGCTTGGGCGCCAGGTCATGTATATCGCCGACATCCTGCTCTACTCAGCCACCTTGGTGGAGCACATTGCCCATGACCGAGTAGTCCTGGGAGGCCTCCTGGAGAACCATCTGTACTTCAAAGCGGAGAAGTGCCTGTTCCAACAGGCTGCCGTCTCCTTCTTTGGATAGTGGCTCAGCCTGCAGGGAGTGGTTATGGAGGAAAGGAAGGTACCAGTCCCAACCACCATAAAGGGACTACAACGGTTTGTGGGGCTGTTCCAGAGGGTCAATGAGGTAACATACAGGTTACACCTGCCCATTAACTGCCGGAACTCACCATCTTTTAATGTTTCCTTCCTCAGGTGATTCCTGGTTCCCTGGCTGATGCTATTCCCCACGACCCCCCCCCCCCCCACCCCCCCGCTTATGTCTTCAGATCACTCCAGGACTCCCGCCGTCGTGGGGGTCGGCTTCAGGACCTGGTGGACTGGGAGGGGTACGGTCCAGAGAACGGTGCTGGGTTCCGGTGGATGACAGTCTAGATCCCAACATCAATTCCACCTTCGCTGTCTAGACCGGTCCACTCCTAGCCCTCGGAGCCGTCCTCGGAGCCGGGGGTACTGTCACATCTACTCCTGCTCCCCCTCTGCAGTGCTCAACGTCGCCGGTCTACTAACGACCGCTCCTGGCAATCCTTCATTACGCACACCTGGCAACCCTCATTATGCACACGTGTGCCACATCATGAGGCACACCTGAACTCCATCACTACCCTGATTACTTCCCCTTTATCTAGCACTCCTTTGTTGTCACCCACCAGGCAATATTGTTCATATTTCCATGTTAGATGCCTCTCTTGTTTTGTATTGTTCCATGTTCTTCGCCATTAAACTCACTAACTGCACTTGCCTCCTGAATCCCTGCGTCTACATTACAAAGACCCTGCAAGTGTATGTAGGATGTGGTGATTTGTGTGCTCTGGTGTCCTTTGTCAATGAAGGCTCGACAGCAAGACAGATAAAAGGTCTTAGTCCATCTTTTATGGCAAAGGATGATGTCAAAAGGTGTAAATACTGATGGACATACATGAAAGTGCCATGGCCTCTTGGAGCTGTGGCTTTGAGAAGCCTGTATGTATCCAATGTAGATTTTTACGTGTGCCTTACATTGTGAAACTAATTTCCATAACTTTTCCAGACCAAAAAAACAATAAACATTTGATGACCTTTCCAGGATTTTCATGACCATACCAACCCTGGATTTGACAACTTGAAACAGCGCATCGTGCTCATTCTCAAGGTGTGCATTCTTAATCTCGAACAGCCTCCTAGCCACTGTGTGTGAATCCGGGCCGGTGATAGGCTGCTTTGTTTTATAGAGGAGTCAGTACACAGTTCCCCCAAAAAATAGAGCTACGCCCCAAGTTAAGCACTGGTTAGTGAAACATAGGGTATGTTAAGTCCCAGAAAGCTGGACAGCTCTGAAATTAGAGCATTGATTGTGTCAGGTAAAATCACAGAGACAGTGGTAGACAATGGAGATGTCCGAGATCTACACCAATGATGAGTTTGGCGTTGACAATAATGGGGCTGCAGAACGAGTTGAGAATCTTTATACCAATGAAGATGGTATAACTTCTTTATATCAATTCTCATGACTCCAAAAGCAAGGAAAATTATTTCACCACGAAGAGCAGACCATGGGCTAAAAACCCAGGTACTGAGAGTTCAGAGAGGAGACTGCTGCAGTGTGTCTTGTACTTCTGTGTGTTCTCCTACTGACTGGGATCATAGGCCTCTGTGTGACTATAATGAAGTGATGGGCAGTTTTGAGGAGAACATCTTAGTTTATAAAACCAACTCCTCAACAGAAAGAGACCAGTTCCAGACCAGGTACAATGCCATGACTAAAGAGAGAGACCAACCCCAGGCATAGAGAGAATATCTCCAGGCAAAGCTCACTGTGCTAGAACAACGTGTAAAATAGGGATGGGGGTATTACAAGTCCAGTTTGTACTTCATCTCTACAAAGAAGAAAACCTGGGAAGAGAGCAGACAGGACTGTCTGAGAAGAGGAGCAGACCTGGTGATCATAAACAGTAGAGAAGATCAGGTCTAGATTTGACCCTTCGCTAAGCCCTGTCCCAGAATTTTGGGCAACCAATTGCAACGCTCCAATAGATTGTTTATTTTTTTATTTTTTTATTTCACATTTATTTAACCAGGTAGGCAAGTTGAGAACAAGTTCTCTTTTACAATTGCGACCTGGCCAAGATAAAGCAAAGCAGTTCGACACACAACGACACAGAGTTACACATGGAGTAAAACAAACATACAGTCAATAATACAGTATAAACAACTCTATATACGATGTGAGCTAATGAGGTGAGAAGGGAGGTAAAAGCAAAAGAAAGGCCATGGTGGCGAAGTAAATACAATATAGCAAGTAAAACACTGGAATGGTAGATTTGCAGTGGAAGAATGTGCAAAGTAGAAATAAAAATAATGGGGTGCAAAGGAGCAAAATAAATAAATAAATAAATACAGTAGGGAAAGTGGTAGTTGTTTGGTCTAAATTATAGGTGGGCTATGTACAGGTGCAGTAATCTGTGAGCTGCTCTGACAGTTGGTGCTTAAAGCTAGTGAGAGAGATAAGTGTTTCCAGTTTCAGAGATTTTTGTAGTTCGTTCCAGTCATTGACAGCAGAGAACTGGAAGGAGAGACGGCCAAAGAAAGAATTGGTTTTGGGGGTGTCCAGAGAGATATACCTGCTGGAGCGCGTGCTACAGGTGGGTGATGCTATGGTGACCAGCGAGCTGAGATAAGGGGGGACTTTACCTAGCAGGGTCTTGTGGGTTTGGCGACGAGTATGAAGCCAGGGCCAGCCAACGAGAGCGTACAGGTTGCAATGGTGGGTAGTATATGGGGCTTTGATGACAAAAACGGTTTGCAATGTGATAGACTGCATCCAATTTGTTGAGTAGGGTATTGGAGGCTATTTTGTAAATGACATCGCCGAAGTCGAGGATTGGTAGGATGGTCAGTTTTACAAGGGTATGTTTGGCAGCATGAGTGAAGGATGCTTTGTTGCGAAATATGAAGCCAATCCTAGATTTAACTTTGGATTGGAGATGTTTGATGTGGGTCTGGAAGGAGAGTTTACAGTCTAACCAGACACCTAGGTATTTGTAGTTGTCCACGTATTCTAAGTCAGAGCCGTCCAGAGTAGGGATGTTGGACAGGCGGGCAGGTGCAGGCAGCGATCGGTTGAAGAGCATGCATTTAGTTTTACTTGTATTTAAGAGCAATTGGAGGCCACGGAAGGAGAGTTGTATGGCATTGAAGCTCATCTGGAGGGTTCTTAATACAGGGTCCAAAGAAGGCCAGAAGTATACAGAATGGTGTTGTCTGCGTAGAGGTGGATCAGAGACTCACCAGCAGCAAGAGCGACATCATTGATGTATACAGAGAAGTAACGGTCATGAAGTCCAAAAACTTGGACAAGCTCACTTAAATCGCATGAAAGCCAGTGAGGGCAATGACAAAAAACTGAGTTTAAATGGCTGAATAATTGAACAGTGCACCAGGAGTACTTGCTACTGTGATTCCTGAAATGCAGAGGCTCTTGGAGTATTTTTCAAATCCGAAATTATACTTTTGTTACATTGTTTGCTAGATCAACTGGTTAGCAAGCGCTCATTCTCATTGACTACCAAACGTTGCTCACGCTAGCTAGCTAGCCACTAAATCTAACTTGTTTTCTCAAAATGTGTTAGCTTGCTAATTTACCAGTTTAATTTACAAATTCCCATCGATCGATCTCAGGATACAATGAGAGCACTAGTTAGTTCCAAAATAATTATAGCTTTGACTGCATGCTGACAGTGAATTCTGCGGCATTTTGTGGCTAGCTACATTAAAAACCTAATTTGACCAGTTTACCATACCCAATAGTTTCCTAATTATCAATGGGTAGTCTGTGTTTAATATCATTATTTATTAGAAACACAGTTTGAGATCATTGTGAGAGGATTTCGCCAGTGGTTGAATGGGAAATTAGGATTCCTGGGAAAATCTAACCAAGGGGGGGGGGGGCTTAGCGAAGGGTCAATTGAGTGGATGGCACATCACTGACCAGAGGGTACTGGTGGAGAGGACAGCCTGATTGGGGCATGGGGGATTGTGCTGCACGATGGTCTGATGTTTCTACCCCAGAGGAGAGTTGGTATGCTGCAGCGTGCAAACAGATGGCACTTTTGAATATGTCATAAAATGGCCTACCTGTCACTGAACTGTAACCAAAAGAATCCATTACAGCAAATTATGGCTCTGTCACGTTTATATACAATAATGCTGTCCCAATTTTTGTGTTTTTATTATACAATTATTATGAATTTCTGAAATAGTATGTCTTTGTTTTTACTGTATTCAACTCTTGGAAAGACATCCAAATAATCTTAATCTTTCAATAACAACTGTTTCATACACAAATTGAGTTTGGAAACTTGTTTCAGATTTTCTTTCTTCTCCTACATAAGTTATCTGGTAAGTAGTGGACATTTCCATTCTCAGCGTACCCTCTCTTTCCTGCCCTCCCATGCTGTCAACTGACTTCAATTAGTTTTGACTGTACCATTCCGTAGCCCATGATCCTGCGCTCCATTGGTAATAGCCACACGTCTCTCAGCGGCCGGTCCTCCATTAGTGACACTGATTAACCCCAGAGTGTCTGTCCACACTTCAGCTGATGGGGCCGGACAGGGGATGTCCTGGAATCAGGGCGGGCGGGCAGTGAGGGAGACCAGCAGCTTTGTTAAAATGTATGAGTTTTATCACATCTCATTGAGGCCACTTCATTGTCTGATTGAAACAGAGCCCTATAATAGTGCCTTTGGATGAGATTTGGTATTTCCATTTTCACCGAGGTGTTGACCACCAGGCTGCCAATTTAGAAAATAAAAAAATTGGCTTGCTCAAATGTGTTCCCTCCTCATAGCATATGGCTCAATTCTACTACAGAGAAGCAGAGAGGATAGCGTTTACACTGGTAGGGGAAAGAAAAGTGTTCTGAAGTGTCTTCGGGATGTTTTTGAAGCAAGAAAAATTGAGGTCTTGTTTTTTGCATATTGCAGAAATAATAAGCGTGTGTATGTGCTAACAAACCTCAATGCAAGAGGATTTTATGAGATTTGATAGTTTGAAAGATCCAACTTTTGACACCAATGTAGTGACACCAAGTCAGAGTATGTTATCGATCTTATGATCCATAACATTATAAAGGTTATAAAGGCTATCACGGTTAGCATATTACAAGCTCACACAAGTTCTTGCCGCATACCTATTAATTTTGATCTATGAAGAATTTGTCTTCACGCACCAACAAGGCCAGGTGAGAGTTACAGTATCCATTTAAATATATTGGCAGTTAAGTCCAAAAAGAAGTGCTAGGACTGAGCTATGGAAACTTAATGAAATGCACACAAAAAAGGTTTATCTTACAATACATTTCTACAGTGTTCTGCACATGTTTAAATGGATGGCTTTCGATCAACCAATTGTAATCTTCTTTAATGTTGTCAATTACATAATGCAGGAGAGATCTAATCACCCACCAAGCTGGCTGCATTTACCAAAAGAACCTCTGACATTATATTACCTGGACTGGCTGGTTTTTACTTATTTTCTGAGATGGAGCAGGGTGATGGAATTTCCTGAGCTATCCAATCAGAAGATTGAATGCCTTGGAGTCCTTGGGACAAACAAGTGCCAGTAATTGAGTTGGTTCCGTTCGAGGCAGTGGCAGTTTGGGTAGGAGGCTTACTCGTTCTCCCTCTATCTCCCATTCTCTTCCTCTCTTTCTCCCCTTCCCCTCCATCCAGGGGTGGACTTAGTGATTTGGTGGCCCCAGGCAGAGGCCAGTTTGAGAAATGCGTATTGTATCCTAATAGAGCCTAAGGGCCCGGGGCTTGGTTTCTACGAAGCTACCCTTGTCGAGAACCAGGCTTCTCTAATACAGGTAAGCTTGGGGAAGTTCATGGGTGAAAAAATAGCTAAATAAGGGTGGCAAACCAGTGTAAATCAGTGACGCCTCGCTAAATGTCAAACCAATCAATTGCCTTGCTTGGGCGGAGCGCCTACAGGGCTAATCAGATTAGTGTAGTAGGTGCAACAGTGTGTGACGATTCTTTTTACAGTCTATGGTGAGAATAGAAGATTATCAACATCAAAATATTTTGATGTTGATAATGTCTATAGAGCACACCTCTGACAAAACAGAATTTAATAGAATTTTCTGCAATGTTGCAACCCTTACAAAAAAAGTCCTACAGGTATCCTGCAGGAATTCAACCTCTTGTGAAGTTATTGTGCAGGTGTCCTCCTGCAGGACTCCTGGAGGAGTATGGCTTGTCCTGCAGAAACGTTGAATATTTCTGAAGAATATAGCAATTCCAGCAGGACCAAGTCAATTTCAGGTTGAGTCCTGCAGGACAAAAACCTGCAGGATTGTGATACTCGTACAGGATATGGCAATACCTGCAGGACCAAGTACACTCCTGCAGGAATCATGCAGGACCAAAACCTGCAGGATTTTGATATTCCTGCAGGATATGGCAATTTCAAGTTAACTACAGGATGTGAGATACGGTATGTTGTGAAAACAGAAATAAGATACTTTTGAAATGTAGTGCAATACCAGACATTTCAACTCAGCAGATGAGAAATGTAATAAATGACAATGTCCACATGCAATAAATATAGAGTATGCTATTTTTATTTGATAGATACCAACACCATTGATAATGATTTCAATAGGCACATGTAATTAATGTCAATGTAATAATGCAAGAAGCACCTTCATTCATACATTTTCTGAATAAATAAATATGATGTAAAATAAAGTTGTTTACAGTTAAGTTAAGCGGGTCAACCCTTTCTCATTCAATCTTCCATTTGTTGGGCTATAAAAGCATAGCCCACTTCACTGCCAATGTCAGCAAAAGACCTGACCATCCCCACTGACATGATAGGTGATGACTACATGGTTTACTCGTTTCGATAAGGTGCTTTCTGTTTTGGAAAGAATGCAATTCCTATTAAAGTTAGTTCTGTGGTGAAATGTACATGGTTCTTTGTAAGTAACGTCTGACTCTCCAAGGAGAAAAGCCTCCCTTGATGTAGGGTTCTGTGCAACAGGATACCCTAGTAAAAATACAGTCTTCTTTTTTTTAACATTTGTTGTCGAGTTTGTAGCCCCTTAACATATCTTCAACAAACCTTTTGCTAGCTTGGTTTGATTCTGTGCTGAATGTAATAGTGAGTAGTGTCGGGATGTGTTGGTAGATGGTGAACATTTCCAGTATTTGTACACCTTGAGTGCCATGGAAGAGTTTACCAAGTCTCCCATTACTTTGAGCACAAAAGGTCCCCAGTTTCTGACAGAGGTACAGTGCCTTGCAAAGGTATTCATCCCCATTGACACTTTTCCTAATTTGTTGAATTATAACCTGTAATTTAAATGGATTTTCATTTGGATTTCATGTGATGGAAAAACACAAAATAGTTCAAATTGTTGAAGTGGAATGAAAAAAAAAATTACAAGGAAAAGTGGTGCATGCATATGTATTCACCAAATATCTCAGACAAGGCAAGAAGGACATTAATCAGAGGCAACAATGAGACAAAAGATAACCCTGAAGGAGCTGCAAAGCTCCACAGTGGGGATTGGAGTATCTGTCCATAGGACCACTTTAAACCGTAAACTCCACAGAGCTGAGCTTTATGGAAGAGTGGGCAGAAAAAAAGCCATTGCTTAAAGAAAAAAATTTGGTGTTAACCAAAAGGCATGTGGGAGACTCCCCAAACATATGGAAGAAGGTACTCTGGTCAGATGAGACTAAAATGTAGATTTTTGGCCATCAAGGAAAACACTAAGTCTGGCACAAACCCAACACCTCTCATCACCCCAAGGACACCAACCCCAGTGAAGCATGGTGGTGGCAGTATCATGCTGTGGGGATGTTTTTCATCAGCAGGGACTGGGAAACTGGTCAGAATTTAAGGAATGATGGATGGCGCTAAATACAGGGAAATTCTTGATGGAAACCTGTTTCAGTCTTCCAGAGATTTGAGACCGGGACAGAGGTTCACCTTCCAGCAGGACAATGACCCTAAGCATACTGCTAAAGCAACACTCGAGTGGTTTAAGGGGAAACATTTAAATGTCTTGGAATGGCCTAGTCAAAGCCCAGACCTCAATCCAATTGAGAATCTGTGGTGTGACTTAAAGATTGCTGTACACCAACGGAACCCATCCGACTCGAAGGAGCTGGAGCTGTTTTGCATTGAAGAATGGGCACAAATCCCAGTGGCTAGATGTGCCAAGCTTATAGAGACATACCCCAAGAGACTTGCAGCTGTAATTGCTGAAAAAGGTGGCTCTACAAAGTATTGACTTTGCATAGTAATGCACCTCAAGTTTTCTGTTTGTTTTGTTTTATTTCTTCTTCTTTATTTGTTTCACAATAAATAAATCTATCTTCCAAGTGGTTGGCATGTTCTGTAAATCAAATGATACAAAACCCCCAAAAATCTATTTTAATTGAAAGGCAACAAAAGAGGAAAAATGCCAAGGGGGGTAAATACTTTTGCAAGCCACTGTAGTAAACTGTACACACGTACATTTGTGGGTTTCCTTCTCAACTGGCATGTCAAACCCTCACCCTCAAGTGAAAAACACACATCCAGAAAGGGCTGAAGGAAATAATTAATTCTGGGCACTTTGGCCCAAACCACAGCCCCACAAGAATAATGTTCTTCACTCTTAGGTTTGGGGGAAGTTCATTAACTATGACTTGTAGGGGGCAGATGTGAAAGGGAGAGGACTTGAATATTGGAAAGCCAACCACATTCTATGAGAGTGAAAGGTTAATTACACCAGTGTAATTAAGGGCATCTATTGACTTATATAGTGCACCATCATAAATGTCATCTATACTATCTGGACTGCTCTTGGACCTAGAATAATTATATTCTAATGCTTCACAGAATTTGGTGTCTTATAACTTTTCCTCAAGTTGCTTTTAAACTGACAATTTCATGAACACTGATGCACCCATGACAAGAGACGGCATATCCCCAAATGGGATAACCACATGATGTGCAATGATCTGGTACTTCACCGCCAAAGAAATCCTGGCAAGATGGACAAATACATTGCCTTTCAAAAGTGTCATTACAGTCAAAATACTTCATAAACCTGTAGACTGTTGGGAACACCGTTTTTTCCCCTCCGGACAATGGAGATTTATAATGTCCTATAAATCACTGAGAGAGAGCTCAGCTCAGAGAGCTCAGCTCAGCCCCTTTTTTATTTATTTTTATTATCACCTAAAATGACATACCCAAATCTAACTGCCTGTAGCGCAGGCCCTGATGCAAGGATATGCATATTATTGGTACCATTTGAAAGGAAACACTTTAAAGTTTCTGGAAATGGGAAAGGAATGTAGGAGAATATAACACATTAGATCTGGTAAAAGATCATTTTTTTACCATCATCTTTGAAATGCAAGAGAAATGCCAAAATGTATTATTCCAGCCAGGTGCAATTTATATTTTGAGCAATCGATGGCAGCAGTGTATGTGCAAAGTTTTAGACTGATCCAATGAACCATTGCATTTCTGTTCTTAATGTTGTATCAAGACTGCGCAAATGTGCCAAATGTGTTTATTAATAACTTTTCATGTTCAAAACTGTGCACTCTCCTCAAACAATAGCATGATATTCTTTCACTGAAATAGCCACCGTAAACTGGACCATGCAGTTAGAATAATAAGAATTTAAGCTTTCTGCCAATGTCAGATATGTCTATGTCCTGGGAAATGTTCTTGTTACTTACAAACTCATGCTAATCGCATTAGCCTACATTAGCGCAACCGTCCCGCAGGGGATCCACCAATCCTGAATAAGTTTAACACTATTTTGGTTACTACATGATTCCATATGTGTTATTTCATCATTTAGATTTCTTCACTATTATTCAACAATGTAGAAAATAGTCGAAAATAAAGTAAAACCCTTGCGTGTGTAGGTGTGTCCAAACTTTTGATTGGTACTGTACATATATAGCCCCTTTACTTTCAGTGCAGCAAACTCTCTCCAAAAGTTCAGTGAGGATCTCTGAATGATCCAATGTTGACCTAAATGACTAATGATGATAAATACAATCCACCTGTGTGTAATCAAGTCTCCGTATACATGCACCTGCACTGTGATAGTCTCAGAGGTCCGTTAAAAGCGCAGAGAGCATCATGAAGAACAAGGAACACACCAGGCAGGTCCGAGATACTGTTGTGAAGAAGTTTAAAGCCGGATTTGGATACAAAAAGATTTCCCAAGCTTTAAACATCCCAAGGAGCACTGTGCAAGCGATAATATTGAAATGGAAGGAGTATCAGACCACTGCAAATCTACCAAGACCTGGCCGTCCCTCTAAACTTTCAGCTCATACAAGGAGAAGACTGATCAGAGATGCAGCCAAGAGGCCCATGATCACTCTGGATGAACTGCAGAGATCTACAGCTGAGGTGGGAGACTCTGTCCATAGGACAACAATCAGTCGTATATTGCACAAATCTGGCCTTTATGGAAGAGTAGCAAGAAGAAAGCCATTTCTTAAAGATATCCATAAAAAGTGTTGTTTAAAGTTTGCCACAAGCCACCTGGGAGACACACCAAACATGTGGAAGAAGGTGCTCTGGTCAGATGAAACCAAAATTGAACTTTTTGGCAACAATACAAAACGTTATGTTTGGCGTAAAAGCAACACAGCTCATCACGCTGAACACACCATCCCCACTGTCAAACATGGTGGTGGCAGCATCATGGTTTGGGCCTGCTTTTCTTCAGCTGGGACAGGGAAGATGGTTAAAATTGATTGGAAGATGGATGGAGCCAAATACAGGACCATTCTGGAAGAAAACCTGATGGGAGTCTGCAAAAGACCTGAGACTGGGACGGAGATTTGTCTTCCAACAAGACAATGATCCAAAACATAAAGCAAAATCTACAATGGAATGGTTCAAAAATAAACATATCCAGGTGTTAGAATGGCCAAGTCAAAGTCCAGAACTGAATCCAATCGAGAATCTGTGGAAAGAACTGAAAACTGCTGTTCACAAATGCTCTCCATCCAACCTCACTGAGCTCGAGCTGTTTTGCAAGGAGGAATGGGAAAACATTTCAGTCTCTCGATGTGCAAAACTGATAGAGACATACCCCAAGCGACTTACAGCTGTAACCGCAGAAAAAGGTGGCGCTACAAAGTATTAACTTAAGGGGGCTGAATAATTTTGCACGCCCAATTTTTCAGTTTTTGATTTGTTAAAAAAGTTTGAAATATCCAATAAATGTCGTTCCACTTCATGATTGTGTCCCACTTGTTGTTGATTCTTCACAAAAAAATACAGTTTTATATCTTTATGTTTGAAGCCTGAAATGTGGCAAAAGGTCGCGAAGTTCAAGGGGGCCGAATACTTTCGCAAGGCACTGTACTTATCAGGAATACCCCAATTTATCAGGAATACCCCATAATGCCAAATTGAAAACAGATTTTAAGAATTGTTTCGAAATGTATTGAAAATAAAAAAACAGAAATATGCTATGAGTCTCAAAATTGAGCTCAGGTGCATCCTGTTTCCATTGATCATCCTTGAGATGTTTCTGCAACTTGACTGGAGTCCACCTGTGGTAAATTCAATTGATAGGACATGATTTGGAAAGGTCACACAGTTGACAGTGCATGTCATAACACAAATCAAGCCATGAGGTGGAGAAGGAATTGTCGGTAGAGCTCCGAAACAGGATTGTGTCGAGTCACAGATATGGGGAAGGGTACAAAAAAATGTCTGCAGCATTGAAGATCCCCAAGAACACAGTGGCCTCCATCATTCTTAAATGGAAGAAGTTTGGAACCACCGACTCATCCTAGAGCTGGCCGCCCGGACAAACTGACCAATCGGTGGAGAAGGGTCTTGGTCAGGGAGATGACCAAGACCACAATGGTCACTCTGACAGAGCTCCAGAGTTCATCTGTGGAGATGGGAGAACCTTCCAGGTGGTCAACCATCTCTGCATCACTCCACCAATCAGGCATTTAGGGTAGAGTGGCCAGACGGAAGCCACTCAGTAAAAAACATAGGACAGCCTGTTTCGAGTATAGTACAGAGAGGTCCATGATGAAAATCTGCTCCAGAGCGCTCAGGACCTCAGACTGGGATGACGGTTCACCTTCCAACAGTACAACGACCCTATGCACACAGCCAAGACAACGCAGGAGTGGCTTCGGGACAAATCTCTGAATGTCCTTGAGTGGCCCAGCCAGAGCCCAGACTTGAACTTGATCAAACGTCTCTGGAGAGACCTGAAAATAGCTGTGTAGCAACGCCCCCATCCAACCTGACAGCGCTAGAGAGGATCTGCAGAGAAGAATGGGAGAAACTCCCCAAATAGTGTCGTAAGCTTGTTGTGTCATACCCAAGAAGACTCTAGGTTCTAATTGCTGCCAAAGGTGCATCAACAAAGTACTGAGTAAATGGTCTGAATACGAATCTGAATGTGATATTTCAGTTTTGGATTTGTAATAAATTTACTTATTTTCCAACATAATTTGCAAATAAATTAATTAAAATCCTACAATGTGATTTTCTGGATTTTTTTTCTCATTTTGTCTGTCATAGTTGAAGTGTACCTATGATGAAAATTACAGGCCTCTAATCTTTTTAAGTGGGAGAACTTGCAAAATTGGTCACTGACTAAATACTTTTTTGCCCCACTGTATATATATATATGGGAAACATTGCCGAAATAACTGACCTTTCAGGTTCTGGGTTGCGACAGACAGAGAAAAAAACATCACCTATCTATCTAGGCTCTGTTGATGTTCCCTCTTGAGCCTATAGGGAAGAAGGGTAATATTGTTTTTAGAATAAAATGGTGGAGAATAAGTATATTTTTGAAATCCCCAATAGCTAGCTAGCTAATTTGTATTTTCAGTTAATATTCAGACTTTTAGCTAATGTAGCTAGCTACTTAGCTAGCCTGCTTTGTCATGGCTGTGCTAGCTGTTTTTGGTTCAGGAGTGTCCTTTTCATTTATGTCCGCTTACAGCGTGTGTACCGTTGTTGTACATTTAGGAGTGTTTTACGCTTGTGTTCGGCGTTACCCTCTTTTGTTCGTTGTTGTTGGTCTGTAATAAATGGTTTTCCGAATCCTCTGCTCTCTGCGCCTGACTCCACACCCACCACTCTTCTAAGCCTGACACAAACAATAGCATGGGATTATTTCACTGTAATAGCTACTGTAAATTGGACAGTGCAGTTAGATTAACAGGAATTTAAGCTTTCTGCCAATATCAGATATGTCTGTGTCCTGGGAAATGTTCTTGTTGCTTATAACCTAATGCTAATTGCATTAGCCTACATTAGCTCAATCGTCCCGTGGAAGGGACACTGATCCCAAATACGTTTTTTAATGATGTGATGCTTTAGGCAATTGCCAGTGCCCCCCTTATCTCTCTCTGTAAGCATACATCTACATTTTTCTCCAAGAATCCTCACATCTAGATACTTTCCAAGAGAGGAGCAATGTGTGATTTCTTTATTGTTGGTAATGGGATGTGCACAATATAGTATATATTATGTGGCGTGAACAAAGAAGGCAAGAGTTTTATTGCATGTGCATTGACTTGGCCAATGATGGGAACAGAATAGGAGTGGAATGGGTCATGTGACGGCCTACACAAACCTCGTAAAAAATTTAAGTTTCCATCGTTGCCATGGCTATACTCGCCGATAGCAGATGCATCTAAGCAGGAAAAGCAAACAACTGAGGAATGGGGGTCTTCTGCCTTTTCTTCCCCTCCTCTCACAGTGACTCTTGCATTGTCACCCTATATTCTTATCCTCTCTTGCACTGTCAATCTCTCTCTCTACCCCACCAACCCTCTCTTTCTATCTACCACTCTTTCAACTTTCCCATCTTCTGTGTTCTCTCAAGGATGGCTGCTTTGCCAATCATGACCTGTTTGCATATTGCTGCTGCGCCGTCCTCTGACTGATCGACAGTGACAACCAGAGCGGGCTCTGCCAGCCAGTGCTCATAAACTTCAAATGACACACTTGAAAAAGGCATTTTCTGCCTCTCTGACAAGCCTTGTTGCTAACTAATTTGCTAAATTGAGATAAGACCGTTCCTAAAGGGGCATGACATTTTATTAAATTCAAAGACAAAAGGGTACATTTAAGTTTGAAAAATACAAGGGGACCAGTATTGACCTCAGGCTAGTTGATTACATTATGTGCAATGATTATACTGCTTGTGTCCTATAACCTATAGGTGGAACAAGTTAATTATTTCCTAACACAAAACCTGCAAAGCCGTCCAATATATGTATATTTCCACAATGTTTACGAGATTGATTGAAAGTATTTTTTCCCCAAATTAAATTCAAATCTAAGACGCAATATATACTGTAGAAATGCAGTCTTCATGTACTAGGTTAGCACTCTTGATTTGTTAAACTTACTGTGTGCTGCACAGTAACTACAGTGTAACCTCAAATACAGAGCTGTGGAGTACGAGCTAGTGAGAGCAGATGGAAAATAAATTAATACCTTTAGTTGTTTCCATGGCATCAAAATTTGACATTTAAAGTAAGAGCACCTATTCAAACTGTGTTAATAGCTATCATGTTTTTTTAAAAACACTTTACTTGTAGTCTGCATCTTGATTGAGGTCTTGAATCTGAACTTTTTCATCAAAAGTATAATGTAGTACATTTAGAATAAAGTTTTTCATGTCACACCAAGATATGCTGGGTAGTGGGTACACACTGAACCAGAAAAAGTTGAAGATTCTTGTCCATCGTATGAGGCCCTGCTAGACTGACTATCGGTTTTACTGGAGGCTACTTATATGGCTGCAGTACGGGGAAGAAAACGATAACTTTAAGCTGATTGAAGTGAAATTGAATCAACAAGTTGACTTGATTCAACAATGTCTAAATGATGTTGAAATACACTGCCTTCAGAAAGTATTCACACCCCTTGACTTTTTCCACATTATATTGTGTTACAGCCTGAATTTAAAATTCATTAATTGAGATTGTGTGTCACTGGCCAACAAACAATAGCCCATAATGTCAAAGTGGAATTAGGTTTTTTGAAATGTTTATTAATTAATAAAAAAGGAAAAGCTGTCTTGAGTCAAGTATTCAACTACTTTGTAATGGCAAGCCTAAATAAGTTCAGAAGTAAAACTATGATTAACAAGTCACATAAGTTGCATGGACTCTGTGCAATAATAGTGTTTAACATTATATTTGAATGACTATCTCATCTCTGTACCCCACACATACAATTATCTGTAAGGTCCCTCATTCAGGCAGTGAATTTCAAACAGAGATTCAAGAAGGGCACCTATTGGTAGATGGGTAAAAAAAAAAGCAGACATTGAATATTCCTTTGAGCATGGTGAAGTTATTAATTGCACTTTGAATGGTGTATCAATACAACCAGTCACTACAAAGTTACAAGCATCCTTCCTAACTCAATTGCTAGAGTGTATAGAGAGGGATGCTAGAGAGGGATGCTATGTTAGCTAGCTGACTATCCAACACAACACTGGAACTCTTCCAAGTTAAGGTAAGCTTTTGTTTTTATAGATTTATTGCCACCGGGGCCCGTCGGTGTAACTGCTTACTGACTCTACACTGTAACGTGACTGCATTGTAACGGAGGAGGAGTAGTAGGAAGGATCGGAGGACCAATGCGCAGCGTGATAAGTGTTCATGATATTTATTATAACTCAGAACACTAAAGAAAAAAACAACAAAGAGAACGAAATGAAACCGAAACAGTCCTGTACGGTGAATAAACAAAAACACAGAACAGAAAATAATCACCCACAACTCAAAGGTGAAACCAGGCTACCTAAGTATGGTTCTCAATCAGGGACAACGATTGACAGCTGCCTCTGATTGAGAACCATACCAGGCCAAACACAGAAATCCCAAATTATAGAAAAAGGACATAGACTGCCACACCCCAACTCACGCCCTGACCATACTAAAACAAATACAAAACAAAGAAACTAAGGTCAGAATGTGACATGCATAAATGGGTTGGATTTACTAAGGCATTAGTTATATTAGCTATGTTGACTAGGACGTTACTTTAGCGAATATGGGGACAACGATGTAGGCTGTGTGTCCCCTGTTATGACATGGTTTAGCTTGGAAATGTTTTTTTCTCCTGGTCACATGCAGCTGATGTGTTGTTCATTGAAGTTCACAAACGAAAGGAAAAGGTGAGAGGAGGAAAGTGCATAGAGGCGAGAAGGAATACAACGTGGCTACTATGAAAGTGAACTGTGTTTATGTGTGATCAGAGGGTATTAACTCTGCGGATTTTGTTGAAAAACATTTCTTAAACGGATGCAAATGAAAAGGGATAAAAATACCTGAGTTTGTCCAATAGAAACTCTTGTTTGCAGCTGTTGGGCTAATGATTACACCCTAGGTAAGCAAGTTGCAGGTAAGACTGTGCAAGGCGGTATTGAATGTGTCACTGTCTGTCCACGTGTCACTGTCTGTCATCTCAAATTTTTCTCTAAACCTGTGTGCACCTACATTGTAAACTTTATTTCATTGGCTAGGTTGTAGCAACCTCATGATGGGTATAGGCAAAATTCGAGCATCATGTAGTAGCCGAAACCTATTGATTGTACATTGAACTGGGTGAATGGAATATGAATGACAGTCATCCAACATTCTGTATTAGAAATAAGGCCATGCTCATGAAAAAACAAATCGTCCTCTCTCATAATAAACGGCACTGACCGCCACTGATTGACTCAGTGATGTGAATACTTATGTAAATTAAATATTTCTGTATTTCATTTTCAATACATTTGCAAACACTTTTTAAACAAGCAGAGATTTTTTTTAAAACATGTATTTCAAATTCAAGCTGTAACGCAAAAAAATGTGGAATAAATTAAGGGGTATAAATATTTTCTGAAGGCACTGCAGGGTGGATTCTTGGTCTAGAGATCTAGTATTCATTTATTTCATCAATTTTATTCAGATTGGCGTTGAGAAAACAAATATTATGATATTCAAATAGGTAGTTATCATGCATTATGTGGCTTATCATATATTAATCATTATGCACATCATTATGTCAGAATAATAGTTCAGTAATGACTTCATCATGCTTTTCCAGTTCATTGGCTCACATAATCTTCCTTTGGAACAGGAGGAGAAATTACTTTCAGAATGAAACCAAATCTCATTATAAGTGTTTGCTAAATAACAATAGCCAGAACGATTAAATTATAACTCTACCCCACAGCCTTCAGATAGGGAAACTTGAAATCGAAGCTCGTGATTGCATTGTTTTTGACACATTAAACAGAAAATCTGAGGTAAAATTGCCTTCAAATAAGATGAAAGACTAATGTGTTTGTGGTGTTGAGTAGTCAGGTTTAGAGCTATGCTTGGTTGCATGCAAAATACTGTAGTACTAGTGATGTGTTGGGAGACAGAGAGTCCTAGAGAATATGGCCGGCAGTGCACAATATGCGTAAACTATAAAGCCTAATTCCACGGTTGGGATTCACTTCAAATATTTTTAAGATGCAGTGGCTTAAAGAGCGACTGCCTTTACAAAGTAACCAATCCCTTTGAAGACAGACAGCATCGATATGAGTCAGAAACAGTTATTCTAGTGTCAAAATTGACTACAAAGTGTAAATAGGATCATTTTGGTCATAGTCTGTCTTGGAACATCCATGCATCACAATGGGTATAAATGAAGGTTGGGTTTGGATTTGATGATGTTCATTTGCCCACTAACATGGGGTGAACAGCTGCGGTGATTTTTCTCTATCCAATAGCACAGACAGTGAGACAGACCTGCCCAGCAGTTCCGACTTTGTTTACACGTCGCACATTTATCTCTTGAGAAATACTGTACCAAACACCATAGTTAGAGGTAAAATTGCGCAACTAAGACATCCTCGGCAAAAACGTCAACATTTATGACAGATTTCTTGAGTTATCTTTGATTCATTCTAGGGGATTTTGAGGATGTGAAATAGGCTTCCGTGTCTACAGTGTCTCATGGGGGACACACACATCATTAACCAAACACAGAATCGGTCAGGAAACACACCTCCAAGACTGAAATCTCGTTTTTGGAATGAACAACAACAAAAAAACACATGTGCAAATCGTTCAGTGTTCAGTGGCTCTTTAAACGTCCACAATATATATTTTAGTACCAAGGAATGTGTTAGTCTCAAGCAGCTTTGGAACTGGGCTGGCCATAACCTACAGTGCAGCATATAAAGCCTTATGAGAAACTGTGTTGTAAAATAATGTTTTAGGAAAAGCTAGCTGTGCTAGATCCTCGGGCAAAATACAGTAAATGATCATCATTGTGAAAGAATGTGTATGACTCTAGGCTAGTGATCATGAACTCCTTGTCTCCTCTGTAGTTGGAGGCCTTATTCATATACACCTCATATTTATTTTAAAACCATACATTTTTCAGGGCTGGATTAAAGCCCTGTCAAAACTGGATATGATTTGTGGATATGCTGATGATTTCATATTCCATCTCGAAAGTGTTATGAATTATTCAAGGGCATCCAAAAAAAGAGCAGCCAAAGTTATGTTCATTTGCGGCTCCTTTAATATAGTTGGCTCATACTTTTGCTGTATTTTTCTCCCTGAGATGGCTCTAACTGAAATGACACAGTGAGGACTGAGAGGTGGATTGAGAGATGGTAAGGTGTAGGAGTGCTTGTTAATGCCCTGGAGAGCTGGCCTGCCTTCTTTTATCTCAAATGAGCAGATCAGAGTTCTGCTGATGGACTGCTGTCGGACTAGCTGACTGACTGACTGGCTGGGAGATATTCAGGCACGGCTAGATGTGTTTTAAGTGATCTTGCATATTCTGCTTGCATACAAATATACCCGTGTGTTTATGTGTATGAAGCATGAGTCATCACTCCAGAGAACACGTTTCCACTGCTCCAGAGTCCAATGGAGGTGTACCACCCCTCCAGAAGACACTTTGGCAATGCGCATGGTGATCTTAGGCTTGTGTGCAGTTGCTCAGCCATGCAAACCCATTTCATGAAGCTCCCGACGAACAATTTCTGTGCTGACGTTGCTTCCAGAGGCAGTTTGGACAGACAATTTTTACGCGCTATGCGCTTCAGCACTCTGCTGGTCCCGTTCTGTGAGCTTGTGTGGCCTACTACTTCGCTGTGTGCTCGATTGACTGTGTGCTCAATTTTATACACCTGTCAGCAACGGGTGTGGCCGAAATACCCAAATCCACTCATTTGAAGGGGTGTCCACATACCTTTGTATATACTGTATAGTGTATGTTGGTTGGCATTTGCTCATAAATACTAAACTCTCATTATTTACATGGTTTACACCCACCTAACCTTTGATGTTTTCAGTTGTTACACATAAATGACCTCAGATCAGTCCAGTGATTGAAGCTTCCATATGAAACACCACGCCGTAGTCCAATTGAGGCATCGTATAGCGCTCTCGAATCCCTAATGTGTATTAATGTGTATTAATGTGTATTAATGTGCATTCTTGTGTATTTTATTCCTCGTTTTACTATCTTTCTTTTTCTTTTATAATTGCATTGTTGGGATGGGCTCGCAAGCAAACATTTCACGGTTAAGTCTATACCCATTGTATTCTGCGCATGTGACAAATAGAATTTGATTTGAATCCATTTGGTTAATGGTCACGACCGAGCAGGAATGTGCTCCTTATAAGAAATGTGTGATAAAAGGCCACAAGCAAGTACAGCGAGTAACCTATCCATTCATATAGTTGTCAACGCCAGGTACGTTATTGTTTTGTTTACATAGCCACTGTGATTGTGGCAAGTATGTCTTCATTCCCTTTAGGAGGCTTATCTCGCCATTTGTTTTTTTTGGGTAAGTCTATCTGCAGGCTATTGTTCCTTTGACGGCTCCCGTGCTTTGTGCATATTCATTTTCTAAGGGATTACATGGAGATGTGCTCTACTTCTCCACAGAGGACATGCTGTTTTTTCACCCAGCATCCCTGTCTGTACAGATGGCGAGACAGATCAGTTTCTTCTCTAACCTGTGACACCCTCCACACACAAGCCTCTCTGGTATAGGATGATCATACCTCTCTTTTTCAAATGAGGCATTATAACATATTCTACCAATTCTGCCAGTGATCCAATATAGGAATACGGGAACACCTACATGTATTCTACATTCATAATACACGCATAAATTGCATTTAACTTCATGTCGGTGAAGAACGTCTTCAATGAAAGGGCCTGCTGTGAAGCTGGAATCTTTTCTAAAGTACTATATTGGCTCATCAAGACCTTGACAAACGTCCTTCTCTTGAATGGAACTGATTGTGTTTCTCCTCTTTACTCCTCCTCCTCCCTCTCTTTGTCTCTCTCTCTATTTCTATTTATTTTTCTTATTGATTAATCAATGGTCTGAGACAGCTTTGTAATGTTAATGTGATGTAACTGATAGCCCCTTCCAACTCCTCCACCATCAAAGGCTGTCTTCATATCCATCCCTATGTTTCTACAATACACATTTCCCTTTCAAGGCAGTAAAGCATCAGTGTGACAAACAATTCAAATCCCCTCGTGTGATGCGGCGTGCCACATAGACACACCTTCTCATTTAGTGTTTGCACTGGGGAGAGCTCAGATAGGAGGACACAAAGAGTTATGTGATCCGGGTGGAAATGTTGAGCCCCGGCTGCATTTTCTTATAGGCAAGCCTTTGAAAAGTATTGCGGGCTGCTGAAGGCTCGGCTGAGCTCAAACATGCCTGACCTTTCCTATGATGTCAGCCTGTGGGATTTATGACACTTTACTTTGTTTAATTAGCCCCGGCTTGCTCTTTGCTTTACCTCATATCTTCCTGGGCTGCAGGTAGCCTGGCGGGTAAGAGCATTGTGCCAATAACCAAGAGGTTGCTAGATCAAATCCCCGAGCTGACAAGGTAAAAATCTGTCGTTCTGCCCCTGAGCAAGGCAGTTAACCCACTGTTCCCCAGGTGCTGAAGACCTCTGATTCAGAGGGGTTGGGTTAAATGCAGAAGAAACATTTCAGTTGAATGCATTCAGTTGTACAACTGACTAGGTATCCCTCTTTCCCTTGGGGGATGCTATACAGATACACATGGTGCCCAAATGAATGATGTACACTATATATACAAAAGTATATTCAAGTTAGTGAATTTGGCTATTTCAGCCACACCTGTTGCTGACAGGTGTATAAAATCAAGCACACAAACATTGGCAGTAGAATGGCCTTACTGAAGAGCTCAGTGACTTTAAATGTGGCACTGTCATAGGATTCCACTTTTCTAACAAGTCAGTTCACGAAGTGGTAGGCCTCACAAGCTAACAGAATGGGACCGCCTACTGCTGAAGCGCATAAAAAGTGTCTGTCCTCGGTTGCAACACTCCCTACTGAGTTTCAGACTGCCTCTAGAAGCAACGTCAGCACAAGAACTGTTAGTCTGGAGCTTCATGAAATGGGTTTCCATGGCCGAGCAGCCGAATAAAAAGCTTAATATCTCTATGTACAATGCCAAGCGTTAGATATAGTGGTGTAAAGCTTGCCACCATTGGACTATGGAGCAGTGGAAATGTGTGATTCGTCACTCCAGAGAACACGTCACCATCTGGCAGTCTGACAGACAAATCTGGGTTGTGTGGATGCCAGGAGAATGCTCCCTACCCGAATACATAGCGCCAACTGTAAAGTTTTCTGGAGGAGTTATAATGGTCTGGGGCGGTTTTTCATGGTTCAGGCTAGGCCCCTTAGTTCCAGTGAAGGGAAATCTTAACACTACAGCACACAATGACATTCTAGACTATTCTGTGCTTCCAACTTTCTGGAAACAGTTTGGGGAATTCCCTTTCCCGTTTCAGCATGACAATGCCCCTGTGCATAAAGCGAGGTCCATACAGAAATTGTTTGTCAAGATCGGTGTGGAAGAACTTGACTGGCCTGCACAGAGTCCTGAACTCAACCCTATCGAACACCTTTGGGATTAATCGCCCAACATAAGTGCCCGATTAGTGAGGTCGCCCAACATAAGTGCCCGACCTCACTAATGCTCTTGTGGCTGAATGGAAGAAAGTCCCTCCCTCTCTGGGTCTGTTTGTTATCCCTCCCTCTCTGGATCTGTTTGTTGTCCCTCCCTCTCTGGATCTGTTTGTTGTCCCTCCCTGTCTGGATCTGTTTGTTGTCCCTCCCTCTCTGGATCTGTTTGTTGTCCCTCTCTCTCTGGATCTGTTTGTTGTCCCCCCCTCTCTGGATCTGTTTGTTGTCCCTCCCTCTCTGGATCTGTTTGTTGTCCCTCCCTCTCTAGATCTGTTTGTTGTCCCTCCCTCTCTGGATCTGTTTGTTGTCCCTCTCTCTATGGATCTGTTTGTTGTCCCCCCCTCTCTGGATCTGTTTGTTGTCCCTCTCTCTCTGGATCTGTTTGTTGTCCCTCCCTGTCTGGATCTGTTTGTTGTCCCTCCCTCTCTGGATCTGTTTGTTGTCCCTCTCTCTATGGATCTGTTTGTTGTCCCCCCCTCTCTGAATCTGTTTGTTGTCCCTCCCTCTCTGGATCTGTTTGTTGTCCCTCCCTCCCTCTCTGGATCTGTTTGTTGTCCCTCCCTGTCTGGATCTGTTTGTTGTCCCTCTCTCTCTGGATCTGTTTGTTGTCCCTCCCTCTCTGGATCTGTTTGTTGTCCCCCCCTCTCTGGATCTGTTTGTTGTCCCCCCCTCTCTGGATCTGTTTGTTGTCCCCCCCTCTCTGGATCTGTTTGTTGTCCCTCTCTCTCTGGATCTGTTTGTTGTCCCCCCCTCTCTGGATCTTTTTGTTGTCCCTCCCTCTCTGGATCTGTTTGTTGTCCCTCTCTCTCTGGATCTGTTTGTTGTCCCCCCCTCTCTGGATCTGTTTGTTGTCCCTCCCTCTCTGGATCTGTTTGTTGTCCCTCCCTCTCTGGATCTGTTTGTTGTCCCTCCCTGTCTGGATCTGTTTGTTGTCCCTCCCTCTCTGGATCTGTTTGTTGTCCCCCCCTCTCTGGATCTGTTTGTTGTCCCTCCCTCTCTCTCTGGATCTGTTTGTTGTCCCTCTCTCTCTGGATCTGTTTGTTGTCCCTCCCTCTCTGGATCTGTTTGTTGTCCCTCCCTCTCTGGATCTGTTTGTTGTCCCTCCCTCTCAAGATCTGTTTGTTGTCCCTCCCTCTCTCTCTGGATCTGTTTGTTGTCCCTGTCTGGATCTGTTTGTTGTCCCTCCCTCTCTGGATCTGTTTGTTGTCCCTCCCTCTCTGGATCTGTTTGTTGTCCCTCCCTCTCTGGATCTGTTTGTTGTCCCTCCCTGTCTGGATCTGTGTGTTGTCCCCACCTCTCTGGATCTGTTTTTTGTCCCTCCCTCTCTGGATCTGTTTGTTGTCCCTCTCTCTCTGGATCTGTTTGTTGTCCCTCTCTCTCTGGATCTGTTTGTTGTCCCTCCCTCTCTGGATCTGTTTGTTGTCCCTCCCTGTCTGGATCTGTGTGTTGTCCCCCCCTCTCTGGATCTGTTTGTTGTCCCTCTCTCTCTGGATCTGTTTGTTGTCCCTCCCTCTCTGGATCTGTTTGTTGTCCCTCCCTCTCTGGATCTGTTTGTTGTCCCTCCCTCTCTGGATCTGTTTGTTGTCCCTCCCTCTCTGGATCTGTTTGTTGTCCCTCCCTCTCTGGATCTGTTTGTTGTCCCTCCCTCTCTGGATCTGTTTGTTGTCCTTCCCTCTCTGGATCTGTTTGTTGTCCCTCCCTGTCTGGATCTGTTTGTTGTCCCTCCCTGTCTGGATCTGTTTGTTGTCCCTCCCTCTCTGGATCTGTTTGTTGTCCCTCCCTCTCTGGATCTGTTTGTTGTCCCTCCCTCTCTGGATCTGTTTTTTGTCCCTCCTTCTCTGGATCTGTTTGTTGTCCCCCTCTCTCTGGATCTGTTTTTTGTCTCTCTCTCTCTGGATCTGTTTGTTGTCCCTCTCTCTCTGGATCTGTTTGTTGTCCCTCCCTCTCTGGATCTGTTTGTTGTCCCTCCCTCTCTGGATCTGTTTTTTGCCCCTCCTTCTCTGGATCTGTTTGTTGTCCCCCTCTCTCTGGATCTGTTTTTTGTCTCTCTCTCTCTGGATCTGTTTGTTGTCCCCCTCTCTCTGGATCTGTTTGTTGTCCCCCTCTCTCTGGATCTGTTTGTTGTCCCCCTCTCTCTGGATCTGTTTTTTGTCTCTCTCTCTCTGGATCTCTTCGCTGTTCCTCTTTCTCTGGGCATGCTTGCTCTCTCTCACTTATACAGCTCGTATGTTGATCTCTGCCATGCATAGAAGCCTCTCTTTCTGCATGACCCTTTAAGATATTATGAACATAATGTATTTATGCCTAACTGTCACAATCGTTGAAAGGAGTAGACCAAGGCGCAGCATGAGTAGAGTTCCACATATTTTAATAAACTGAAACTCACCAAAACTATAAAGTACAAACGAAACGTGACGCTACTGGTGTGCACTCAGGAAACTTAAATGTAGACAAGATCCCACGAATAACAATGGGGAAATGGCTACCTAAATATGATCCCCAATCAGAGACAATGATGAACAGCTGCCTCTGATTGGGAACCATATCAGGCCACCATATAAATACAAAACACCTAGATCACCCACCCAAGTCACTATCACGCCCCAACCAACGCAGAGAATAAACAGCTTACTATGGTCAGGGCGTGACACTAACAAAGTAAGACATATGCTGTCATATGCTGTACAAATTGAATTGAACGCTTAAACATCTATTTGCATTTTTTTGTATCACTAACCTTCATCAGACATGCTCCCTCAGCCCTGACAGCTTCCAGCTTCTTTCCCTCATTCTTGTCTGCTGTGTTCTGACATGTATTGTTATTAAACTCATATTTACTCAAGGCTTAATAGGTGAATAGGTTAATCAGTTGAAGTGTTAATTTGTTTGTTTGAACTGGTCAAATCTTCATTTCTCACCGGATTGGCCTTCGGCAGAGCTGCTGGCACTGCCTCTCCTGAAGAGTTTCCGTATATCCATCTAACGTTAGTCGTTAGCTAGCCTACAGTAGAGAAATTGAGGATAATACAATGACATTGTGATCAACACTATGTCACCTTTTCTACACATGACCTACTGATAATTGTTTTTGCAATGGCCTACTGAATGAAAGCAATTGAGTATGAAAATATATGTGCATGATGTTACGTCATCTTTCTCATTTATAGCCTGGCACAGATAGCAAAAACTACATTACATGCAACGTTAACTAGATATCATCGGCATATAACTTATGTCGAATTTAAAAGACACCGTTACCGTTAGCTAGCTCGCAACATCTGTTACACTATAACTTAAAGGCAGCCTCACATGAACACGTATTGGTTAACAAAGCTTTGATTATGACCAAAGTCTATAGTGGTGAATTCTCTCTCTCTCTCTCTCTCTCTCTCTCTCTCTCTCTCTCTCTCTCTCTCTCACTCACTCACTACAAATTTACATCGTAGCCTATCTGCATGAAACCGTCCTGTCAGAGCCTTTTCCTGTCAGTTTATTGTTAGCTTTCAGTCTCAAGCCACAGCAGAAGCTAACGCTAAACAAAATGTTAGATACAAGTAGACCTAGCCTCCCCCAGGTCCTAGTGCCTGCCCGGTAAGCAGTTTAAGATGCTATGGAACGGTTGACAGAAGAAAAAAGAAATCACAGAGAAAATATATTGACTGATATATTTATTTATTTAGGGGTGGCTAATGAATATTTTAGGGGGGGATAAAGCCTTTAAGCATTTAATCTATCTTTGTAAAAAAATATATAAAAAATAATCACTCAGATAAAAATGGAATAATTCCAACTTCGGCAGACAAGTGTCTAATTTTAGTTTTAGCCACAAGCATAAACTAGCTAGCTGGTAAGGACTGACTGAACTGAAATGAACTGACTGAGCCGAATCCGTTCGTCTCCACTCAACTCACACTACGCGACAAACATTATCAATTTGTGCACCAGGCGTGTCCGTTTAGACTCTCTCATCTCCCTTTGACCTTGGCTGGGCTGACACGTAAGGGGAGGTGGTACAGTTTGGAAATGGAGACTAGGTGTACTATTAAGGGAGCCAACGGTGCTGAGGCAGCAATTTTGACTGCATATGAATTTAGAATTGAAATATCTGTGCCCCGCTCCATCCTTGACCCTTCCTTAATAAGTCTATTTCACACATGAATGACGTTAGAATTTTGATCTCACAGACATAATTTGTGTTATAAGCAGTTTCGTCAAAATTCCAAAAAGTAACTTTTTCAAATCCTACTACAGAGTCACATGCAGGTCATTCTTTTAGTTGCTCTATATAGTATCAGAGAGTGGATTCTGAGGTTTACAAAACACTTACATTTGCCAAATAACTCTTGGAATTGAAGACATGAGCTCTATTTCTAAATATCACTTTTCCCAATAATAACCTGCTCCTTTGCACTCCACACCTGAGCACACGGCAGCAGACCTCCTACAGTAACATAAACTAGTGAAAATGCTATTGTGTTCTTTGAAATAGTTCTTTTTTTTAATATCCATAACAAAAGGACAATTTAACATTAGCATATATGAAATGTATTTATTAGACAGAATGTTGCAGTCAAAATGGCTGCTCATTGGCATTTAAGGGGGTAGCAAGGCCAGGCAGTTAGTGTTAACCCACTTTGATCGATTCTTCTATGGTACAGAGTTCTTTATTTTGGTGAAGTGATTTGAATTGTGGTGTTATATCTTTTATTTTCACACTTTCAACCCTGTTCAACCTTAATCGGCGTTCCAGCAGCACATTAGATCTGCGCATGTGCTGGCCCGAGCGAGCCACCCTCTTTAGCACTAGTGATGTGTTCGGAACAACTGAATGTATGTGTCTTAGAAGTAGTTTTCACATACAAACTTCATATGTCCGATCTCAGAATCCACATCAATCTCTATTCTCCAGCTCTATTTTTTTTCTCTTGCTCTATTTCTTTCTCTCATCCCTCCTTCTTTTTCTTTGTTAGAGGGGGAACTGGGTTGGAGCTGTCAAATCAGTAAGCAGCTCCTCTTGTGATCACTGTCATGAAGACACACCCGTCCCACTCGCATTAAAAGTGTAGGCTATATAGAAAGAATGTCGCTCAAATTGAAAATCACAAATAATGAGGATTTCTATCAGCCTAATCGAGGTGTAGATTTCATTTCACATTTTCCAGTGTTCGGATTTCTTTCAATGGGACTCAATGCAGCCAATGGCATTGTCTGCTTTAGGTATAATGCTGGGAGCCGTTGTGGATTTGACAGGTCTAACTCAGTTCCACATCTGACACTGTGAAAACATCTATGCGGATTTCGGCATAGCTGACTGAATCGGGCCCTTAGTGCAACAGAGGGCCTTTACCTGCAGTTTCATTGTTGATTTATACTCCATCTTCCTTACCTCTCCATCCCCATATCTTTCTTTTCTTTTGTAAAATTTTGGCATTTTACAGATTTTTCACACCTCACGCCTTCTGATGAGCCCTGCAGAAGGCTGTTTTTTTTAAACAACCTAGATGTGCAACTAATGAAGTGATTACACAGGGTGACTCTATATTTCAAGGAGGTGTGCTCAGAGATTCAGTAATTGATGGCCGACTAACATTTCAAATCATCCAAAGTGAATGGTGTGGTTTCTCACTTGAGTGCTCATTGAATTTTTTTTTTTTTTTGTGAAATAGACAAAGTGACATTAATAGAAAAGTGCTCAATAATTTCAAAGGATGAGAAAGAGAGTCGGTTCTAACAACTTGTTTTATTAATGAAGGGTTGGTGGGAGATATTAAAATGATTGAGACCCAGATATATGAGAATGGGGGGGGGGGTTCTCAAATTAAAGCAAAATGAATAAAAGCATCACAGCTTGTCATTACAATATGTTGTGCCTGAGGAAGATTCTCTGTGAAAATTACCCATATAATAACCAGGTTTATTACATCATAGATACCCTGCCTCTACCTTCACTTCCCATCAATGTAACTCGAGTAATAGTAGCTATGTTAACCATACTGTTGCTGCGGGAAGTAGGGACCCTGGGGGTGTGGCAGCACCCCTTGTGGTGAAATGGCAAAACTGTAAGAATGTGTTGTTGCAATAAAAAAAATATTCACATTTTCCGTTGCATTATTGATATAAATAGGGCATGGAAAAGAGAAAAAAACATGGGATATTTACAAAAATAAAATCTTCAAACTGTAGGCTACACCCAATCATTGACAATGTACCTCCACGAGATTGAACGTTTCCGGTTCATTCCTTCCTGTAGGCTAGGAGTTAGCCCAGCCCGCTATCACCACTCAATGGAGACCGAAATGGTGGAACCAGAAAAAGTGGAACTCAGGTGGAGACGCGAGGTCTTTGAAGCTATGGAACCCTGACCTGTTCACCGGACGTGCTACCTGTCCCAGACCTGCTGTTTTTAACTCTCTAGAGACAGCAGGAGCGGTAGAGATACTCTTAATGATCGGCTATGAAAAGCCAACTGACATTTACTCCTGAGGGGCTGACTTGCTGCACCCTCGACAACTACTGTGATTATTATTATTTGACCATGCTGGTCATTTATGAACATTTGAACATCTTGGCCATGTTCTGTTATAATCTCCACCCGGCACAGCCAGAAGAGGACTGGCCACCCCTCATAGCCTGGTTCCTCTCTAGGTTTCTTCCTAGGTTTTAGCCTTTCTAGGGAGTTTTTCCTAGCCACCGTGTTTCTACACCTGCACTGCACAGGTGTTGATTCAACTCTGGCCCAACTTCACCCACAACCCGAGAGGTCTCTTCAGAGAAGTAGAAACCCTAATCAAACTGTGCCTCTGTCTTTTGATCTCTGTCAGGTCCACGGAGAGGACGTTCACCCTTCTCCACCTAAAGACGTGGATATGCAGCACAATGAGCAGCAGAAAAGGCTGACACAGCTGTCCCTTATACATGTTCACTGTAAAATTCTGGACACAAGCCCTAATGAGGGCCTTTATCAGCCCCGCAGAGCAAGGCCACTATTGATGTTTTATGACTGCTGGCACGCCTGGCCCAGCAGTGAGGTAAGACCAATGGTTTAATAAGCTACCATCATGCAGTTAATATTCTATATTCAATGCCTTTTGGGGATGTTTTAATTGGGTTTTGCTGTTACAAAATGTCATAATGTTGCAATATTAATGTGTTGGCTACGCTTTTGCTCCATGCACAATAGCTTGTGGATAGTATGGCATTGGCTACTGAAACTGGTCAAATGTGCTTTTTCTCTTCTTGAACGCAGTTGTTGTGCAGTGGTGTGGTTTGTTGAGCAATTATTTGTAATGATTGTACTGGATTTAGTTGGGTGGAACCGGCCCAATTCGGCACAGAGACCTCTCAGCTCTGTTTCGTAAGCGGTGCGCTCATGATTTATGCTTTTACCAATTCAGTTGTGTGGGGTTGGAGTCGGACACATGCTCTGCCCTGCTGTATGATAGACAGTTTAGTTTGACTCGAGTCAGGTCTCTCTCTCCCTCTTCTGTCCCTCTCCCCCTTCAAATCAAATGTTATTGGTCACATACACACTTTTATCAGATGTTATTGCAGGTGTAGCGAAATGCTTCTCTCACCCCTTGTGGAGGATATCAGGTGATCTGGAGCAGTGCTCGCATAAGTCTCCCACTTCTATTTTCTATTTGTTTACAAATCTAAACTTGGTGGAAAAGCATATGGGAACCATATCAAATAAGGGATGTGGTTAGGGTGACCACATGTCTTGTATTGTGTGGAACAGTCCCACATTTTGGCCCTTTGTCCCACAACCAAACAATCATGTCCCGCATTTCATCAAACAATTCTAACACCACTAATTTACACCAAATATTATATTAGTTTTGCAGCAGAGAGGAAGAGGCAATGCACCTCTCGCCATCATCTGTCCAAAATCCAATGCATGGCATATCATATTTTGGACCTACGTTTTTCGCCTGCCTTCCAGCTTTTGGGACAACGACTCCCATTGTTAGGGCGTAGAAATTGTCATCTCATCATTATATTTAGATCTCTGTTTGTGGTCACATTGCACTTTTGACAAGTTATATATCATAAGGATGGCTACTGGTGATTTTAAATTCTTATCCAATCGTTGAGATCTGACATTCTACGCAAGGCAAGGCACGTAGGCCAATGTCAAATGTACCAGTCAAATGTTTGGACACACCTACTCATTTCTTTTTACTATTTTCTACATTGTAGAATAATAGTGAAGACATCAAACCATGAAAAAACACATATGGAATCATGAAGTAACCAAATAAGTGTTAAACAAATCAAAATCTACTTCATATTTGAGATTCTTGAAAGTAGCCACCCTTTGCATTGATGACAGCTTTGCACACTCTTGGCATTCTCTCCACCAGCTTTATGAGGAATGCTTTTCCAACAGTCTTGAAGGAGTTCCCACATATGCTGAGCACTTATCGGCCGTTTTTCCTTCACTCTGCGGTCCAATTCATCCCAAACCATCTCAATTGGGTTGAGGTCAGATGATTGTGGAGGCCAGGTCATCTGATACAGAAATCCATCATTCTCCTTGTTGGTCAAATAGCCCTAACACAGCCCGGAGGTGTGTTTTGTCCCACTAAGCACAAACCAGATGGGATGCCGTATCACTGCAGAATACTGTGGTATGCTCTGGTATGCTGTGGAAGTGTGCCTTAAATTCTAAATAAATCACTGACACCATCACATGGCACATCATTTCCGGTCACAACTTGTGGAGTTGTTTACGTGCTGCTGTACGCTTTGTCGCTAATGTTACTTTGCTACCTGCCAACTTTTTTCATTAAACTTTTTCGCCCGGGCGCTTTATCTGGACATGGTTCTACAGGACCTCCACCAGCTGAAGCTAAGTAGTAACATTAACATTATGCCTTCTAAATTGTAGTCGCTATACCGGAGAATGATCCCCTCATGGTGAGGATAGCCGTGCTGCAAGCCCAGCTTCAGACAGAATCGTTAGGCAAGGATACTTTAAGTGTAGGAAAGGATGAAACAGTGTCTGTGCCACCAATAAGTACAGATAGTAGTATAAATCCCCTCTCAAAGTCCCCACAGCCAGACAATTTTCTCATGGCTTCTGGAAGGAAATGCTGTAGGAATGCTCAACTGGTGTCGCTCATTCAGCCAACAGAAACATTCAACCGGTTCTCCCCATTTAAGAAACGAGTCGGAGTCAGAGGCTGAGCCTTCTCTGGTCTCACCTCCACCCTTACGGGGTCTGAGACGCCAAAGCTTCCCACCATTAGCTCTGACAAATTGAAAACCCTAGTCATTGGCGACTCCATTAACCGCAGAGTTAGACTTAAAAAGAATCATCCAGCGATCATACACTGTTTCCCAGGGGACTGAAGATGGTGCTAGCTAAGGCTAAAACTGGCGAGTGTAGAGAGTATAGGGATATTGTTATCCACGTCGGCACCAACGATGCTAGGATGAAACAGTCAGAGGTCACCAAGCGCTACATAGCTTCAGTGTAAATCAGCAAGAAAGATGTGTCGGCATCGAGTAATTGTCTCTGGCCTGCTCCCAGTTAAGGGGAGTGATGAGCTCTACAACAGAATCTCAGAACTCAATCGCTGGACGAAAACTGTTTTCTGCCCCTCCCAAAAGATAGAATTGGTAGATAATTGTCCCTCTTTCTGGGACTCACCCACAAACAGGACCAAGTCTGGCCTGCTGAGGAGTGATGGACTCACTCTCATCTTATCTATGAACATTGACAGGGCTCTAACTCCTCTAGCTCCACAATGAGATAGGGTGCAGGCCAGGCAGCAGGCTGTTAGCCAGCCTGCCAGCTTATAGGAGTCTGCCAGTAGCACAGTCAGTGTTGTCAGCTCAGCTATCCCCATTGAGACCGTGTCTCTGCCTCGATCTAGGTTTGGCAAAACTGAACATGGCGGTGTTCACCTTAGCAATCTCACTGGAATAAAGACCTCCTCCATTCCTGTCATTATTAAAAGAGATTGTGATATTTCACATCTCAAAATATGGCTACTCCCTCACTTCCAAGGCAGTCATAGTCAATGAACTAATCACTGATCATATTCTTGATGTGATTGGCCTGACTGAAACATGGCTTAAGCCTGTTGAATATACTGTGTTAAATGAGGGCTCTCCTCCTGGTTACACTTGTGACCATATCCCCCGTGCATCCCACAAAGGAGGAGGTGTTGCTAACATTTACAATACCAAATTTCAAATGACCAACAAAACAAATGACTGCGTTTTCGTCTTCTGAGCTTCTAGTCATGAAATATATTCAGCCTACTCAATCACTCTTTACAGTTACTGTTTACAGGCCTCCTGGGCTGTATCCAGCATTCCTCACTGAGTTCTCTGAATTCCTTTCGAACCTTGTAGTCATGGCAGATAATATTCAAATTTTTGGTGACTTTAGTATTCACATGGAAAATCCACAGTCCCACTCCAAAAGGCTTTCGAAGCCATTATCGCCTCAGTGGGTTTTGTCCAACATGTCTCCGGACCTACTCACTGGCGCAGTCATACTCAGGACCTAGTTTTGTCCCGTGGAATAAATATTGTAGATCTTAATGTTTTTCCTCATAATCCTGGACTATCGACCACCATTTTATTATGTTTGTAATCGCAACAAATAATCTGTTTAGACCCTGACCAAGGATCATCAAAAGCTGTGCTATAAATTATTGGATAACCTACCTGCCCTCCAGGATACCTACACCACCAGATGTTACAGGAAGGCCATAAAGATCATCAAGGACAACAACCACCCGAGCCACTGCCTGTTCACCCCGCTATCATCCAGAAGGCGAGGTCAGTACAGGTGCATCAAAGCTGGGACCGAGAGACTGAAAAACAGCTTCTATCTCAATGCCATCAGACTGTTAAACAGCCACCACTAACATTGAGTGGTTGCTGCCAACACACTGACTCAACTCCAGCCACTTTAATAATGGGAATCGATGGGAAGTGATGTAAAATATATCACAAGCCACTTTAAACAATGCTACCTAATATAATGTTTACATACCCTACATTATTCATCTCATATGTATACGTATATACTGTACTCTATATCATCTACAGCATCTTTATGTAATACATGTATCACTAGCCACTTTAACTATGCCACTTTGTTTACATACTCATCTCATATGTATATACTGTACTCGATACCATCTACTGTATCTGTACCTGTATCTTGCCTATGCCGCTCTGTACCATCACTCATTCATTTATGTACATATTCTTTATCCCCTTACACTTGTGTGTATAGGACAGTAGTTTTGGAATTGTTAGTTAGATTACTTGTTGGTTATTACTGCATTGTCGGAACTAGAAGCACAAGCATTTCGCTACACTCGTATTAACATCTGCTAACCATGTGTATGTGACAAATCAAATTTGATTTGATTTGATTCCTAGATGCCCTTCCAGACTCCCTCCACCTACCGAAGGACGTCAGAGTACAAAAATCGGTTAACAACCTAACTGAGGAACTACATTTAACCTTGCGTAATACCCTAGATGCAGTCGCACCCCTAAAAACAAAAAAACATTTGTCATAAGAAACTAGCTTCCTTGTATACAGAAAATACCCGAGCCCTGAGGCAAGCTTCCAGAAAATTGGAATGGAAATGGCGTTACACCAAACTGGAAGTCTTCCGAATAGCTTGGAAAGACGATCTAGGTGTAGTATCGAAGAGCCCTTACTGCTGCTCGATCATCCTATTTTTTTCAAGCTAATTGAGGAGAATAAGAACAATCCAAAATGTATTTTTGAAACTGTCGCTAAGCTAACTAAAAAAAGCAGTGATAAATTCATGAACTTCTTTGACGAAAAGATTCTGATTATTAGAAAGCAAATTACGGATTCCTCTTTAAATCTGCGTATTTCTCCAAAGCTCAGTTGTCCTGAGTATGCACAACACTGCCAGGATCTAGGATCAAGGGAGACACTCAAGTTTTTTAGTACTATATCTCTTGACACATTGATGAAAATAGTAATGGCCTCTAAACCTTCAAGCTGCATACTGGACCCTATTCCAACTAAACTACTGAAAGAGCTGCTTCCTGTACTTGGCCCTCCTATGTTGAACATAATAAACAGCTCCCTATCCACATGATGTGTACCAAACTCACTTAAAATGGCAGTAATAAAGCCTCTCTTGAAATAGCCAAACCTTGACCCAGAAAATATTTTTAAAACAATTGGCCTATATCGAATCTCCCATTTCTCAAAAAATAAAAATACAGGAAAAAGCTGTTGGGCAGTAGCTCATTGCCTTCCTGAAGAGAAACAATGTATATGAAATGCTTCAGTCTGGTTTTAGACCCCCATCATAGCACTGAGACTGCACTCGTGGAAGTGGTAAATTACCTTTTAATGGCATCAGACCAAGGCTCTGCATCTGTCCTCGTGCTCCATGACCTTAGCGCTGCCTTTGATGCAGTCGATCACCACATTCTTTCGGAGAGATTGGAAACCAATATTGGTCTACACGGACAAGTTCTGGCCTGGTTTAGATCTTATTTGTCGGAAAGATATCAGTTTGTCTCTGTGGATGGTTTGTCCTCTGACAAATCAACTGTAAATTTCGGTGTTCCTCAAGGTTCCGTTTTTTTCTCAAGGTTCCAATTTATTGTTTTCACTATAAATTGTACCTCTTGGGGATGTCATTCGGAAACACAATGTTAACTTTCACTGTTTTCCCGACGATACACAGCTGTACATTTCGATAAAACATGGTGACGCCCCAAAATTGCCCTCCTTGGAAGCCTGTGTTTCAGACATAAGGAAGTGGATGGCGGAAAAATGTTTTACTTTTAAATTCAGACAAAACAGAGATGCTAGTTCTAGGTCCCAAGAAACAAAGAGATCTTCTGTTGGATCTGACAATTAATCTTGATGGTTGTACAGTCGTCTCAAATAAAACTGTGAAGGACCTCGGCGTTACTCTGGACCCTGATCTCTCTTTTGACAAACATATCAAGACTGTTTCAAGGACAGCTTGTTTCTATCTACATAACATTGCAAAAATCAGACACCTTCTGTCCAAAAATTATGCAGAAAAATGTATCCATGCTTTTGTCACTTCTAGATTAGACTACTGCAATTCTCTACTTTCCGGCTACCCGGATGAAGCACTAAATAAACATCAGTTAGTGCTAAACACGGCTGCTAGAATCTTAACTAGAACAAAATATTTGATCATATTACTCCAGTGCTAGCCTCTCTACACTGGCTTCCTGTTAAAGCTAGGGCTGATTTCAAGGTTTTACTGCTAACCTACAAAGCATTACATGGGCTTGCTCCTACCTATCTTTCCGATTTGGTCCTGCCGTACATACCAACACGTATACTACGGTCATAAGACGCAGGCCTCCTAATTGTCCCTAGAATTTCTAAGCAAACAGCTGGAGGCAGGGCATTCTCCTATAGATCTCAATTTTTATGGAATGGTCTGCCTATCCATGACACAGACACGGTCTCAACCTTTAAACACCACTACACCACGGCTAACCGGATGTTTGTCCCAGACGCTGCCCGCTGCCTGGTCCTGGAATGGACTCATTCCTCCAGAGAGTTCTGATATATATAACACTTAACAATTACAATTGCATTATTGTAACTTGTGCTCCCCCCCAAAAAAAAATGATGAACAAAAATAGTTATCTAATAAAACACTTAACCAAACTTGCAAGCCCCGACTCTGATGAGTATGTGGATATATGATGTACTTTCAAAACCCATTTCAACAGAATGACAACTGCAGGCTCTTTTTCTCACTATGGAATTTCTTTGCCTCCAAGGATTATAGTGTCCATTTTAGGACATTTCTTCACCTCACATGTTGAGCTTATTTATCCATTTCAGTGGCAATTCTAGCATTTGGGGCATGCCATTAGATGCATGCCAGCGAAGCCACTACACAACACAACACTTAACAATACATGAAATGCACGATGACGGCGTCAAACGGTGCCCACAATAGGTTAGGCACTACAGAAAGCTGTCCCGACAGCGGAGCTTTCCTTCCAGCACCACGGAGTGAATCCTTACCGCCGCTACACCTGGCTATCAGGGGAGCCTCGTCTGACAGCGATACAGTTCATTCAGCCTAATATACAAACCATAGCTTATATGGCTGACTTGCTTAAATAAATACGGTTTCTACCGACTCATTGTGGATTTGTATAACTCGATAAGAACTGCGTTCTCTTTCGATAATAACGAATGCAGACATGAGTTTTGACCATACACAAACATTATTAACATTTTAAGTCAAATTATCTGTTCTTATGTCATTAACACTTAGCTCTCAGTATAAGCAAGGGAAAGCAAACGAGCAGCGATGAGGCAGGCCTATTTGTTTAGCACTTTAGAAATCGACAGCGACCTCAATTCAGATAGATGTTGAGGCCTTAACTTTACTCTTCTTTAAGTCACCACAGAGAGAGAGAGAGAGAGAGATATAGAGCAGACACAGCAGTTAGCATTTAGCCTACCATTTGATGTATTTAATTATGTAGTCTAAAAAGGAAGGAAAGCGCATTGAGCAAAACATCCCTCACAATATGAACTGGAAAAATATGTTACTGAGATGTTTTATTTCTAATTTATCTTCATATCACGAGGATTGAAAATGATTTGCTAGTAGATTGTCGACATGATTCATGACGACAGCTTATCTAGCTTGCAAGCTGAAAGTATGACTTGACATGATCAGTCCAATCAAAGCTACGGGAGATATACTGAGGACAGTTTTTTTTGTACTTACTGTGGATTTGTCAATGCTCAACCACAGATAGAACCTTACAAATCACATTTATTTATATAGCCCTTCTTACATCAGCTGATATCTCAAAGTGCTGTACAGAAACCCAGCCTAAAACCCCAAACAGCAAGCAATGCAGGTGTAGAAGCACGGTGGCTAGGAAAAACTCCCTAGGAAGGCCAAAACCTAGGAAGAAACCTAGAGAGGAACCAGACTATGAGGGGTGGCCAGTCCTCTTCTGGCTGTGCCTGGTGGAGATTATAACAGAACATGGCCAAGATGTTCAAATGTTAATAAATGACCAGCATGGTCAAATAATAATAATCACAGTAGTTGTCAAGGGTGCAACAAGTCAGAACCTCAGGAGTAAATGTCAGTTGGCTTTTCATAGCCGATCATTAAGAGTATCTCTACCGCTCCTGCTCTCTCTGGAGAGTTGAAAACAGCAGGTCTGGGTAGCAAGTCCGGAGAACAGGTCAGGGTTCCATAGCCACAGGCAGAACAGTTGAAACTGGAGCAGCAGCACGGCCAGGTAGTCTTGAGGCATGGTCCTAGGGCTCAGGTCCTCCGAGAGAGAAAGAGAAAGAAAGAGAGAACGAAAGAAAGAAAGAAAGAAAGAAAGAGAGAATGAAAGAGAGAGCATACTTAAATTCACACAGGACATCGGATAAGACAGGAGAAGTACCTCAGATATAACAGACTGACCCTAGCCCCCCGACACATAAACTACTGCAGCATAAATACTGGAGGCTGAGACAGGAGGGGTCAGGAGACACTGTGGCCCCATCCGATTATACCCCCGGACAGGGCCAAACAGGCAGGATATAACCCCACCCACTTTGCCAAAGCACAGCCCCCACACCACTAGAGGGATATCTTCAACCACCAACCTACCATCCTGAGACAAGGCCGAGTATAGCCCACAAAGATCTCCGCCACGGCACAACCCAAAGGGGGGCGCCAACCCAAACAGGAAGATCACGTCAGTGACTCAACCCACTCAAGTGATGCACCCCTCCTAGAGACGGCAATGAAGAGCAGTAAGCCAGTGACTCAGCCCCTGTAATAGGGTTAGAGGCAGAGAATCCCAGTGGAGAGAGGGGAACTGGCCAGGAAGAGACAGCAAGGGCTGTTCATTGCTCCAGAGCCTTTCCGTTCACCTTCACACTCCTGGGCCAGACTACACTCAGTAAGAAGGACCTACTGAAGAGAAGAGTCTTCAGTAAAGACTGAAAGGTTGAGACCGAGTCTGCGTCTCTCACATGGGTAGGCAGACCATTCCATAAAAATGGAGCTCTATAGGAGAATGCCCTGTCTCCAGCTGTTTGCTTAGAAATTCTAGGGACAATTAGGAGGCCTGCGTCTTGTGACCGTAGCGTACGTGTAGGTATGTACGGCAGGACCAAATGGGAAAGATAGGTAGGAGCAAGCCCATGTAATACTTTGTAGGTTGACATTGCTACTGACATTGCTTCAGTATTTGAATTTTTCATTTGCAAGGATTTCTACTGAACCTGAACCCATAAGTGACCCATACAAATGAATGCATTTATCATGTGTATTTCATGTTGTTATTTGAAAGTACTTGGAATAGTTTTGAACACTTTTTCTTAATCCAGAAGCCTGAGTCTCAGTTTGCCTTCAAGGAACTGTATTGACAATGAGGTCGATCCAAAAAAAGAATCACTCTGACACTTTTTCCTCAACTGGGACAGAGTTTCTCTCTATTTGGGTGACTCCTTTAAGTGCTTAGCACTCTGTGTTTACACGCCCCGTCACATCTGTTTACTACTGAGACTTCAGTGGAGAGAGAAAACAGTTCCTCTGAAGGTATACAGCAAATGTGCTGAGAGGTGGAGGTTGGTGATTTTAGCGGGGAGCTGAGATGTGAGACACTCGACATATGTGAGTGGCATTTTAAGAGACTGGCCACACTAAGACGATCCAGAGGAAGGAATAAAGCACTTTCTTCACTGCCAATCAATCAATAACACAGTCCTCAGAAAGGAGTATATATATCTACCCTTACCACTGTCAATTGATTACAGATTGGGCTTGAGGTCAATCCGTTTTTTAACTCTGACAGTTCCGAATTTGATTCATGGATTAGGAAATGCTTAGGCCAATTATTTTCAATGAGGGCTGCTTCAATTCAGCAACTCAGTCCAATTCAGTCCATTTACTGTGATCATGGAAGTCATATCAATGGTCACAGGGGACATACTGTATCTAATAATGTTGTTAATGATTCGCTGACAGGGGATACCAATAATAGTTAAACACCACAGCTTTACCTTTAAGCTATGGCAGATCAGAAAGGATGAAGGATGGCGATATCCCTGGTTAGCTTTTCATCCCTGGTTTCCACAGAAACGGAACAATCCTTCAGCACACAATGAGCTAACTAACCCTCAGGTACACAAAGGGCCTAATAGAGGACTGAACAATAGGCTCACTCTGGTAATTATGCCTTGGACCCCTAGCAGGAGCTCCTGCCAGGTGAGAAGCCAGGGATACATCTCCATATTTTCTCAATAATGAAATAAAGCTATTTCCTCCCTGCATGAGGGCTCAGATAAACAAAAGCCAGTGGTCTGGAAGGGGTGAATGGGAGAAAGGGATGACTAAATCAATGGGTGAAATACACTGAGTTTACAAAACATGCTCTTTCCATGACATAGACTGACCAGGTGAATCCAGGTGAACGCTATGATCCCTTATTGATGTCACTTGTTAAATCTACTTCAATCAGTGCAGATGAAGGGGAGGAGACAGGTTAAAGAAGGATATTTAAGCCTTGAGAAAATTGAGACATGAATTGTGTATGTGTGTCATTCAGAGGGTGAATGTGCAAGACAAATATTGAAGGGCCTTTAAACAGGGTTATGGTAGTAGGTGCCAGGCACACTGGTTTGTGTCAAGAACTGCAATGCTGCTGTGTTTTTCATGCTCAGCAGTTTCCTGTAAAGGAAATACAGGCAACTTGACTTGACTGTGGGAAGCATTGGAGTCGACATGGGCCAGCATCCCCGTGGAACACTTTCGCAACCTTGTAGAATCCATGCCCCCGACTAATTTAGGCTGTTCTGAGGGGGGTGCAAATCAATATTAGGAAGTTGTTCCTAATGTTTTGAAGATGGACATGATATCAGTTCTGCTGCCATGTACAAAGCTTTTCAGAAAGCTATCCCAAATGATAGTGATAAAGGTCACAGAACTTATCAAATGAGTGGACGAATATCATAATCTGCCCATTAGTATCCATATAAAAAGCTCTAATGAACTACCAACATCGTCATGACGATACCTGAATGCATCATAGCAGCATGTCCAGGTCATGTTTATGTATGCAAGCATTTAACAGGCAGAATGAAGATTTTATTTGATATGGCTCTCATGAAATCCTGGATCCACTTTTTTGCTTTCCATGAAGTAAAAAAAACCTTTCTAAAGATATCAGCACGAGCTGTTTCCCTCCTTGTAAACTTAAATTCTGCCCTTTTTATGCAAGTATCGTAAAACTATTGAATTATGGATGCCCCCGCACAGTGTTTGCATTGGAATTGCACATGGTGGCCATAAAACGCCAGAGCTGTGACAACACCATTAGCACAGATGAGCGTCAGGAGGTAAAACACTTAGGTGATCCATCCCAAGGACCCACTGCCCTGTAGACAGCCAGATTAGCCTTAGCCACGTCGCAGCTATAATGACCTGCCAGGGGCACTAATTCATTTCACAGTGCATCAGCACTCTCCCTGGCACTGATACCATCTCGGCAGGGAAGCAGTCACAGGAAGAGACACTGAACTAGGGGTGACCCTGGCATGTTTTTATTTTAACTTTATTTTGACAGGGAGTCATGCTGAGACCATGGTCTCCTTTACAGATGAGCCCACATCAATATACACTATACACATCAATTTACACATCTATACACATCAGGGTATGTAAACATTATATTAAGTGGCATTGTTTAAAGTGGCTAGTGATACATTTTTTACGTCAATTTCCATTATTAAAGTGGCTGGAGTTGAGTCAGTATGTTGGCAAAATGAACAATGTTAGTGGTGGCTGTTTAACAGTCTGGTGGCCTTGAGATAGAAGCTGTTTTTCAGTCTCTCGGTCCCTGATTTGATGCACCTGTACTGACCTCGCCTTCTGGATGATAACGGGGTGAACAGGCAGTGGCTCGGGGAGTTGTTGTCCTTGATGATCTTTATGGCCTTCCTGTGACATTGGGTGGTGTAGGTGTCCTGGAGGGCAGGTAGTTTGCATCCCCCGGTGATGCGTTGTGCAGACCTCACTACCCTGTGGAGAGCCTTACAGTTGTGGGCGGAGCAGTTGCCATACCAGGCGGTGATACAGCCCGACAGGATGGTCTCGATTGTGCATCTGTAAAAGTTTGTGAGTGCTTTTGGTGACAAGATGAATTTCTTCAGCCTCCTGAGGTTGAAGAGGCGCTGCTGCGCCTTCTTCACAATGCTGTCTGTGTGGGTGGACCAATTCAGTTTGTCTGTGATGTGTATGCCGAGGAACTTAAAAAACTTACTACCCTCTCCACTACTTTCCCATCGATGTGGATAGGGGGGTGCTCCCTCTGCTGTTTCCTGAAGTCCACAATCATCTCCTTTGTTTTGTTGACGTTGAGTGTGAGGTTATTTTCCTGACACCATCCTCCGAGGGCCCTCACCTCCTCCCTGTAGGCCGTCTCGTCGTTGTTGGTAATCAAGCCTACCACTGTTGTGTCGTCCGCAAACTTGATGATTGAGTTGGAGGCGTGCATGGCCACGCAGTCGTGGGTGAACAGGGTGTACATGAGAGGGCTCAGAATGCACCCTTGTGGGTCCCCAGTGTTGAGGATTAGTGGGGTGGAGATGTTGTTACCTACCCTCACCACCTGTGAGCGGCCCTTCAGGAAGTCCAGTACCCAGTTGCACAGGGCGGGGTCGAGACCCAGGGTGATGACGAGTTTGGAGGGTACTATTGTGTTAAATGCTGAGCTGTAGTCGATGAACAGCATTCTCACGTAGGTATTCCTCTTATCCAGATGGGTTAGGGCAGTGAGCAGTGTGGTTGCGATTGCATCGTCTGTGGACCTATTGGGGCGGTAAGCAAATTGGAGTGGGTGTCAGGTAGGGTGGAAGTGATATGGTCCTTGACTAGTCTCTCAAAGCAGGTCCACAGGTTTTGGTAGCGGGTCATGTCAGTGGCACTGTATTGTCCTCGAAGCGAGCAAAGAAGTTATTTAGTCTGTCTGGGAGCAAGACATCCTGGTCCGCGACGGGGCTGGTTTTGTTTTTGTAATCCGTGATTGACTGTAGAACCTGCCACATACCTCTTGTGTCTGAGCTGTTGAATTGCAACTCTACTTTGTCTCTATACTGACGCTTAGCTTGTTTAATTGCCTTGCGGAGGGAATAGCTACACTGTTTGTATGCGGTCATGTTTCCGGTCACCTTGCCTTAGTTTAAAGCAGTGGTTCGCGCTTTCAGTTTCGCGCGAATGCTGCCATCAATCCACGGTTTCTGGTTTGGGAATGTTTTAATAGTTGCTGTGGGTACGACATCGAACTCGCTCACCGAATCAGCGTATTCATCAATGTTGTTGTTGGACCCAATGCGGAACATATCCCAATCCACGTGGTCGAAGCAGTCTTTAAGCGTGGAATCAGATTGGTCGGACCAGCGTTGAACAGACCTGAGCGCCGGAGCTTCCTGTTTTAGTTTGTGTCTATAGGCTGGAAGCAACAAAATGGAGTCGTGGTCAGCTTTTCCGAAAGGAGGGCGGGGGAGGGCCTTATATGCGTTGCGGAATAACAATGATCCAGGGTTTTAGCAGCCCTGGTTGCACAATCGATATGGTGAGAGAATTTAGGGAGTCTTGTTTTCAGATTGGCCTTGTTAAAATCCCCAGCTACAGTGAATGCAGCCTCAGGATATGTGGTTTCCAGTTTACATAGAGTCAAATAAAGTTTGTTCAGGGCCATCAATGTGTCTGCTTGGGGGGGAATATATACGGCTGTGATTATAATCGAAGAGAATTCTCTTGGTTGATAATGCGGTCGACATTTGATTGTGAGGAATTCTAAGTCAGGTGAACAGAAGGACTTGAGTTCCTGTATGTTGTTATGATCACACCACATTTCGTTAATCATAAGGCATACCCCCCCACCAGAAAGATGGTTGTTTCCGTCGGCGCGATGCGTGAAGAAACCAGCTGGCTGCACCAACTCTGATAGCGTGTCTCGAGTCAGCCATGTTTCCGTGAAGCAAAGAACGTTACAGTCTCTGATGTCTCTCTGGAATGATACCCTTGCTCGGATTTCATCAACCTTGTTGTCAAGAGACTGGACATTGGCAAGTAGTATGCTAGGGAGTGGTGCGCGGAGCCTGACCAGAAGACCGCTTCGTTTGCCCCTTTTACGGCGAGGCTGTTTAGGTTCGCCGGCTGGGATCCGATCCATTGTCCTGGGTGGTGGGCAAAACACAGGATCCGCTTCGGAAAAGTCGTATTCCTGGTCGTAATGATGATGGTATAGTTATACATTGGTCAATGATGGTATAGTTTTACATTGGTCAATGTGGTGAGGTTGTCTTCAAAAACAGCTAACACTGCTTTGCGGGTTAGCTTCTGCCAGATGATTATTTCCATTACCTAGTTACTCCCAGTTTAGTGTGTGTGTTGCATCTTTTGAGGATTGTTTTCAGGTTGTCTGTATAGCGTTTCTCTTTCCTCCATCACTCTCACTCTATGGAAATAACCTTATTTACAAGAATGCCTTTCATAAAGTTCCTCCCATTGAGAAAAAGTGACAGATTGAAGCAAACAACATGATGTGTAAGCATTTATATAGTCGTAAACTGTTTGCCCTACATTCAAGATTTCTAGTCAAATGGTTTGGCCAGTGGTTAGCGTCATAACCGTGGGAAGTTGTTTTGAGTAGGGAGTATTGAAGGGTAGAAAAAAATCACCTTTATAATAAAGCATTGCATGCATCTATGCAGACTAACATAATTGCCTTCATTTCTCTTCACTGTTGACGTTGAGACTGGTGTTTTGCGAGTACTATTTAATGATTCTGCCAGTTGAGGACTGTTTCTCAAAATAGACACTCTAATGTACTTTTCCTCTTGCTCAGTTGTGCCCCGGGGCCTCCCACTCCCAATCTGGGGCCTTTCACCCATAATGCGCTCAGCAACCTACTACTTTCATCCTGAAGAGAAAGCACTGTGTCCCACTGTTACAGGACCTCAGAATTACGGGACCTGAGAAATGCCAAGTGCAATGTCCCTGTTAGGGACGGCAGCCAGATGTGGACAAACTGTCCCAAGAGGGGCTACCACTGCCAACTCTGTAACAGAGAGGAGCTGCATGAGATCACACAGCCAGCCAAGAGAGAAGGGACTGTAATTTCAGCAGCTGGACAGTGACATACACTTACCATCCACATACATTCAGCACTTGGACAGCTACACGTATATACGCACAATCTCTTTATGAATGCTGCACGTGTGGTTGTGTGAATGTGTGTGTGTGTGAGTGTGTAAGTGCAAATGTAGCTGTCCAGATACTGAAATCACAAATCCCCACCTGTCTGCATGAAATGTGTCTATCAAAGCGCTATTGGATCAGAAAGTATGACTCAGAAGCAGAAGGGCTTTGAGTGGGTGGACAGCAAAGGCTCTCTGTGCTAATGGTTCCTCATGTCTCTGTACCTCCTGTTTTTGCCCTCAGCCATGGTTGTGTTCATTAATAAGCCTACCCACATACAGCTGACAGCAGACACTGGAAAGATGACCTTTGCCACAGCCAGGCTTCATCATTTGTTGTTTAACACAGCCAGGTCACCCGTGATATCGACGTCTATCCATGTCTGAGGTACGTTGGGAGATGATGTGGAAACCGACCACTAGGGGCGACCTTGAACGCTATTACCTTCAAGTAGGTTTCAGTTTTGCTAGGGCGTTATGGCCGGGGATGGCAGATGGGCGTACGCATCTAGACGTGGATGGCGGATTGGTATAAGCGTCTGTCTCAGATTCCAAAGGTTGCATGTTTGAATCCAGTGATAGAAAGTTGTTTTTTGATATTTTTGGTTACGGTAAGGGTAAAAGTTTGGTATGGACTTAAAAACTAAAATATCAAAAACAACTTTCTATCGCTGGATTCAAACAGGCAACATTTGTAATCAGAAGCATCTGCCTCTGATTTCAAAGGTTGCATATTCGAATCTAGAGATAGAAAGTTGTTTGTGATATTTTAGTTTTAAGCCTATCCCAAACCTTAACCCTTACTTTAACCATTTGTAGTTAATACCTAATCTTAAGGATTTGGAGTTAATGCCTAAACTTAGCCCTAATCTTAAACATTCTGAGTTAATGCTTAAACTTAACCTTAAACACTTTGAAATTTGATATTTGGAACAACTTCGAAATTAGAATTTTGAGAAACATGTGAACGTCTAACTCTGACATGTGACTGTGAGAGCTTGTAGGTTTTACAGTACAGTACAGTACATAACATAAATAAAATCCTACAAAAAAATCCTATAATATATCACACGTGGTCAAATAGAGATTTTTGAGAAACTCTTCAACATGGCAAAATAGAGATATTCTGCCAGCAGAACAAAACATAAACGTCTTAATTCACAAGAGTAGAGCAGAACTTCTTGCATGCAATAACTACTCATAGCCTACCATTGGAGTTTGGAGCCATGTGTTCTTGAAAAGAAAATTAGACCTGGAGTGGAAAAAAATATTGATTTCTTGATTTCAAGAACTTGGCCTCTGCAACTGCCGTTCTTTTTTTCATGTTTTTTTAGAAAGGTGGGCCATACTGCACGCAGCATACCATATCTCCTTTCCCGTGATGAATTTTTACAGCTTGGCACATCACATAGGCCCTTGTTTTTCAAACGACACATTAATCCCCTAGAGGGTTTGGCTAGAGGGGTTGGAGAGGATGCCAGTTCATTCGGCCAGTCTGGCACTGCTGAACATGAAACAGTGTAATAAAAACCCATCTGTTGGAAGACTGAAGCTGAGCCAACAGAACACAGCCTATGTGCTTGAGGTTTTGGCTGACTGCGGAATAAAGACTCCACTCTTACCCTCTATCCATCCTCTCTACTATCCAAGTGTGACAATTTTTAGTTTTCTTTAAGGGAGGGATAAAAAAATATATAGAGTGTGTGTGTGAGTGCATGCGTGTGAGCAGGGGTGGAAAGAGTACTGAAATATGTCACTGAAGTAGAAGTACTGGTACTTTAATGACATTTTACTCAAGTGGAAGTAAAAATACAGGTGTAAAAAAGGACTCAAGTAAAAGTAAAATGTAGCTCATTTAAAAAGTACTCAGTCATTTAGTTACTTTTTAAAATAAAAACATTGACCTTAAGGTTACCTGAACGTTGGTACACATGATCTATTCCATGCAATAAATTGATAAAGGTAGAGAGGAAATGAATGTACAGCAAGTTCATTTCTAAGTTAATTTATTGTTTGAGTTGCAGCAAGGCACATCTGTATATAAAAAAATTAAGATTTGTCAATACTATACATGTTTGAAAATAGATTAAACATTCAAAGCAGTTCAAATGTATTAATGAATTATAAGAAATACATAATAAAGCACATAAACTCACAAACCAACTCTTTCTCCTATTCCCTCACTCATTCACTCACCCATAGGACCAATGTGACCCATTTCAGGAAACTAGGCATATCTCACGGATCACTACCTCACAGGAGAGCCGTTTGAACGTTAATGTTTTTTAAAATCAAAATGCGATTCTTCGGCAGAAATGCCTTCCCAAACATGTGAACTTTCATGTGCCTGAATAACAAACGTGCATGCCATCTGTAAATAAGAATAAAATTGTTAAATTGCGAGCCTAGTTGTTTTAGCCACAGAAAAAGTCAGCAACCACCCCGCTAGCCATAAATGGCTGAGATAATGAGTGGGCTGGACATGGTGAGAGATGATTTTGGATTGGTCTTCCATATAGCACGCTTCTGTCTATTTCAGCTGGTCAGTAGGTCTAGGTAATCCTGTCTAACAAGGCTTTTTTTTAAATGTATCACTTAGTTAAACTCCATGAGTGTTGCTCTCCACTTTCTAGAGGACCGAGTTTTGAAATCAGTGGAGTTCGAGTATGATAGCTAAGGAGATGGAGAAAACACCTGTCTCCGGATTACATCTTCAAATTAAGTTCAACCATGTCATCCGACAGGAGACACGTCCATCCATGATGACTATCTTTTGACGGGTAAAGATAGTCTAGCTAGCTACATTTTCAGATATTTCAGATTTCAAATTTTGGCAGAATGTCTTTTCTTTTTAAGTTAAAGTGTACTGTTAGCTAGCTAGTTATGTGTATGATCTTATTATTCATATCTCAGAGCCATTGCTTGGCTAGTTATAGCCTATTGTTAGCTAGCTAACGTTGAACCTGGTTGGTTAGATACCTGTAGATGCAGGGTAGTAACATCATGAGTTGGGATTGTAGTTCATTGTTTACCTAGCTAGCTAGCTACAGGTCTTAACAAAATACTCCACTATGCACGTAACCATTTCAGTTGTGTTCGTAAATTCAGTCTGGCTTCAATCTACTCCAAATTCAATCTACTCCAATGAGCACTCTCATTTGAATGATTTTCTGGTTTTTGTGAAAATGTTGCCTGCTAATGCTAACGCTAAATGCTACGCTAGCTGCGCTAGCTGTTACACAAATGCTTGTTTTGCTATGGTTGAGAAGCATATTTTGAAAATCTGAGATGACAGTGTTGAGATGACAAAAGGTTAAGCTTGAGAGCTAGCATATTAATTTCATTTTATTTGACGTTGCGTTATGGTAATGGGCTTGAGGCTGTATTCACGATCCCGGATCCGGGATGGCTCGACGCAAGAAGTTAAAGAGATGGGTGTGGCTAAAGCTTAAGAGGATGTGAATGATGCTGAATGGGTGTAGACAACGAGAGGTTCTCCAGTAGTAGTACCAAAATATTCAAAGGCCTTTTTCTCAAAAGTGAGTTCACAAGTTTTTCAACTTTCAAAGCATAATTACTTCCCCATTGTTCCTCAACTGTAGTATATGATATAAGATTTTGTAGCTCTGAGTCTCTACTTTTATCCAATGTAAAGAAGAAAAAAAATGTCATCAAATTTTGTGACATAAGACCAATTTGAGCTTGTTAGTCACAAATGGGGAGTGCCAGGGAACACTGGAAATAACTAAAGGATTTGATATCAAATTAGCTCTGTTGGAAACAAAATTATTTGATCTCAAATTAGCTCTGGAGGCAACAACAGAGGACATTAGGTATTGTGGTGTTCCTTGAGCAAAAACCAAGGAGTTATTTTCTAAAGCCTTCACTTCTCTCTGAACGTGCTGATCAAGTTTAGCAGGAGCTGATTTTAAAAGGAATCGAGTCTATCCTGGCTCGCTTTGCAGTGAAGAGCATTCCAACCTAGCTAAAAAGACGCTCACAGGCGGCAGAGGCAGACAGGCCTGTGTTCAGTTTGAAGGACAGTTTCCATGTATGGAAAGGAATGAAGCAAGTCCATCTTGTCTGACTCACAAGCAAGGTACCCATCCAGCTCCCCTGTACCTTGTCACGTTTTTTGGGCATCAGTGATGAGAAGAAAATATTCATTCTGCATTCAGATGAATGCTGCCTCTGTTGCTCTGTCTCATCCTCTGCCATTATGTCAAGATGATGCTTCAGGTAGACCAAACCTGTATAGTGGCAAATTCACAACATACACATATTGAATATTCCTGCAAATTCTGCTTTATGTGGCAACTTAGTTTATCATATAATTGACATTACTAATTTTCCATACTCAGCTTCTGAGACTGAAGTGAGATTGTCAGATGTTGTCTAACCTGAAAAGTTGTCTAATGTTGAATTTAGTCAATGTCTAGCTGTACCTATTGTGTAGACTAACACAGTTATATGCACAGTTAGATTTACAGAGTCTCTGGCTTTTAGATTGATGTTATTCTAATTTACACATACAACATACAATACATAGCTTGAAATCCTAGGTCTCTTTAAAACTTGTTTGGGATAGGGGCAGTATTTTGACGTGCGGTTGAAAAAACGTACCCAAAGTAAACACTTTGGCTGTAGTGTTTCCAAGCACGTGAATGAGAGCGTGTTCTTTGGTATTTTTCTCCAGTAAAGAGACTAACGATTCTCTGTCTTAAATTTGTAGTTTATTTACGTATTAGGGTACCTAAGTTTTGATTATAAACATTGTTTGACTTGTTTGGAAAAGTTTATTAGTAACGTTTGGGATTCATTTTGTAAGCATTTTGAAGGAGGGAAACCGGTGGATTATTGACTGAAGCGTGCCAGCTAAACTGAGTTTTTATACATTATCGAACAAAAGGACCATTTGTGATGTTACTGGGACCTTTTGGAGTGCCACAGAAGAAGATCATCAAAGGTAAGGCATTTATTATATCGCTATTTCTGACTTTCGTGTCGCACCTGCCTGGTTGAAATATGTTTTTCATGGTTTTGTATGTGGGGCGCTGTCCTCAGATAATCACATTGTGTGTTTTCGCCGTAAAGCCTTTTTGAAATCTGACACAGCGGCTGGATTAACAAGAAGTTAAGCTTTATTTTGATGTATTACATGTGTGATTTTATGAAAGTTAGATATTTATAATACTGTAGTTTGAATTTCGCGCACTGCAATTTCACCGGATGTTGTCGAGGTGTCCTGCTAGCGGCACGCCTTTCCCAAGTTAAATACTGTCATCACCAAGCACGCTAACGTGAGATAGCTAGCTAATTCACTCTAGCTCACTTGCTGATGGTAGCAAGGTAGACCATAGGCTGTCGTTTCCAATGGGATAAAATTAATCATAGTGGGCAGAACAAGCAAGGTGGGCAGAGCCAAGCACGAGGTAGTGAGTTTCTATTGGCACGTTCTAGCATTTATTTGCATATTTCCATTAGGGTATGCCTACTCTTTGAAGTGCGCATGTGCAATTACTCCATTCACCCTTGCACTGCTTCAAAACAACTACATTTTTAGTGACTTTGGCAGAGGGTAGTCTACAAAACTCAGTCCACTCTGATTGTTACAGATTTTAGTTTTGGAAACAGAAACCTGTATGGAGATCAAATGTTTCATTGATGAGAAAATATGCAGAATGTCGGCCAAAATCCATCTTTTTCCATCTTCTCCCACAGCCAGGCACTGAGCTTCCTCTCATCACTATATTTGGTAGTGAATGGAACGCCAACCGGATGCTTCACATTTTTACATTGGGTGAAATATCTGTTTTATCTGTGATGTTAGCCTAATGTTGTTAGCTAGCTCAGATAACTTACATGGCTAGTCAGCTAGCCACCACCACACATAGCGACATTGACGTGCTAGCCATAACAGCTATCATCATCGGGTGGGGGTTAGCCATGTAGCTAACTAGATAGCTAACTTAGCTGCAAGGATAGCTTGATAATGTTAGCACACTGGACTACTAGGCTAACGCTAACATAGCTAACATAAGTTATACTTTTAGATAGATAGCTATACTAGCTGCTAAAGCCATCCATAGTTAAATGTTTTAGCATTTATAGCTAGCTAGTTATCTTACCTCTACAATGTTTCCTCAAGTTTGAGGCAGAGTTAGTGTAAGCTGCCACCTCCGCCATCCTGGGTAAGCAAAGCTTGCATTGCGTTGCCTCTCCTGTGCTTGAAGGATAACTGGTCACAGTCTCCTCCGTCTCCATTCTTTTCACACATCGGTTTGAAACTTTTTCTCTCTTTCACTATATGTCTTAAACAAAAATTATTTTTAGCTTTTAAAAAATATTCCGACCATAATCGTTCAGTTTGTATGCATGCACAGCTTGATTTGATTGGGCTGTATTGGCTCGATGCGTGAAATTTGATTGAATTGGTCACAGACTAAACAACGATGAGCAATTTTTTCTGTCTCCAATGAGCTCTCGCAAACTTTCCATGCCCACATGATGTATTCTTATAGATATCCTACAAAATTGTACTCTGTAACGGATGGTTTTAATAAGGTAGTGAAGTACAGTACTTTATTCAAAACATACCTAAGCGTAAAATGACTGACTTTGAAAAATAATCGAAGTACAAGTACTCAGAAAAGCTACTCAATTAAAGTATGGAGAGTATTTGTAATTTGTTACTTCCACCCTGCATGGACGTCTATACCAGGCAGTTCCAGAGGAAGGCCCTAAAAATTATCAAGTGGTACCGGTGCAATAAACCAGGAACCTGAACTGCTTCTACACCCAAGTCATAAGACTGCTAAATAGTTAACCAAATAGCTACCTGGACTATCTGCATTGACCCTTTCTTTTTATCTGCATTGAACTTTTTTGACTCATCACATATGCTGCTGCTACTGTTTATCATACAGTATACCCTGTTGCTTAGTCACTTTACCCCTACCTATATGTACATATCAACCTCAATTACCTCATACGCCTGTACATTGACTTGGTTCTGGTACCCCGTGTATACAGCCAAGTTATCATTACTCATTATGTATTTATTCCTTGTGTTATTTTTCTATTATTTCACTCTGCATTGCCAATAAGTAAGCATTTCACTTTTAGTCTACACCTGTTGTTTATGAAGCATGTGACAAATACAATTGTATCTGATTGCGTGCTTGTGTGTGTGTATGTATTTGTGTGTAACCACGCAACTGCATATATGGAATGGAAGGATTGGGGTCTATAACACATTGGTCTTTTGTTTTTTCACCTTTCATTTCTGAACTTTTCTGCACTTTACACCATCGCTTCTAGTATTCTTATTTTGATACTTACGCACTTTGATACTCACGCATCATTTCGAGGCCTCACTAGACATGATCATTACATGATGCCACAACACCGTTCACGACGCTTGGAAATGTCAAGCTGTAAAACACAATCCAAATGGTTTGTCTCAACATTCATACTTTTAGGAACACTGTGTTGGATCTCCCATTTAGGGATGCTGGAGAACAGGCATGAAACTTCAGGAAGAAATGCATGATTCTAGGTCATTTTAAAATCCCATTATCTTTCAGTAAGGATGGTGGAGCTTTTCAGGTGGCCATGTGCACAGATATTCCATCTCTCTCTTTTCCTCTCATTTCTCCATTCATTATTCCACAGTAGGCTACACCTCTTTTGGAGAGGGTCTGCTTCTCTGCCTGTAAAAGCGATTTGAATAACTTAAATCCCTTGAATTTCAATTTGCATACTTTTGAAGGTATTGAATGGTGTTACCACTACGTGCATTGATTTGTCATTGCATTCTTGGAATGAGGCCTGTTCTAGATCAAAGGGAAGAGGGGGATATGAAAAGGGGAATGTCTTTGAAAGTGTATGTGTCATTCCCTTGGTTGAACCATAGGATTCTGAAGTCAAGTGAGGAGTAATGAACTGCAGAGAAATGCATAATGGAGACTGAGGCAGTCTAGGAAGGTGAAATGGCAAGAAGAAGGTATTAGATGAGGTGATGTTTTCCCTTATTATAGAGTCTACTTGTTGCTGCGTACAATCTAAATGGCCAAGTTTACCATGAACTGCCACTGAATGTCGTTTTTTTTTGTTGCAGAAGGCTGGCCACTACAAGGAAGTGACTAGCGTGAGGTTGAAGAAAAGTAAGAAGTGGAAAGGAGAAAGAGAAGAGGGTGAGAGACTAATTAAAAGTGGTTGTAGATTAAAAAGCCGTTTGCTGCAATCAGCACCCACTGTGTGGAAATGCCACAGGCTGCTAAAAACGGGGATGCAGTTGAAGACCTGTGCAAAACGCTTGCTCTAATGATGGTGTGTTAACACTGCATGTGCTAATAGCGTGAGTAGACTTTTAAGTGCTGGTCCAGTTCCCCATGAACTACCCTGCAGAGACAATCCAGAAGAAATGACGGTCCGCTTTAAATGAAATGCAGCTTATAAAGGCATCGCAAAGACTTCATCAAATCATCTATAGCTGTATTTCATGCTCGTTTATAAATGTGGCATAACTGTGTGACATAACCACCAATGTCAAATATGCCATAAACATGTGCTTTATAAAGGGTGTCATAAGCACTGCTTAATAAAGGCTTTATAAATCATATTAAATGAAGGCTTCACAAAACACTTATAACCTTATCATGCATGTTGATAGAGCATTGCAATGCCAGGATAGTAGGTTCGATTTCCAGGGACCACCCATACGTAAAAATGTATGCGCAAACGTAGTGCTTCTCCTTGCCCCAACCTGGGCTTGAACCAGGGTTCCTCTGAACACAACGACAAGTCACTCACAAAACATTGTTACCTGTTAGTTCACAAAAGCTGTGGCCCTTGCAGAACAAGGGAAACAACCACTTCAAGGTTTCAGAGCGAGTGACGTCACCGACTTCACACCGGCTACAAATGCACGCATAACCACTGCTGAAAAAATACAGAATTGACCAGCAAAGGATGGTGGCCAGCCCTCGTTGTGTTTTCGCTGGTGACCAGGCTTTGTTGTGTTTTCGCTGGTGACCAGCCTTCGCTGTGTTTTCGTTGGACACCAGCCTTAGCTGTGTTCTTGCTGGTGTCCAATGAAAACACAGCGAAGGCTGGTCACCAGCAAAAACACAACAAAGTATTTTGCTGTGTTCTGGACACTGGTGACCAGCATAAATTGGTCACCAGCATACCAGAATATGCGGGTCACCTGCAAAACGCAGATTGACATAAAGTGTAGCGAACTCTATCCTTAGGGCAGAAGCGTTATCATTGGTTATTGCGAAAAGATCAAGAGGCATGGTTTACGCTAGGTTTTTTTCACAAGTCTGACCGTCATCACAATGAGTAGATGAGACTTTTTCTTTTAATAAATTAAAACAATTCCTCTTGATTGCGAGCTTGCTAACTCGCTAGATTTACTTTGAAGAAGCATATTTAACTAATTGTTTTTGGATGGGGGAGTATGGCTAGGCTACATTGGGAAACTAGCTAGCTAATGTTAGCTTAGCTAGCGAGGTAACAAGATAGCAAGTTTTTTTCCGAGAAGCATGTTTACCAGTCACATGAATATATAGTAGACACGGATAATGGTGATGCTAGCAGCGTTAGAAACGTGTTAACTGGCCAGCTAGCAAGCTAGAATTTAGTTAATCTAGATGGAATAAACTACCTAGAAGTAGCATGTTCTGTGAACCTGATTGTAAACAAATTGTTATTTTTAGCAGCTAGATAGTAAGTTACTAGACATCGAGTTCTGTGCCACAGACCACTGCACAAAAGTATTAGCTAGCTATTTACTTTTAGACTGACTGCTTTGCTGGAGCCAAGAGCTCCCTCAGGACAACCGCTATTCTGCCTCAAATCAGTAGATGTTACTTGTAATTCAATTAATCCCATACAATTAAATTCATCCCTGCCCGTGCATTTCAAGTAAGTGACATTCTGACTGTTCCGATTTTTTGACAAGGGGAACACAGCTAAATGTTTTGGACAAATGCAATTCCAGTTGAATACATTCAGTTGTACAACTGTCTAGGTATCTCCCTTTTCCTTCCCTTTCCCTAATTAACACATGGTCTTTTGTGTAGTTCACCATCCAGATGTCTGCTGGTATTACAAGAGATAATAATTGTATCTGCTTAAATGGTGGGTGGTGTAACAGGTTTCTTCTTCCTCTGAGGAGGAGGAGTAAGTAGGAAGGATCGGAGGACCAAAATGCAGCATGGTATGTATCCATAATGTGATTTAATGGAAAATGAATACAAAAGACCAAGAGAATCAAGATGAAAACCGAAACAGTCCCGAATGGTGCAAACACTGAAACTGAAAAATAATCACCTACAACTCAAAGGTGAAACTAGGCTACCTAAGTATGGTTCTCAATCAGGGACAATGATTGACAGCTGCCTCTGATTGAGAACCATACCAGGCCAAACACAGAAATCCCAAATCATAGAAAAAAGAACGTAGACTGCCCACCCCAACTCACGCCCTGACCATACTAAAACAAAGATAAAACAAAGGAACTAAGGTCAGAACGTGACAGTTGGGAGATTTTGTTGGCCAATATACATTTCTTACTAGCATAAATTTAAAACATAAGAACTACTGCCTACTATAGCTGTGGCAGATGGGGTGGGATTTCTGTTAATTATACATATCATCCGCAGATAAAGCTTCCGATCATTGCTTACAGCTGTATAACCTACCACATAGGGCCTATTAATTGATCCCCCCTCTGTACAGTATCTTTCACAAATCGCACATTGATTATAGCCTGTTACTCTGGTCTATCACATGCATTATAACAGGGATCATCAACTAGATTCGGCCACGGGACAATCCTTTCTTGAGCGGATGGTCAGGGGGCTGGAACATAATTTCAAATAATTTGTAGACTGCGAATTGACTGCAAGAAGCCCAAACAGATACTTGACTAAAACAATCATTTCAAACATTGCTTGCATTTGTGTACGATCACATATCTCTATTATGTGTGATTTGCTGTTGTTTTGCAGTCTTTTATGTCCAACAATAAAAAAATACATATTTTATATTTTTTGCTCAGAAAATTTGGGGGAGCAAATAAATGACCCGGGTGCCAAATTCAGCCCACGGGCAGCCAGTTGGGAAACCTTGCATTATAATATCTATAATTTGCACAATGCATGTGAAATTGCAGAGAAATACTCATTTAGTAGAGTAGAATGACAATTCTCCTTATGTATTCATTATGTATTTGTCCATTGCCAAAAAACAGATTATGGATGGTTCTGCATGATAAAATACAACCAATGTGCAGCCTTTTTTAATCATTAGCCATTAGACAGCTGTTTGTTTCTCATGGTTAGCTATGAATTCTGTTTGGTGTTGTAATAATAACAATCATTTTGTGGGTGCTTAGGTTTGTCCTATTTCAGACATGTACAAGTGTGTATTAATACACACGTGTGGATTAGAAATGTGTTTTTTGCATATCCCACTCTCCCTGAGACACCCTCGGAGAGTGGAGTCACGGCCGGGTCTGCTATTATCAACGGCGACCGTGGAGAAATTAGGGTTAAGTGCTTTGCTCAAGGGCACATTGACAGATTTTTCACATTGTTGGCCCAATGCTCTAACTGCAAGGCTACCTGTCGCCCTGAATATGTGTAGAGGGTGAGGAGTGGATGTGCACTGGACAAACAGTCTAGTTGGGGCAGAGATAATGTCCATTCCCTTTTTTCATGTCCGCTCTTATTATTGAATGACAATGACTACTTTTTCCGGCCTCTGATTTGTGATCATCGGGTAATGTAGAGAGAGACAAAGCGTAATCAAATGCTGATGTTCTGCTGTGGGAACTAACTACTGTATACCGTTTTCAAACAGAATTCCTGCAGATTATGAGGGTGTCTGTGCCTGGCATCCTCATCGGGAAATTATGGCCACACAATTTCTATGACTAAACTATTGAGCAGACCTGAGCAAAAATGCTATTGGTGTTTTGAAATACCACAGGTCTCCTGTAACCTTATATCAAACCTATTAACATAATTATATTTGACTTTATAGGTCAAGGATGCCTTCTTTGCCCTAGAGGGTCCGGTATGTATGCAAAACGGATTTGCTCTCAAATGTCATTCATGTCTCTTATTAAGCATTAGCATTAAGTGTTGGCGATGACATCCCAGACAATGAGCAAGATTTTGGATGGGACAACCCAGGCCCATAGCAGACTTTTCTGCAAGGTATGATTCAAAGATGAATAAAATGAGGCGCGGCTCTGTGCTTGTAGCGTACGAGGGATGGTTAGGGGGAAGGTGTTGTCTATCACCCAGGAAAACAGCAACATTAAAACTCCCTTTGCCATAATCATGCAGGACACTTTGGTATGATTCATGTGATTCATGTGAAAATTGTCATTCTGTCATCAATTACCCGAACATTTTACTTAGAGAGACAAGGATAGATAAGGGGAGATGGACACGGTATCCACGCAGGAGTAGAGGTGTCACCATGGGAAAAGAGAGGGACACGGGATCAAATAGCTGCAATAGAATAGAAAGGGAACGACGACCCCCCCAGCATTTCAACAACATTTGCAGCATAATTTAAAAGAGAGACACGGCAGTAAACTCAGTCGGGGGCAGGAGGAACAGAGGGGCTGTAACGTAGACTCAGGGAGGCAGGAAGCACGTGCAGTTAGTGAGTTTAATGACGAAGAACATAGAACAATACAAAATAAGAAAAGCATCTTAACCAGGGAACATAACCAATATTGCCTTGTGGGTGATAACTACATAGTGCTATATTAATGGCAAGTAATCAGGGAGATAATGAAGTCCAGGTGTGCCTAATGAGGCGCAGGTGTGCGTGATGAAGGTTGCCTGGTATGTGTAAGGCTGGGTTGCCAGGACCGGTGGTTAGTAGACAGGCGACGTGGAGAGGGGTAGTGGGAATGGACGTGACAGTGGCAACAAGGGGGTGAAGGGCTACCCCCACAACAGCGACTTGGGGCAGGAGCAACAGAGGGGAAACAAGGGTGTGAGGGACTACCCCCACGAGGACCACTAAAACACCCAGGACCACCGTTAGTACCATCTCAACCTACTCGGCCGCCTCGTTGAGTAATCTCACCTGACAACTGAAAATGTCAGTTAGCTCCCTGAGCTTAAACCAAGGCCTCATCACATAGCCACGGCTTTAGTTTAGTGCACTGAGGTATTGTTGCAAGCGAGAAAACAGACAAGAACAGCTTCAGGTGGATTTTGCATTTCTTTTGCTGGGGACAGTCTTTTACTTGAAGAGGGTGGGTTTATGTGATGAGTGGGTGACATTGGCTGGACTTTGTGGGGTTTATTGAATGTACGGTACATCGTGTTAAAGACATTACTTCACTATTTACAGATGACATTCTGATTGACCGGGCTGAAGGAGACCTCAAGATAGGACTGTACAGTTCTGCTCTTAGATCAGCAGAATACCCAGTTGACTCCAACTGCTCTTAGAGAAGCAATAGCGAGACCTAGTTGGCAGATTTCTGTTCTAAGAGCAGCAGTGATAGTTTACTTGTGCTGCTTGTCATAGCCATGTGAGGAAGATTTTGGGGTGTGGGGGTGCTTCGATTTTGTTGCAGATGGCCGTGTCATTCCACTAACACAGGACTAGTAAAAACAATATACAGTATTGAGATTGTTTGGGATGAGTTGGACCGCAGAGTGAAGGAAAAGTAGCCAACAAGTGATCAGCATATGTGGGAACTCCTTCAAGACTGTTGGAAAAGCATTCCAGGTGAAGCTGGTTGAGAGAATGCCAAGAGTGTGCAAAGCTGTCATCAATGCAATGGTTGGAAGAATCTCAAATATAAAATATATTTTTCAAATCAAATCAAATGTTATTTGTCACATACACATGGTTAGCAGATGTTAATGCGAGTGTAGCGTGTAAGGGGATAAAGAATATGTACATAAGGATATATGAATGAGTGATGGTACAGAGCAGCATAGGCAAGATACAGTAGATGGTATCGAGTACAGTATATACATATGAGATGAGTATGTAAACAAAGTGGCATAGTTAAAGTGGCTAGTGATACATGTATTACATAAGGATGCAGTCGATGATATAGAGTACAGTATATACGTATGCATATGAGATGAATAATGTAGGGTAAGTAACATTATATAAGGTAGCATTGTTTAAAGTGGCTAGTGATATATTTACATCATTTCCCATCAATTCCCATTATTAAAGTGGCTGGAGTTGAGTCAGTGTCAGTGTCAGTGTGTTGGCAGCAGCCACTCAATGTTAGTGGTGGCTGTTTAACAGTCTGATGGCCTTGAGATAGAAGCTGTTTTTCAGTCTCTTGGTCCCAGCTTTGATGCACCTGTACTGACCTCGCCTTCTGGATGATATCGGGGTGAACAGGCAGTGGCTCGGGTGGTTGATGTCTTTGATGATCTTTATGGCCTCCTGTAACATCGGGTGGTGTAGGTGTCCTGGAGGGCAGGTAGTTTGCCCCCGGTGATGCGTTGTGCAGACCTCACTACCCTCTGGAGAGCCTTACGGTTGTGGGCGGAGCAGTTGCCGTACCAGGCGGTGATACAGCCCGCCAGGATGCTCTCGATTGTGCATCTGTAGAAGTTTGTGAGTGCTTTTGGTGACAAGCCGAATTTCTTCAGCCTCCTGAGGTTGAAGAGGCACTGCTGCGCCTTCTTCACGATGCTGTCTGTGTGAGTGGACCAATTCAGTTTGTCTGTGATGTGTATGCCGAGGAACTTAAAACTTGCTACCCTCTCCACTACTGTTCCATCGATGTGGATAGGGGGGTGTTCCCTCTGCTGTTTCCTGAAGTCCACAATCATCTCCTTAGTTTTGTTGACGTTGAGTGTGAGGTTATTTTCCTGACACCACACTCCGAGGGCCTTCACCTCCTCCCTGTAGGCCGTCTCGTCGTTGTTGGTAATCAAGCCTACCACTGTTGTGTCGTCCGCAAACTTGATGATTGAGTTGGAGGCGTGAGAGGCCACGCAGTCGTGGGTGAACAGGGAGTACAGGAGAGGGCTCAGAACGCACCCTTGTGGGGCCCCAGTGTTGAGGATCAGCCGGGTGGAGATGTTGTTGCTTACCCTCACCACCTGGGGGCGGCCCGTCAGGAAGTCCAGTACCCAGTTGCACAGGGCGGGGTCGAGACCCAGGGTCTCAAGCTTGATGACGAGCTTGGAGGGTACTATGGTGTTGAATGCCGAGCTGTAGTCGATGAACAGCATTCTCACATAGGTATTCCTCTTGTCCAGATAGGTTAGGGCAGTGTGCAGTGTGGTTGAGATTGCATCGTCTGTGGACCTATTTGGGCGGTAAGCAAATTGGAGTGGGTCTAGGGTGTCAGGTAGGGTGGAGGTGATATGGTCCTTGACTAGTCTCTCAAAGCACTTCATGATGACGGAAGTGAGTGCTACGGGGCGGTAGTCATTTAGCTCAGTTACCTTAGCTTTCTTGGGAACAGGAACAATGGTGGCCCTCTTGAAGCATGTGGGAACAGCAGACTGGTATAGGGATTGATTGAATATGTCCGTAAACACACCGGCCAGCTGGTCTGCGCATGCTCTGAGGGCGCGGCTGGGGATGCCGTCTGGGCCACGTTTAAATGTCTTACTCACCTCGGCTGCAGGGAAGGAGAGTCTGCATGTTTTTGTTGCAGGCCGTGTCAGTGGCACTGTATTGTCCTCAAAGCGGGCAAAAAAGTTATTTAGTCTGCCTGGGAGCAAGAAATCCTGGTCCGTGACTGGGCTGGATTTCTTCTTGTAGTCCGTGATTGACTGTAGACCCTGCCACATGCCTCTTGTGTCTGAGCCGTTGAATTGAGATTCTACTTTGTCTCTGTACTGACGCTTAGCTTGTTTGATAGCCTTGCGGAGGGAATAGCTGCACTGTTTGTATTCGGTCATGTTACCAGTCACCTTGCCCTGATTAAAAGCAGTAGTTCGCGCTTTCAGTTTCACGCGAATGCTGCCATCAATCCACGGTTTCTGGTTAGGGAATGTTTTAATCGTTGCTATGGGAACGACATCTTCAACGCACGTTCTAATGAACTCGCACACCGAATCATTGTATTCGTCAATATTGTTATCTGACGCAATACGAAACATATCCCAGTCCACGTGATGGAAGCAGTCTTGGAGTGTGGAGTCAGCTTGGTCGGACCAGCGTTGGACAGACCTCAGCGTGGGAGCCTCTTGTTTTAGTTTCTGTCTGTAGGCAGGGATCAACAAAATGGAGTCGTGATCAGCTTTTCCGAAAGGAGGGCGGGGCAGGGCCTTATATGCGTCGCGGAAGTTAGAGTAACAATGATCCAAGGTTTTTCCACCCCTGGTTGTGGAATCGATATGCTGATAAAATTTAGGGAGTCTTGTTTTCAAATTAGCCTTGTTAAAATTCCCAGCTACAATGAATGCAGCCTCCGGATAAATGGATTCCAGAGTCAAATAAAGTTCGTTCAGAGCCATCGATGTGTCTGCTTGGGGGGGGATATATACGGCTGTGATTATAATCGAAGAGAATTCTCTTGGTAGATAATGCGGTCTACATTTGATTGTGAGGAATTCTAAATCAGGTGAACAGAAGGATTTGAGATCCTGTATGTTTCTTTCATCACACCATGTCTCGTTAGCCATAAGGCATACGCCCCCGCCCCTCTCTTACTTGGCTGCACCGCCTCTGATAGCGTCTCTCCAGTGAGCCATGTTTCCGTGAAGCAAAGAACGTTACAGTCTCTGATGTCCCTCTGAAATGCTACCCTTGCTCGGATTTCAACCTATTTTGGTTTGTTCAACACGTTTTTGGTTACTACATGATTCAATGTGTGTTATTTCATAGTCTTCTTCTCTTCCTCCATGCTTCACGGGGGGGACTACACTACATTTGGAATCATCAGACTAAAGAACAGATTTCCACCGTTCTAATGTCCATTGCTCGTGTTTCTTTGCCCAAGCGAGTCTCTTCTTTTATTGGTGTCCTTTAGTAGTGTTTTTTTTTGCAGCAATTTGACCTCTGAACAGTTTATGTTGAGATGTGTCTGTTACTTGAAGCATTTATTTGGCCTGAAATTTCCTTTCCTGTGGCGGTCCCTCATGGGAGCCAGTTTCATCATATCACTTGATGATTTTTGTGACTGCACTTGAAGAAACTTTTAAAGTTCTTGAAATGTTCAGCATTGACTGACCTTCATGTCAGTCAATGTAATGATGGATTGTCGTTTCTCTTTGCTTATATGAGCTGTTCTTGCAATAATATGGACTTGGTCTTTTACCAAATAGGGCAATATTCTGTATACAACCCCTACCTTGTCACAGCACAACTGATTGGCTCAAAATAACTTTTAACAATACACACCTGTCACGTATACTCCCTCTCCGGCCTCTAGGTCATCAGGCTGCTGATTATCCCGCACACCTGTCACCATCGTCTCGCGCACCTGTGCCTCTTGACACTCACATGGACTCCTTCATCTCCTTGATTATCTGTCACTCTCCTTGGTTCTTTCCTCATGTGTTCTTGACTCTTTTTTCATGTCGGTGCATTATTTGTGTTTCGTGTTTATTTTATCTATTAAAACACTCACTCCCTGAACTTGCTTCCTGACACTCAGCGCACATCGTTACAACACCTGTTAATTGAAATGCATTCCAAGTGACTGCATCATGAAGCTGGTTGAGAGAATGCAAAGAGTGTGCATAGCTGTCATCTAGTCAAAGGGTGGCTACTTTGAAGAATCTCAAATATAAAATATATTTAGATTCGTTCAGCACTTTTTTGGTTACTACATGTTTCCATGTGTGTTATTTTCACACCCTGATATATTTCACTTGTCTTTTTGCTTGTCTCCACCCTCTTCCAGGTGTCGCCCATCTTCCCATTATCCCCTGTGTATTTATACCTGTGTTCCAGTTCGTCTTGTCTTGTCAGGTCTTACCAGCGTTCTTTCCTGCCTTCCTGTTTCCTAGTTTTTCCCGGTTCTGACCATTCTGCCTGCCCTGACCCCGAGCCTGCCTGCCGTCCTGTACCTGCCTGACTCTGACATGATCATGAATATCTGCCTGCCCTTTGCCTGCCCTGTGTTTCTAATAAATCATCTGAGAACTGTACTATCCGCCTATCGTGTGTGAATCTGGTTCAAATCCCGAGTCGTGATAGTTATTTCATAGTTTTGAAGTTTTCGCTATTATTCTACAATGTAAAGATAGAGATTTTTTGACTGGAACTGTATATATATTCATGTTTTCTTACAATACAGATTATTCAGGGGATGCTGCAGCACCCTCAGCAGCGGCTATACTGCTCCTAGAACAGCAACATCAAGATAGTGTAGTTATGCTCTTAGAGCAGCAGAATACCCAGTTGACTCCAACTTGTCTAAGACCAGTATAATCAAGTTGAAACAATTTTGTTTTAAGAGCAGCCATGCTCCTCTTTTACTTGTGCTGCTCCTAAAACAGGAACATCAGGATAACATCGTACAGACTGATGTGTCTCCCCTGTTTTAAATAAAGCTGAAATAAAATAAAGCATTAGTGATACACTAAATAAAGGTTAAATAAAAACATAATGGAGTGACATATTATTGAGTTCTTCCTTTATACACAAATGCAGTGTTGTAAGGCCATAAGGATGTAGTGACAGTACAATGAGATTAACATGACTACATAAAGTATTCACAAATCACCAAACATTTATTTCAAAGTTGCAGTATGTGAAAACGTAAGTTAACCAAAAACATGTGCCTTAAAAGCCATGTTAGTCCACTGTATTTAAAGTTGCTCTGACAGCATTTTCAGACCACTACAATGATGCTCTGAGGACACGATGACTACAGTCTATAATCCTGCCCTGAGGATAGTGGTTTAAGGCTACCTTTCATGGGTGTCGGATTTACTGTTTCACATGGTAGTTTAAAGAATCACGGTAAGATGTTCAAGAAAACAAATAGGCTCGATTACAGATGTTGTTAGCATCTGACTCCTGAGTGATCTGTTCTTGCTCATTTTTGGTCTATGACATTTCAGATTTTGATATGATAATACATCACAAAGTATTTAAGACGTAGTGAAGTACTTTTTCAAAGTAACTTTAGTTAAGTTAACTATTTTTTTCTTAAGGTTAGTTGACATTGACACGTTCAGCTCCGGTAAGGTCATCAAGGTAGCTAAAGAGGGAATATACAGTGCCTTGCGAAAGTATTCGGCCCCCTTGAACTTTGCGACCTTTTGCCACATTTCAGGCTTCAAACATAAAGATATAAAACTGTATTTTTTTGTGAAGAATCAACAACAAGTGGGACACAATCATGAACTGGAATGACATTTATTGGATATTTCAAACTTTTTTAACAAATCAAAAACTGAAAGATTTTGCATGCTAAATTATTCAGCCCCTTTACTTTCAGTGCAGCAAACTCGCTCCAGAAGTTCAGTGAGGATCTCTGAATGATCCAATGTTGACCTAAATGACTAATGATGATAAATACAATCCACCTGTGTGTAATCAAGTCTCCGTATAAATGCACCTGCACTGTGATAGTCTCAGAGGTCCGTTAAAAGCGCAGAGAGCATCATGAAGAACAAGGAACACACCAGGCAGGCCCGAGATACTGTTGTGAAGAAGTTTAAAGCCGGATTTGGATACAAAAAGATTTCCCAAGCTTTAAACATCCCAAGGAGCACTGTGCAAGCGATAATATTGAAATGGAAGGAGTATCAGACCACTGCAAATCTACCAAGACCTGGCCGTCCCTCTAAACTTTCAGCTCATACAAGGAGAAGACTGATCAGAGATGCAGCCAAGAGGCCCATGATCACTCTGGATGAACTGCAGAGATCTACAGCTGAGGTGGGAGACTCTGTCCATAGGACAACAATCAGTCGTATATTGCACAAATCTGGCCTTTATGGAAGAGTGGCAAGAAGAAAGCCATTTCTTAAAGATATCCATAAAAAGTGTTGTTTAAAGTTTGCCACAAGCCACCTGGGAGACACACCAAACATGTGGAAGAAGGTGCTCTGGTCAGATGAAACCAAAATTGAACTTTTTGGCAACAATGCAAAACGTTATGTTTGGCGTAAAAGCAACACAGCGCATCACCCTGAACACACCATCCCCACTGTCAAACATGGTGGTGGCAGCATCATGGTTTGGGCCTGCTTTTCTTCAGCAGGGACAGGGAAGATGGTTAAATTTGATTGGAAGATGGATGGAGCCAAATACAGGACCATTCTGGAAGAAAACCTGATGGGAGTCTGCAAAAGACCTGAGACTGGGACGGAGATTTGTCTTCCAACAAGACAATGATCCAAAACATAAAGCAAAATCTACAATGGAATGGTTCAAAAATAAACATATCCAGGTGTTAGAATGGCCAAGTCAAAGTCCAGACCTGAATCCAATCGAGAATCTGTGGAAAGAACTGAAAACTGCTGTTCACAAATGCTCTCCATCCAACCTCACTGAGCTCGAGCTGTTTTGCAAGGAGGAATGGGAAAAAATGTCAGTCTCTCGATGTGCAACCTGATAGAGACATACCCCAAGCGACTTACAGCTGTAATCGCAGCAAAAGGTGGCGCTACAAAGTATTAACTTAAGGGGGCTGAATAATTTTGCACGCCCAATTTTTCAGTTTTTGATTTGTTAAAAAAGTTTGAAATTTCCAATAAATGTCATTCCACTTCATGATTGTGTCCCACTTGTTGTTGATTCTTCACAAAAAAATACAGTTTTATATCTTTATGTTTGAAGCCTGAAATGTGGCAAAAGGTCGCAAAGTTCAAGGGGGCCGAATACTTTCTCAAGGCACTGTATGTAAGAAAAAAATCATGCATAATGAAAATATTGAATTTGTGAAATACTGTGTGTGTAGTGTTCATTTAGTCTACATCGTTACTTGTAGAGACATCAGTGACTACTGGGCATGAACAATTATTAAAGCATGGTGCAGAGTTAGTATCTTTATTATGCTTATTAAGAGCAATATAATGCCTTTGGATAATAAAATGGCAATCATAGTGCTTTGACAATGAGATGTGTATCTCCTCCAAATCTTTGTAACATAGGAAAGGAGGCCACTTAATAGTACTATGAGGATTCCACCCATAGTTTTTCAATGCTATGAGCAGGGCTGAGGTGATGAACAGAAGGCAATCTTTTGGGCACCCCTGTGAAAGCTCTGTGGCAAAGAGGGTCAAAATGAAAGCCCAGCGCAATTACCAACACTTCCTCCACATGATATATATTACCTGATAAGCTGAGCACTCATTCTTCTCTGTTAGTTACTCCTTCCGTTGTCAGAGACGAAGCTGGGAGTCTGCAGTGTCAGACACAGGGAAGAGTGCTTCATTCTATAGCTAGAGGACAACTGATATCTCCAGGAGTGTTAAGTATAACTTTCGTTGTTGTTTAGTATTGTCTTTTTGCTAGCTAGGACCATCTACTTTCAGTGCTGCCTGTCTTCCCAGTAGACTACTTGGTGTGTGAACTGCTGACTGCTATTAACTTGCAGATGATTGTTGACACATCAACGAGGATTAAGGGGCAGGGCAATTTGTGACTGTTTTCGTAATCAGTGGCTGTATTGGAGGGTGAGTGGTTTCTCCTCTACTAAGGCAATCAGCAAATAGTAGCAGGAGGTGTGCTTTTCACCTTTGCAAGGTAATTAGCATTTCATTGGAGTATTTTAGCCTCCCTTGTTTTCTCTGCGGCAGCTATAAGCAGCGGTCTCGTCGCAAAAAGTAAGACCGTAGCTGAAAAAAACCCTAGTTCTGCTGATCTAATTTTGCTCTTTTGTAGCTTTCGCAACTATGTGTGTGTTTTCTATCCTAGTTCACTCCTCTCTTTATAGGCTTTACCTAGGCTCCCCAGCCCTTGTCTGCAATGCTTCTAATTTAGTGTACCCTGCGCACAAAACCAATGTGGAATTCCTGGACTCTGGCAGCATTTGGAACTGTCGATCTGCGGTCAAGAACACCAAGTTCGTTTATTCTCAAGACTAGTGTCCCCCAGGGTCAGCTCGGTTATAAGACCTCTTCTCTCTATACACCAAGTCACTCGGCTCCGTCATATTCTCACATGGTCTCTCCTAACATTGCTATGCGGATGACACTCAATTACTTTTCTCCTTTCCCCTTCTGACACCCTGGTGGTGACACGTATCTCTGCATGCCTAGTACATATATCAACTTGGATGTCGGCCCACTACCTCAAGCTCAACCTCAACAAGATGTAACTGCTCTTCCTCCCAGCAAAGACATGCCCGCTCAAAAACCTCCCCATCAGGGTTGGCGACTCCACGGTGTCCCCCTCCCGGAGTGCAAAGAACCTTGGCGTGGCCTTGGACAACACCATTTAATTGTCTGAAAACATCGAAGCAGTGACTCGCTCCTGCAGGTTCATGCTCTACAACATCTGAAGAGTACGATTCTCTCTCTCTCTCTCTCTCTCTCTCTCTCTCTCTCTCTCTCTCTCTCGGAGGACCTGGACCCTAGGACCATGCCTCAAGACTACCTGGCATGACGACTCCTTGCTGTCCCCAGTCCATGCTGGTCATTTATGAACATTTGAACATCTTGGTCATGTTCTGTTATAATCTCCACCCGGCACAGCCAGAAGAAGACTGGCCACCCCTCATAGTGTGGTTCCTCTCTCGGTTTCTTCCTAGGTTTTGACCATTCTAGGGAGTTTTTCCTAGCCACCGTGCTTCTACACCTGCATTGCTTGCTGTTTGGGGGTTTTGGCTGGGATTCTGTACAGCACTTTGAGATATCAGCTGATGTAAGAAGGGCTTGATTTGATGTAGAAAATATAAAAAATAAAGAACCCTTGAATGAGTAGGTATGTCCAAACGTTTAACTGTTACTGTATATATATATATATATATATATATATATATATAAAAGATAAACAATAATTAGCTGTCTGGTCTTCATTTTGGGTTAGGGTTAGGCATAAGGTTAGCAGTGTGATTAGCGTTTTATTTAAGGTTACGGTTAGGTTTAGAATCAGATTTTGTGACCTATTTGCTTTGCCAGTTAGTGATCACCCTGCAGAGCTGCCTCCAGTACGTGAGTCATCCCAATAAATGCCAACCAACTTGATACGACTTGGCTATTGATCGTAAAAATATATGAGGAGGTATTTAAACACAGTTCAAACAAATACATTGAAAGTGCTGTTTTGCAATAGAATATTTATTGGTTATGGAGGAAGTGAGAGCTCCTTCAACATCCACCGAGCCACCCACCACTATTCCGAGACAGCATGATCGATTGCTGTGATGTATGAAATGCCACAGATTCACAGTAGCATAATACTGCCGGTGTCAATGGAGCCATTGATTTCCTGAATGCATTTCTCCTTGTTATTGTTCTGTGACCTCCCTCAAAGTCATGTACACAAAATTGTTTGTACAATCAAATACATGGGCATACTCATGTAGGTGGTAATGCCTCAGTAACATTTTGAGTCTATGCTTTATGGTGATGGTGTATATTAGTATGTTTTATGGTGATGGTGTATAATATTATGCTTTATGGTGATGGTGTATATTATTATGCTTTATGGTGATGGTGTATAATATTATGCTTTATGGTGATGGTGTATAGTATTATGCTTTATGGTGATGGTGTATATTATTATGCTCTATGGTGATGGTGTATATTATTATGCTTTATGGTGATGGTGTATATTATTATGCTTTATGGTGATGGTGTATATTACTATGCTTTATGATGATGGTGTATATTATTATGCTTTGTGGTGATGGTGTATATTATTATGCTTTGTGGTGATGGTGTATATTATTATGCTTTGTGGTGATGGTGTATATTACTATGTTTTATGGTGATGGTGTATATTACTATGCTTTATGATGATGGTGTATATTACTATGCTTTATGGTGATGGTGTATATTATTATGTTTTATGGTGATGGTGTATATTACTATGCTTTATGGTGATGGTGTATATTATTATGTTTTATGGTGATGGTGTATATTATTATGCTTTATGGTGATGGTGTATAATATTATGCTTTATGGTGATGGTGTATATTATTATGTTTTTTGGTGATGGTGTATATTGTATATTATTGCTATGCCCATTTAAAACCATTTTGTTTTATCATTTCATTTTACATATGCACTCTCAAGTTGTGTACTAAGTCATCCAATTCGCGTGATTTGTTACGAATTTTGCAATTCCTATAATATATGAATTTAGCAATGTGTGCACTATGTTCAAAATCTATTGTGCTTAAGATCCCGGAGTGCATCTTTAAGGATACCCTTGTGATAATATTTACTCAAGTGTATGAGTAACATCAACCCCCAAGTTAGCTTTAAAGTAGCCATATTTGTTTTTAATCAGCAGAAGATGAGAGTAATTACAGAGCTGCCAGACATTTTGTCTCGGCCATTTGTCATGCAGTGCCGCCCCTCTGTCAGCTGTCTACAGAGCACAGGAGGTTGTCCCTTCATCACGGAACCTAAATTAGCAACATCAATAAACATCAGCAGCCTGGGTGTGACCTTAACACAAGGTTGAATGTACTTACTCTTCCAAGTCAATGTAATATACAGGTTATGCTCTTGAATAACTCGACTATAAGTACTCTTTAATAAGGACTTTATATGCTGTGTTAAAAAAGTACATCCTAAAGACACTAACTCAATCACCATCTGCAGTTTTGTTTGATACAAGCTGCTTTGACCCCTATATGTTATCAAGAAGTAGCAAAGTATAAGGTCCTGTTCAAAGCTGATAGTCTGCAATGTACTTCCACCCAGTTTGCTATTCCTCTATCATAGATTAGCATGCATGGACCAACCTCAGAAGCCAATGGGGATTTTCATGGACTGGATAACAAAGTCACAGACACCAATCAACATCTGAGAGCCCATTGATTTGTGGGATAATGAGGCACTGGATAACTGGTTTGCATAGAGTCCCAAGGCAGAGGGAGAGAGAAACAGAGAGAGAGAGAGAGAGAGAGAGAGAGAGAGAGAGAGAGAGAGAGAGAGAGAGAGAGCATCAATACCCGACTCAGAAAGTTTTGGAAAAGCAGACTGAAACTCAGGATCAATGGTACTTCAATTCATTAGCTATAACTGTTTCATAGTTTTACATTCTACCTATTGTCAAAACAAACCAGCCCAGCACAGTACAGTACAGCTCAGTTCGGTTTTCCTTAGCTCTGCTCAGTAGTGTGAAAAGGCTCAAACTCTTATCATCCATGGTGTGATGAAAGAGTCGAGCAGAAAGATACTCATCTTCCCCTCTCTGTCTCCTTCTCAGATGTAGCCCATCATAGACCTGGGAAGGGGTGCGTTTTTTTGTGCAGAGACATTGTAACAATTCATACTCTGTTTATGCTTAAGTGGGATCAAGCACCCAGATCTTTTGGTTGCTGTTGGCGTGCCATCAACTCTGTCAAACCTGCAGTGATGGTGAGAATAGGATGGAAAAGTTTGGGTTTTGAAGACATGTTGTTTCAGTAAGAGGAAGAGCTGTAGGCTGACCTATACCCCAGGAATGGATTGAGAAACACCTGCTCTATACCATGCACCATTAGAGCTGGAGCAATCAAACCTGATATATATGGAGGCTATCTGTCCAACCAAAAAACGTGTCGCCAACACCAAAACGACTATGTCCTAATGCGTCCTAAACGTCTGTCTCTGGAACACTATCTCTTCTTGTCCTCTGTCGCCTTACATATGCTTAATGATGGATACCCATCATTAAGCATAACATTATTGAATGTATGTGGATGGGCTGCGAGACACAGGCGGACAGAGGTGACCGCAGGTGTTTTCTTAACCCACCATCTGTGTCCCAGTTAGTGAATTAACGCTCTGACGGCGTTAATTTAGTTAACGGTGTTTAAAATGAGCTTCAGCATCTATAATTTCCATGGGCTGAATGGCTTTGTGTCAGGCCCTGGCACAGGCAATCTGTCACCGCACGTCCATCTGTCCCGCCTCAATGCGCCATCAGTCAAACACTCTGAAATATTGCCACGGGACACACACACCAAACACTCTGGGAGTTACATCCACACACGCTCAGTGGGGAAATGGTAAGAATAAACAACAACGACAGCGTTGTTCAGTCACTGCACGTGGCTTGAGCTGTTAAAGGCCATCTTTGCCTTTCTTTCTGTTTCCTTAAAGTACGGTAGGAAGAACCTTTTCTCAGAGGGGTCCCTTACAAAGAGAAGGTGAGGGACGAGAGCATTTTATTTGTTGACTTGAGGTACAATGACTGTCGCCAATGGTAAATGTATCCTAGCATTAAAGAAATTGTAAAAATACATAGTCATAAATTGATTCGTCAAGCTATTTTCTCATTCAAAATGCTGGCATAGTGTGTCAGTTAAGGGGCTACCTTTTCTTATGTTTGAATTTGATTCTGTTATGACAAAAATCCTCAAATTATTGCTATTTTCTGATCACAATGTTTTAAAGTTGTTATTGAGACCAGGTGCTGCTGGAAGTGGTGTTGGAGGGCCAGTAGGAGGCACCCTTTCCTCTGGTTAAAATGCCCCAGGGCAATGATTGCCTTGTATAGGGTGCCGTCTTTTGAATGGTACGTTAAGAGTAGGGGTGTTAACCCTGCTGTCCTGGCTAAATTCCCAATCTGGCCCTCATACCATCATGGTCAACTAATCATCCCCCCTCCTCTCCCTCGTCCTTATTCCCCAGGTCGTTGCTGTAAATGAGAACGTGTTCTCGGCAACTTGCCCGGTAAAATAAGGGTTAAATCAATCAAATAAAAATACTTTCTGTTCACAATGTTTCATCTCCATAAATCACTCTATTTTAAGGGTCATAGTCGGAGAGGGGAAGAGATACAGTACAACTGCTGCACAGGAGTACTGGCCGACAAGGCTATTATTTTAACTATGGTTGTGGATGTGGATTGATTATACACAACAGTGACAAATCTGGTGTGCCCAGTTCTACACAGAAATATATAGTACAGTAGCTGTAACTTCAAGAGTTGTCCACTTGACCAGAACTCAACAATAAGCTTTTATAAACATTATGGTGGATTTCAATACAAATTGCAGATGACATTATCAGTTGACCATGCAGCAAAAATACATTTTAACCTCGTTGGCACTGTTCATGTTTGACATTTCATGTCTACCGTTTCGGGCATTGAATATAAAAAACCACATTGTTGTCAAAAAAGGCACTCACACATCTGAGATAATAAGATTATACAAAATTAAAATCCCAATCACTGCTCTTGCTATTATCCCTGCTCTTTATTCAACTTTAATAAACATCAGTGATTTAACTTAGTTAAATGGAAAATCATCAAATGAGGTAAAAGGTCAAAAAGAACCAGAAATATAATATACAATCTATAAGTATATATACAATTAATTTAGAATATGTATGTTATTTCCTCCTAAAACTATGTTTTAGATCATTTAACATGCGTAACAGATGCATTTAAGAACCTGTGTTTACTAACCAACTAGGGATGCAAATTTCGGTCAATTTTGCTGCAGACTCTAGGGACCTCATTAACAAACTCTAATTTTGTTTCCAAAGAGTAAAAAGACATGACCAACATAAAATGCTAGGCATCCATACAAGGAACAGACATTTGAAACATGAAACAATAGCAAGAATATTTTCTAACAGCCAAAGGGGCTATATTGTTGAACATGCAACTGCCAATGTAAAACAGCATTCGTGGAAAAACACTGTTCTAAACAGCCCACCTGATGCGAGCGGTTCCATGTGAGACAGAGATTCTAATTTTTGTTATAAACTTTTTTTTAAAGGATCATTTAAAGATGCAACAACAAGGACAAGTTGCTAATATAACTAGGATTGTGCCTTTGGCTTCTGGGCAATGAAAGAAAATTGATATGAAATCAAATAGCACAGGAAATAAATGCTGGTTTCAACGGCATACAAGGAAGTCTTGATAAAATACAGTGGTTGCTGTTCTGGATTTTCTAGAACCCGATTTGCCATAGCTAAAGATACATAGATTTGTTGTAGCTAAAAACAGTAGCATTTCACTGCACCTACGATAACATCTGCAAAAGTGTGTACGCGACCAATAAAATTGGATTTGATATCTGCGCATGTGCAGGATTTTAAAAAACATAGCTGCCTCCCACTGCCCACTCCTATACCTATTGCATTCCTCAGTTGGCAATTTGTAAGCGTGATTTCATGTTGTTTTTTCAGGAGGGGAGTTAGGCTACATTTGCTTGATTACTCAAATTAAATTCTTCTGTTGCTCTTTGTTTGTTACATACTTTAAGCTGAGACTGCCATATTTGTGGTGTTTGTGGTGACGCCAAAAAACGAGGGGTGTGGTACTAAACAAAGTCATTAGCTATTGGATTATCTCTAACAAATCAGAGTATCAAAGTCAATGACGAATTTTCAAAATGCCGCTTTACTCACGTGTCTTCTGGCTCTGGCCCAACCCATCGGTTTCTGGGACCAATCAGAACTGTTAGAATGTGTTTGCGTTCTATAAATAGTTGGGGAGGTCCTCAGATCCAGACCAATTGTGGAGAAAGAAGCTAACGTCTGTGTCATGACCCCAATTTGTGAAAACAAATTGTATTTTTTTCTGGTTTTTCTGAGTCACTCGTTCATTTTAGTCATTAATTCGTCATTCATTCGTTGTATGTATGAATTAATACAGCAGGATTAATAGCACTCCTCCGGCTCAGCGATTCCGGAGACGTTCACCGACTGTTCTATCATGTGTGTGTAAAGATCCTTAGCTTTGAGAAATAATTTTCCAGAGGGGCGGGGTTGGGGCGAAAACTCCGTATTCACAGCCACGGCCTATAAAATAGTTTCTATGGTTGGATTTGGCTAGGCTACTTTGAAGCATGGTAAGACATGCCTCATAATATGAAGTAAAACATTCAAGTTTCAAATAATTAAGTACATGTTCTCAAAATGCACACTGCTTCCAGCTCATATTGCAAAGTGATGGGCGATGTGCTGATAGCCTGCCTACAGTTGCTTACTGTATGCATTCGAATGGAGGACGCACTTCAATTAGGAGGTGAGAAATAGAAATTGTAGCAATAGAAAGCAGGGATTCTCCTCTATTTAATTGTGGCCATCAAAACTCTGTTTTCAACATGCAATTGCATTTATAATTGTTGCGCAATGATTGGGCTTATAAATTGTCAGTCATAGTAGAATGATTCCTGGAAAATATTGTCACGTTCTGACCATAGTTCTTTTGTGTTTTCTTTGTTTTAGTGTAGGTCAGGACGTGAGCTGAGTGGGCATTCTAAGTTGTATGTCTAGTTTGTCTATTTCTATGTTTGGCCTGATATGGTTCTCAATCAGAGGCAGGTGTTAGTCATTGTCTCTGATTGGGAACCATATTTAGGTAGCCTGTTTTGTGTTGGGTTTTGTGGGTGGTTGTCTTCTGTCTTTGTGTCTGTGTACCAGATAGGACTGTTTTGGTTTTGTCACATTTGTTGTTTTGTATTTTGTAGTGTTCATGTTTATTGTCCGTATTAGACATGTTGAATTTTGCATTTTGGTCCTCCCCTCCTTCAACGAAAGAAAACCGTTACACAAATTGTGGTTATGTGCCTTTCTCTGCAGATTTTTCCGCTTGTAGGCTCGGGTATTCAAACCAGAAACTGTTCGGTTACTGGCCCAAAGCTCAAGGAGTGTTGTTCAAGGACCTGCAGCGTTTTCTGTCAGACAGGGGAAATTATTCCGCTCAAAATAGGCTCTCAATGCTATGCACGTTTGATAAATAAGATACATGACAATTTCATTTCACTAAATTATGCAAATGAACCTATAAACCAATAGGTATGACCGGTCAAATCGATTAACAGTTAACCGTTAACATCCCTAGAACCAACCTAATGAACCTAAAACAACAAAGTAACACCTAGATACAACTTCCTTAACTTCCTGAAAACGTACGTAGGAGGATGAGAGCAGACATCCAGGTGATCGTCCCCACTCTGTCACCTGTCATGATAAGGCAACAGGCCTGTGATAACCCTTTAAGTGTGCCATCCCTTGTTTTTATCAGGCCTGTCTTTGAGGGCCTAAACTGGTGGGGAGATTCATCTGTCATACTCTCAGTTTAGGGATTCTATAGGTGTCTAGGAAAATGCCTGTTTGGGAAAGGACCAGCACATTCATAGGGATGGTAAACTAATCAAGTGTCGATTGTATTGCTTTTACTTATTTCTATCATACGAGGTCATCTATGTCACATTTTGCCGTATATATAATGTGCCATTTATTGTTTCCCAAGTAGGACCAGTCAAGATTAATTCAGGGCCTAATAATGAAAAATTAAACTGAACTAATCCCCACCTCCACCGCTGCTGAATTTAGAAAATATGTCACTACAAGTCCCAAGACATAACCCAATGCGGACTGAAATACATGTAACCCTGTCATGACAAACATAATAGTCAACAGTTCAATTTAAATTCAGACGTTACAAGTTGGATGCTTGTCATGGTCAGTAAAGATCAACATAGCATCATTTCTATGGCAGGAATTGGGTTTCCATCCAATTGGTGCCAGATTTTCATGCAAATATTCTAAATTCCGCATAAAGAAATATATGTGCATTGTCCCACCAGTGGTGTTTCCACCAAACTGACTTGTTGCAGAAAGAAATCAGCTTGTGACAAAATGCATTCAAAATGTACCTTTCATGTACCGAATGAAAATCAAATGTTGAATGTGTTTTTTCATTTTTAACTCTGCTGATGTTGCGTTAACAAATGTGCCTGCTCTGGTCTAGACACATGCTGTAGCCAATAGCTCACAGATACAGTGTGTTTGGGCTCTGTGGGAAGGCTAGTCTACATGATGAGATTATGAAGAGGAATGTGAATGTTTTTATTTGTCAAAATGCCAATCAAGCATCGATCATCATTTCACCAGAATAAGACCCTCAACATTTATTCGAAAGGAGCATCAAGCATCACTTTCACCACCCTGTGAAGTTCACCATAACTTATTTCATCTGTAGCCTAATTTAAAATGTATGGTTTCCCGAGTCATAGTGGGAGGACCACACACCAACATTTGCACATAAAGGCATTCCCACCGCCATTTCTCGCATAATTAATTTTACAGACACATAAAGATCCCACCAAGTCGAACGAACAAATTATCTGTCGGCATTTATAAAATTGTACCGAAACGTCCTGTTTCCATCACAGCTGTCATAATTATTTGTATGTGGTATGACTTTACTTGCATAAAAACTGGAAATGTGGTTAGTGTCACCCAAACCTTCCATCAACTGGCTTTGAAGAGAGGTGACACTACCTCCCCCTCTCCATCCAACCTAAATTGAGGCATCCTCATTACCATCTAACACAGGCACTAAGTGATGTGGTCCCTCCCTATTCCCCATGCATCTCCTGTGTTCGCCAACGGCCTGATAATACCCCGCTATCGATTTGTGTGTCAGGGTTTGTGGAAGGTGTAATGTCTATTGATCGGGAGTGGTGGCTCAGTTTAAGTGTAAGGTCAGTTTTTTCAATCACTACAAAGGATTTTTATCACAACCCAACGGAATCAATAGCTCATTACGCTAGCTCTTCCTCACACTACTGTAAGGGGAATGAAAACACGGGTCATTTTGCATTGATGTTAGAGTAGCCACCTCCAAATGAGCTCTGCTTGGCTACTGTAGCAAAAAACTCAAGCAAAAAACATGGGGCCAACTTGCAGAGAAGAAAAGAAAAAGCAGGACAGCGTTCAATCAATGAAACAACCACCCTGCCTTTTAAAGGAGAAATACATCTGGAAGCTAAAGAAATTTAGCTTGGCTCTAAGACCATCACAAACTTCCATAGATGCACCATCGAGAGCATTCTGTCTGGCTGTATCACCACCTGGTACGGACGGCAACAGCACCACCTGTAACCGTAGGGCTCTCCAGAGGGTGGTGCGGTCAGCCCAACGCATCATCGGTGGCACACTGCCTAACCTCCAGGACATCTACAGCACCCAGTGTCACAGGAAGGCCAAGAAGATCATAAAGGACCTCAGCCCCACCAAAGTCACGGCCTGTTCACCCCACAGCCATGTAGAAGGCAGAGAGAGTACAGGGGCATCAAAGCTGGGACTGAAAGACTGATAAACAGCTTCTATCTCCAGAGCATCAGAATGTTAAACAGTCATCACTAGCCGGCCTCCGCATAGTACCCTGACTTGAACTTTAAACACATTCACTAGCCGGCTACCACCCAGTACTCTACCCTGCACTTTAGACACTGCTGCCCTATGTACATAGTCATTGAACAATGGTTACTTTAACAATGTTTACATATTGTTTTACCCACTTCCTATGTACAGTGCATTTGGAAAGTATTCTGACCCAAATTTTGTTACATTACAGCCTTATTCTAAAATGGATATTTTCTCCCATTCTCTGCAGATCCTCTCAAGCTCTGTCAGGTTGGATGAGGAGTGTTGCTGCACAGCTATTTTGAGGTCTCTCCAGAGATGTTAGAACAGGTTCAAGTACGGGCTCTGGCTGGGCCACAAGAAACTTGTCCCAAAGCCTCTCCTGCGTTTTCTTGGCTGTGTGCTTAGGGTTGTTGTCCTGTTGGAAGGTGAACCTTCACCCCAGTCTGAGGTCCTGAGCACTCTGGAGCAGATTTTCATCAAAGATCTCTCTGTACTTTGCTCCGTTCATCTTTCCCTCGATCCTGACTAGTCTCTCAGTCCCTGCCGCTGAAAAACCTCCCCACAGCCTGAGGCTGCCACCAACATGCTTCCCCGTAGGAATGGTGCCAGGTTTCCTCAAGATGTGACGCTTGGCATTCAGGTCAAAGAGTTCAATCTTAGTTTCATAAGATCAGAGAATCTTGTTTCTCATGGCCTGATTGGTGTAGTGCTGCAGAGATGGTTGTCCTTCTGGAAGGTTCTCCCATCTCCACAGAGGAACTCTGGAGCTCTGTCAGATTGACCACAGCCCTTCTCCCCCGATTGCTCAGTTTGGCCAGGCGGCCAGCTCTAGGAAGAGTATTGGTGGTTCCAAACTTCTTCCGTTTTAGATTGATGGAGACTACTATGTTTTTGGGACCTTCAATGCTGCAGAAATGTTTTGGTACCCTTCTCCAGATCTGTGCCTCAACACAATCCTGTTTCGGAGCTCATGGCTTTGTTTTTGCTCTGACATGCACTGTCAACTGCAAGCCTTTCAAAATCATGTCCAATTAATTGAATTTACCAGGTGGATTCCAATCAAGTTGTCGAAACATCAAGGATGATCAATGAAAGCAAGATGTAGCTGAGCTCAATTTCAAGTCTCATAGCAAAGGGCCTGAATATTTATGTAAATAAGGTCCATTTTTTAATTTGAATACATCTGCAACAATGTATAAAAACCTGTTTTTGTCATTATGGAGTATTGTTTGTAGATTGAATAAATAAAGACAAATCCTCATAAATTTAAGAATATGGCTGTAAAGTAACAAAATGTGGAAAAAGTCAAGGGGTCTGATTACTTTCCAACAGCACTCTATATACTGTATTCTAGTCATGGATCATCCTATATAGCTTCTGCCGTACTCATCTTTTCTATTCATATACTGCCCATGTATATTTATATTCTGGGCTCTGACATTGCTTGTTCTGATATTGCTCAATCTAATATGTCTTAATTTCTTGTTCTTTAAAAAAAAACTTTGGGATTATGTGTGCATTGTTAATGTATTGCTAGATAGTGCTGCATTGGAGCTATAAACAAGTATTTCCCTGCACATGCGATGACGTGCAAAACTGTGTACGTGACCAATAAACATTGATTTGATTTAATTGGGTTGCCCTACAGCAAAACAAGACATTATTTTCTCTACATGTTCAATGCTATTTTATTAAAAGCTACCAAGGACTCGCCGGAACAACAAATAGTTCATTTGAAAGACTTTAGTCAAAATAAAACAAAGAGCCCACACGGGGCCTGCTTGAGAACGAAATAGAATACCATTACAAAGACGGATGAGAGAATGCACAAAGGTAGACCAAATTCCATGAACTCGGGTAGAAATTAAATCATGAACATTATGTTCGTTCAACATGGACTGATGCTTGGCCGCAAAGTGCTCGGTTGCCATGGTACTCTGAAGCCTGTCATTTGAAGCAGCAAGGCCCACAGTAACCTTCCTATGAGACACAATGAAGATTGTGCTAGTAATTCCCCCACACACATTTTCCTTTGATTAGCTTAGATGGTAGTGTAGCGAGATGGAGCTTTAGGGTACAAACAGGTTTTCAAATTCATTTGTGTTGTTTAATTTTGAAAGTTACATATTATCACAAACAAATATGTTATCATGAAATAATCTAAATGTAAAAACAGTATTGTCCAAGGGTACCTTCAGATGAAGGAAGACTCTTGTTTACATTTTCTACCGTAGCCGACATCTAACATAAATAGGACTGGCCTAAAACAGCAACGGCACTTTTGGCAATAGCCATCTTTCAATCAATTGTTATTTTCCCTCCTTCACCATTGGAGGAAAGCAAAGGGAGAAATCGCCTTTGTTGTCTTGACTCTAAACTATGGGCCTGTGATGTATGAGTGTAATAAAAAGTCAATTTCCAGTGGTGGCCTTCCAAGTCACAGTGAGACCACAGGACACAGTCTCTAATGGGTAAGTACAAAGAACATTTATGGGAGACACAAGCTCTATAGAAAATGCCTAACTTCAGACTTTCGGACCATAGGCTAGAGCAGGTTAGGGAGAGGTTAGGAAGTTTTATTGCGTTCATTTAAATTCACTGACCATGGTCCCAATAGGCTACTCTTAAATAAAATACAAATGCAAATAGACCTTTTGTATTGTTATTGAACTACAAAGCTACCTTTAGAGCTTGATATTGTTTTGGAACAATATAGTTGGAGAAAAATTCAAAAAGGTTGTGTGAACGTTTGAGAATTATGTAACTGGCTTCTGTTCAAGACCACAAGTGTATATTTACTGTGTGTCACGTTCTGACCTTAGTTCTTTTGTTATGTCTTTGTTTTAGTATGGTCAGGGCGTGAGTTGGGTGGGTTGTCTATGTTCCTTTTTTGTTCCTTTGTTTTTGTGTTTGGCCTGGTATGGTTCTCAATCAGAGGCAGCTGTCAATCATTTTCCCTGATTGAGAACCATACTTAGGCAACCTGTTTTTACCCTTGAGTTGTGGGTGATTGTTCTTTCTGTTTAGTGTGGGTTGCACCTGACGGAGTGGTTGTGGGTTTGTTTGTTTGTTTGTTTGTTTGTTTGTTTGTTTGTTTTAAATAAATAACATGAACAAGTACCACACTGCGCTTTGGTCCTCACCTTCTTCCACCGATGACCGTTACACTGTGCTTTTTTTGTGAACAGAGAATTACCTAAACATGAAGGTGAACATTTGTATATACAAGGTGTACAAGGCAATAATCTTTATAATAGCCTAATCCTCATAGAAAGATAATGAATATTGGTGGGCAGCCATTTTGTTAACATTTACAGCAAGTTAATGTTTCCCTAGGTTATGAATAAGAGAGATTTTATTTTGAAATACCAGGTGTATGAATACTTCCACTTGATTCAGTGGAAGGGCTCCCAAGTGGCGCAGCGGTCTAATGTACTGCATCACAGTGCTAGAGGTCACAACCAGCGTCCCATAGGGCGTACACAATTGGTCCAGCATCGCCCGGCTTAGGCAAGGTTTTGGCCAGGGTAGTCAGCCATTAAAAATAAGAATTTGTTCTTAACTTAGTTGCCTAGTTTTATAAAGGTAAATAAAAAAAATGTAAATCAGCAGAGTGAACTAGGCCAATTAGGTATTTCGAATGGATTTTCGTTCCAAATTAATTGTCTGCTGTGGTATTGCGTTATTATTTTACCACGACTATATATGTGTATTATTTCAACAAAATCTCACACTCAATTCGTGCAGATATGTACAAAAAGTATTTTTTTGTGTGTTTGTGTAGCTTAATTCATGTGAAAATACAAAAAAATTGCTACTTAAATCGTTGGAAAATACCCACATTTTTGTACAACTTCATTCATAGCAAAGTACATTTCTGGGGGGAAAACTTCAGGATGCTGGCTTTCCAGGCAGAGTTCCTCTGTCCAGTGTCTGTGTTCTTTTGCCCATATTCATCTTTTCATTTTATTGGCCAGTCTGAGATATGGCTTTTTCTTTGCAAATCTGCCTAGAAGGCCAGCATCCCGGAGTCGCCTTTTCACTGTTGACCTTCAGACTGGTGTTTGCTGGTTGCTGATAATGGGCCTCTGTAGATATTCCATAAAAAATCTGCCGTTTCCAGCTACAATAGTCATTTACAACATTAACAATGTCTAGTTGTTAACTGGTGTTTTGCTGAGACTGGTGTTTTGCGGGTACTATTTAATGAAGCTGCCAGTTGAGGACTTGTGAGGCGTTTGTTTCTCATACTAGACACTAATGTACTTTTCCTCTTACTCAGTTGTGCACTGGGACCTCCCACTCCTCTTTCTATTCTGGTTAGGGCCAGTTTGCGCTGTTCTGTGAAGGATGTAGTATGTATGAGATCTTCAGTTCCTTGGCAATCTCTCGCATGGAATAGCCTTCATTTCTCAGAACACGGATAGACTGACGAGTTTCAGAAGAAAGTTATTTGTTTCTGGCAATTTGGAACCTGTAATCGAACCCACAACTTCTTACACTACAGATACTCAACTAGTCTAAAGAAGGCCAGTTTTATTGCTTCTTTAATCAGGACAACAGTTTTCAGCTGTGGTAACATAATTGCAAAAAGGTTTTCTGATGATCAATTAGCCTTTTAAAATTATAAACTTGGATTAGCTAGCACAATGTGCCATTGGAACACAGGAGTGATGGTTGGTGACGATGGGCCACCGGAACGCCTATGTAGATATTCCATTTAAAAAATCTGCCTTTTCCAGCCGCAATAGAACATTTACAACATTAACCATGTCTACACTATATTTCAGATCAATTTGATATTTTAATGGACAATTTTGTCAACGGTAGTGTAGGCTCAACGAAATATGAAATGCTTATGAAGGATTTTTTTTATTTATTATGTAAGTAAATGTGTGACACAAAATAACGGCAGTGTAGAACACTACTGCCCATCATGCATTGCTCTAATAACTTTCAAAATATTGTTCTGAAGTTTGCCCACCCCCAAAATATATTTTCCTATTAATTAAGTCGCACAAAAATGTGTCTTTTCACACGAATTAGGCCACACAAAATGCAAAAAAAATTGAGTGTGAAATTGAATTAATAAATAATCAACACAATGTAAATATGTATCTTTAATCTGAGTTTAACAGAGTTGGTATAAGAAAATAAAAGACAATTTATAAAATAAGTTAAAACTATGGAATGGTTCACTCCATCTCCATGAACCTGTTGCCTCACCAGTTGAAGGCTACTTTTTATGTCCTTCTGCTCGCATTGGTAGAGGTAGGTGACTTTCTGCCCTTCAAATTTGTTCATTTAAAGTGTGTAAATATTGCTGTCTAGTAAAAAGTAGTCAAATATGTTTCCTGTGAACTTAATTGAAATTTTGAGTCGAAATTCTGTTCGTTAAGAATGTTATCTTTCTACAATGGAATGTTCACATTTTGTGTTGAACACGAGCTGCTAGCTCTCCATGTTGGTTTTAGCATTTGCTAGCTGTGCAGTTTAGCATGTTAGCATCTTAGCAATGCCGTTATTGTCATTGGTTAAAACGAGTAAGCATAAAAATTCTCACTGGTCAGGCAGGGAGGGTTAGCCTGCTTTACTAACTGACACATGCAGATACCTTGAACTGAAAGCCAGTTGTTTAAGGTTTCTAGAACTATGCAAGTATGGTACCTTTTGCGAAGGAAATTGAGACACATTGAACTGAAACTTTGTTATTTCCTATTTTTCTAATTATGACGACGAAAAATATACTGAACAAAAATATAAATGAAACATGCAACAATTGCAAAGATTTTACTGAGTTACAGTTCATAGAAGGAAATCAGTCAATTGAAATAAATTCATTAGGTCCTAATTTATAAGCCAGGCCCAGCCAATTAGAAAGATTGTCCCCGCAAAAGTTTTTTTAATTACAGACAGAAATACTCCTCAGCACCCCCCAACACTTCAGACAATCCCGTAGGTGAAGAATCAAGACAATCCCGAGGTGGAGGTCCTGGGCTGGCTTGGTTACACATGGTCTGTGTTTGAGGACGTTTGGACGTACTGCAAAATTCTCTAAAACGATGTTGGAGGTGGATTAGACATGAACATTAAATTCTCTGGCAACAGCTCTCTCAAAACTTGAGACATCTGTGGCATGGTGTTGTGTGACAAAACTGCACATTTTAGAGAGGCCTTTTATTGTCCCCAGAACAAGGTGCACCTGTGTATTGGTCATGCTGTTTAATCAGCTTCTTGATATGCCACACCTGTCAAGTGGATGGATTATCTTGGCAAATTAGAAATGCTTACTAACCGGGATGTAAACAAATGTCTACACAACATTTGAGAAAAATACGCTTTTTGTGCGTACAGAACATTTCTGGGATCTTTTATTTCAGCTCATGAAACATTGGACCAACACTACCTGTTGTGTTTATAATTTTGTTCAGTATAGATACTCTGATACATCCAGACCATTGTTGTGAAGTCATCCTTTCATGACATGAATCACACAACTGGACTCTGCCTGTCCTCTGAGGTTGCTGCGTGGAAGGTCAGAGTGCTGCGAGTACTAGATTTAGTATCTCTGGCTGGTAAGCCGAACGCCAGAGCGAGCATCTTGTGGTAATATCACCCTGCCTAAGACTTGAAGTAGTGTCTCTCTTATACCCTGGTTTTAGTAGAGCCACTGGTTAGAATGCTGCTTCGTGAGTGTGAAGTGTTGTTGACGAGACCTACTCGGTTTTATTGTTCACTCACCAGGGAGTGGCAAAGACTAAATGTGCCTGTAATGTTGGCGAGGTGCCAGACAGCTCAGTAGTAAGTAATGTTATTCATAAACAAGCAATATCATTATTTATTTAACTCGATCTTGGCGCCCATTTTATTGAACCTTTATTTTATCAGGGAGTCATACTGAGACCAAGATATCTTACGTATGAGACTGAGACCAAGATATCTTACATATGAGACTGAGACCAAGATATCTTACATATGAGACTGAGACCAAGATATCTTACATATGAGACTGAGACCAAGATATCTTACATATGAGCCCCAAGCTACATAAATTACGGAAAATATAAATACAAAATTAAAGCAGAAAGAAAAGCACGGTCATAAAAAAACAAGGTCCTCAATCCGCTTTCTGAATTACCCTAGATGCACCAGAACATGAAATGTAATTACAATTTGAAGATTGGTCCACAAACAGGTTGCAAGAAAACTAAAAGTCATCCCTGAGACCAGGTGTGGTAACTCATACGTCGAGGGTTTAGTCGAAATGTTAGGTACAATGGGACTTTTTGTAAAAGTGCTTTATAAATGAAAACATAGTAATGTATCAACCTACAGTATGTGACATCAAAGAGGGCCAAGGAACTTTCTGGTAGAGAATGCGGTGATGATAACTAACATTGTCGCCCGTAATATGATCAAATGCATCTAACGGCTTTAATGACGTGGCAGCTGTGTGGTCATATAGATGATGGGCAGGACCTATTTCTAAAGAAGAAGCCCATTTTTATTCTCAGCTTCTTCGCTAACTCATCAATATGCTTATTTAATGAAAGATGCCCAGATATGTGCACAGACACGTTGAATATGGACACCAAAGTACATATGCTTAAATCAGACTTTTATGCTCTCTAGAGAACAGACTCATTTTTACCTGCATTCAGTACTAATTTCAGGTCAATAAAGTTTTTCTGTAGTACAATGAAGGTAGACTGAAGTTCAGATTGAGCCTGGTCAACGGTGGGAACAATAGCAAGTAACAATGTTTATTACAGCAACAGGGGCAGGCAAGCGACAGGTCAAGGCATGCAGGGGTTAATCCAGAGTAGTGGCAAAGGCACAGGATGGCAGGCAGGCTCAGGTTCAGGTCAGGCAGAGGTTGGTAATCCAGAGTAGGGACAAAGGCACAGGACGGCAGGCAGGGTCAGGGGCAGGCAGAGTGATCAGGCAGGCGGGCTAAGAGTCAGGACAGGCAAAGATCAAAACCAGGAGAGCAAGAAAAGAAAGACTGGGGGAAAGCAGGAGCTGAGACAAAACACTGGTTGACTTGACAAACAAGACAAATTGGCAACAGAGAAAGAGAACACAGGTATAAGTACCCAGGGGATAATGGGGAAGACGGGTGACACCTGGAGTAGGGACAGGACAGGTGAAACAGATCAGGGAGTGACATACACAACATCAACATACAAATGCAGGTACATTTCTTTACAGGCAAGTCAATGTTGTTAATGTAAACAGTAAACAGTACAGAACCCAGAATTGACACCTGCTGGACACCTTTTGTCATATCCAGAAAACCTGATTTAACACTTTCAGTAGACATACAGTACCAGTCAAACATTTGGACACACCTACTCAGTCAAAGGTTTCTTTCTTTTTACTCTTTTCTACATTGTAGAATAATAGTGTTGACAACAAAACTATGAAATAACACATATGGAATCATGTAGTAACCAAAAAAGTGTTCAACAAATCAAAATATATTTTATATTTGAGAATCTTCAAAGTAACCACCCTTTGCATTGATGTCTGCTTTGCACACTCTTGGCATTCTCTCAACCAGCTTCATGACATAGTCACCTGGAATGTTGCAAAAACCATCACGCGCTATGATGAAACTGGCTCTCATGAGGACCGCCACAGGAAAGAAAGACCCAGAGTTACCTCTGCTGCAGAGGATAAGTCAATTAGAGTTACCAGCCTCTGAAATTGCAGCCCAAATAAATCCGTCAGAGTTCAAGTAACAGACACATCTCAACATCAACTGTTGAAAGGAGACGTGAATCAGGCCTTTATGGCTGAATTGCTGCAAAGAAACCACTACTAAATAAGAAGAGACTTGTTTGGGCCGAGAACAATGGAACAATGGACATTGGACCGGTGGAAATCTGTCCTATGGTCTGATGAGTCCAAACTTTAGATTTTTGATTCCATCCGCTGTGTCTTTGTGAAACGCAGAGTAGGTGAACAGATGATCTCTACATGTGTGGTTCCCACCGTGACGCATGGAGGAGGTTTGATGGTGACACTTTCTGTAAGTTATTTAGGATTCAAGGCACATTTAACCAGCATGGCTACCACAGTATTCTGCAGCGATAACCCATTCCATCTGGTTTGCGCTTAGTGGGACTATCATTTGTTTTTCAACAGGACAATGACCCAACACACCTCCAGGCTGTGTAAGGGCTATTTGCCCACAATCACCCAAATTATTGCATCACAATACCAGGCAGCCATTGCAAGTGTACCCATAAGTTTACCAGTCAATTTGCCAGGGTTAGAGGTTCCAAGCCAGTTCTATTCATACTATTTCAATGTGTGCTGCAGGGAAAGGGGCATTGGCTAGGCAGCCGAAGACTCATTTGGTACAGCACCTTGCTTGTTTCAGCAAGGAGCAACAAAGTTTCATCACATTGTTAAAGTCTATGTTACCGCGGAAACAGACTCGACTACACGAAAATGACTGGCCGTCCCGTCTTTAGTTCCACAAAAAAAATGCTCTTCATCCATAACCGGTACACGATTACACGGTAATTGTGCCAGACCTAATTGTCATTTCACTTGACATTTAATTAAATTAAACAGACGTCTGAAATAAGTTAACTCAATAGAAGCCTTTGCATTTTAATACCACATTATACCAGGCCTGTAAAAATGAGGAGCAGGAATTGTATTTTAAGAAGGGCAGGCGGGAGGAAGGCCGTGAGCAATGACAGGGCCCCATAATTTCCACAGTGAGAATACATCACTGTGAATGTTAATGACTTCATAGGCAAGCTTTCTCTTCTCATTTTTAGATTGCGTCCTAACCACACATTTTATGGCACAAGATCAAAGTCACTCAATGGTATCGGTGATTAAATCACACAACCCGTTAAAAGGACTGCAAAGGGCAGTGGCCAGGTAATCATACTGTCTGTCTTCTCTCTTCATTTCCCGAACAAGCTGGGCTTGAAGTGCATAGGCCTACATCATTTGATCCATTGTTTCATGTTTTTGAAGGCCTTTACAGTATAGCAATGTAGATTAGAAGTTGTCCAGAATAAGAGAGAATGCAAGTAAAATATACTAAATATGTTTATTAGGCCATGAAAACACTATTTTAATCCTACTCAATATATGACATTAGTAGGGCCCTATAAAATCTTTGATTTTTCGCCTAATTCCATTGAGTATTTCCTAAATTCCGTAATGTTTTTCCAGGTTTCAGATCCCCCCCCCCCAGATTTCCCCCCTCCAGAGTAGTGATGTGGGCAGGTGCAGGTAGCGATCGGTTGAAGAGCATGCATTTAGTTTTACTTGTATTTAAGAGCAAGTGGAGGCCACGGAAGGAGAGTTGTATGGCATTGAAGCTTGCCTGGAGGGTTGTTAACACAGTGTCCAAAGAAGGGCCAGAAGTATACAGAATGGTGTCGTCTGCGTAGAGGTGGATCAGAGACTCACCAGCAGCAAGAGCGACCTCATTGATGTATACAGAGAAGAGAGTCAGTCCAAGAATTGAACCCTGTGGCTCCCCATAGAGACTGCCAGAGGTCCGGACAGCAGACCTTCCGATTTGACACACTGAACTCTATCAGAGAAGTAGTTGGTGAACCAGGCGAGGCAATCATTTGAGAAACCAAGGCTGTCGAGTCTGCCGATGAGGATGTGGTGATGGACAGAGTCGAAAGCCTTGGCCAGATCAATGAATACGGCTGCACAGTAATGTTTCTTATAGATGGCGGTTAAGATATCGTTTAGGACCTTGAGCGTGGCTGAGGTGCACCCATGACCAGCTCTGAAACCAGATTGCATAGCAGAGAAGGTATGGTGAGATTCGAAATGGTCGGTAATCTGTTTGTTGACTTGGCTTTCGAAGAACTTAGAGAGGCATGGTAGGATAGATATAGGTCTGTAGCAGTTTGGGTCAAGAGTGTCCCCCCCTTTGAAGAGGGGGATGACCGCAGCTGCTTTCCAATCTTTGGGAATCTCAGACGACACGAAAGAGAGGTTGAACAGGCTAGTAATAGGGGTGGCAACAATTTCGGCAGATAATTTTAGAAAGAAAGGGTCCAGATTGTCTAGCCCGGCTGATTTGTAGGGGTCCAGATTTTGCAGCTCTTTCAGGGCGAGTTGCTGTGGGAGGTGCAGTGCTGTTGACCAGGGTAGGAGTAGCCAGGTGGAAAGCATGGCCAGCCGTAGAAAAATGCTTATTGAAATTCTCAATTATGGTGGATTTATCAGTGGTGACAGTGTTTCCTATCTTCAGTGCAGTGGGCAGCTGGGAGGAGGTGTTCTTATTCTCCATGGACTTTACAGTGTCCCAGAACTTTTTTGAGTTAGTGTTGCAGGAAGCAAATTTCTGCTTGAAAAAGCTAGCCTTGGCTTTTATAACTGCCTGTGTATAATGGTTTCTAGCTTCCCTGAACAGCTGCATATCACGGGGGCTGTTCGATGCTAATGCAGAACGCCGTAGGATGTTTTTGTGTTGGTTAAGGGCAGTCAGGTCTGGGGAGAACCAAGGGCTATATCTGTTCCTGGTTCTAAATTTCTTGAATGGGGCATGTTTATTGAAGATCAAATCAAATCAAATCAAATTTATTTATATAGCCCTTCGTACATCAGCTGATATCTCAAAGTGCTGTACAGAAACCCAGCCTAAAACCCCAAACAGCAAGCAATGCAGGTGTAGAAGCACGGTGGCTAGGAAAAACTCCCTAGAAAGGCCAATACCTAGGAAGAAACCTAGAGAGGAACCAGGCTATGTGGGGTGGCCAGTCCTCTTCTGGCTGTGCCGGGTGGAGATTATAACAGAACATGGTCAAGATGTTCAATGTTCATAAATGACCAGCATGGTCGAATAATAATAAGGCAGAACAGTTGAAACTGGAGCAGCAGCACAGTCAGGTGGAAGTTGAAACTGGAGCAGCAGCAAGGCCAGGTGGACTGGGGACAGCAAGGAGTCATCATGTCAGGTAGTCCTGGGGCATGGTCCTAGGGCTCAGGTCCTCCGAGAGAGAGAAAGAAAGAGAGAAGGAGAGAATTAGAGAACGCACACTTAGATTCACACAGGACACCGAATAGGACAGGAGAAGTACTCCAGATATAACAAACTGACCCCAGCCCCCCGACACATAAACTACTGCAGCATAAATACTGGAGGCTGAGACAGGAGGGGTCAGGAGACACTGTGGCCCCATCCGAGGACACCCCCGGACAGGGCCAAACAGGAAGGATATAACCCCACCCACTTTGCCAAAGCACAGCCCCCACACCACTAGAGGGATATCTTCAACCACCAACTTACCATCCTGAGACAAGGCTGAGTATAGCCCACAAAGATCTCCGCCACGGCACAACCCAAGGTGGTTAGGAAGGCATTTAAAAAAAATATCCAGGCATCCTCTACTGACGGGATGAGATCAATATCCTTCCAGGATACCCCGGCCAGGTCGATTAGAAAGGCCTGCTCGCTGAAGTGTTTCAGGGAGCGTTTGACAGTGATGAGTGGAGGTCGTTTGACCGCTGACCCATTACGGATGCAGGCAATGAGGCAGTGATCCGATGCTACGGTACCGTTTGCCGGATGGTAGCAGACTGAACAGTCTATTGCTTGGGTGGATGGAGTCTTTGGCAACTTTTCAGGCCTTCCTCTGACACCGCCTAATATAGAGGTCTTGGATGGCAGGGAACTCGGCCCCAGTGATGTACTAGGCTGTCCGCACCACCCTCTGTAGTGCTTGTCAGTCAAGGGTAGTGCATTTGCCATACAAAGCGGTGATGCAGCCAGTCAAGATGCTCTTGATGGTGCAACTGTAGAACTTCTTAAGAATCTTGTCAGATGAGTCACTGCCGTGCCCTCTTTATGACTTTGCGGATGTGTGTGGAACATGTTAGGTCTTTAGTGATGTGGACGCCAAGGAATTTGAAGCTCTCAACCCACTCCACAACAGTCCCGTCAATGTGGATGGGGGTGTGCTCTCCCCACTTTCTCCTATAGTCCACGATCAGCCCCTTGCTCTTACTGACATTGAGGGAGAGGTTATCATCCTGGCACCACACTGCGAAGTCCTCCTACCCGTAGGCTGACTCATTGCCATTGTTGATCAGGCCAAGCATCATCGTGTCCACAGCAAATTTGATGATGGTGTTGGAGTCATGCGTGGCTGTGCAGTCGTGGGTGACCAGGGAGTACAGGAGGGGACTAAGCACACACCTCTGAGAGACCCCCGTGTTGAGGGTCAGCGTGGCAGAAGTGTTGTTGTCTACCCTCACCTCCTGGGGCTGGCCCGTCAGGAAGTCCAGGCTCCAGTTGCCGTGGGAGGAGTTCAGTCCCAGGGTTCCTAACTTGATGAAGAGCTTGGAGGGGATTCTAGTGTTGAACACTGAGCTGTAGTCTATGAACAGCATTCTCACATAGTTACTGTATTTCCCCTCTTGTCCAGGTGGGAGAGGGCAGTGTGAAGTGCAGTTGAGATTGCGTGGATCTGTGGATCTGTTGGAGCAGTTATGCGAATTGGACTGGGTCTAGGGTGTTGATGTGTGTCATGACCAGCCTTTCAAAGCACTTTATGATTACAGATGTGAGTGCTACAGGGTAATAGCCATTTAGGCAGGTTACCTTGGAGCTTTTGGGAACAGGGACAATGGTGGTCAGCTTGAAACATGTTGGAATTAAAGACGGGGATAGATTGAACATTTCTGTAAAGACACTTGCCAGCTGGTCAGCAAATGCTTTGTTATTTAGGTAGTTTACTCAAATGAGTATGGAAGCTGATCAATGTGTAATTCTGTCAACATGATATGTTAGCTGAAAAGGACACAGCTTGTTTCCAAAGCCAAGCAGGGTACATAGAGATAGGCATCTGGATGGTAGACTTGTTCTCAATGAAGTGCATTGCCAATCATATACCAGTAGAAGTCACTGTTCAGGCAGGAATCATTGATGTTGAAACAATGATGTTGATTCAAACATACCATTTTACTAACAACCTGTTAGTCAGGTTAAGCCAGTGTATTTAAGTTGAAGTTGTACCCTAATTGCAATGTTTACAACGCTGGTTGAAATGAGATGAAAAAAGTACTGGTTGATGACTTTTTTCAAATCCAATGTATTTTCTACGTTGATTCCACATCACAATACGTTGTAAAATTACATTGAAACAACATTGATTCAACCAGTTTGTGCCCACTTTGATAGTTCCCTCGAATGCATGTAAGGCAGGTAGGCCTACTCTAGGAATAGTATCTTATCCCCGTGCCCATTTGTTGTCTTGTGGTTCCATCAGAATAATCACGTCTTTTCTGTTCTGGCTTTCTTTGTTGTCTTTAATAGTTTGGGATATTCAACTGCATATTGTGTTTTTATGGAATGTGGTCCACTCTGGCTTGTGTTCTTGGGTTTGAGAAAGACACTATATCAAAATAGCATCACTTAACTAACCAAATTCAACTTTCATACACACAGCCCTTTATTGTCTAAAAAAAGAGACCTAAATCTGTGAAATATGCCTTTGAATTTCCTCAGAGAATCCTCATCTCTCTTGGTCTCAACAATTCCTTACATGCTGACCAAACCGAACGCGCGCACGTTGATTTTGTTCGCCCACACCAGAAGCGATCAGGTTGAAATATCAAAACAAACTCTGAACCAATTATATTAATTTGGGGACAGATCAAAAAGGATAAAAAATGTATGGCAATTTATCTCGCTAGCTTGCTGTTACTAGCTAAGTTGTCCTGGTATGTAAACATTGGGTTGTTATTTTTCCTGAAATGCACAAGGTCCTCAACTCCGACAATTAATCCACATATAAAACTGTAAACCGAATTTGTTTCTCGTCATTTCTTCTCCTTCCTTAAGGCTTCTTTTTCTTCTTTGGACTTCATATGGTCGTTGGCAACCAACTTTACAGCATTACTGAAACCTACCAGAGTATGGACCTAAGTTTATCTTTCATTCACCCACGTGGGTATATTCTCCTAAAAACCTATGAAGAGATGGCACATGGATATATGTTACTGAGCATTCTCTCAAGGGAACTCCTTCAAGATTGTTGGAAAAGCATTCCAGGTGAAGACTTGTTTTTGTATCAAATAAGGCTATCTTCTGTATACCACCCCTACCTTGACACAACACAACTGATTGGCTCAAACGCATTAAGAAGGAAATACATTCCAGGAATTCATTTTTAACAAGGCACACCTGTTAATTGAAATGCATTCCAGGTGACTACCTCATTAAGCTGGTTGAGAGAATGCCAAGTGTGTGCAAAGCTGTCAAGGCAAACGGTGGCTACTTTGAAGAATCTCAAATATAAAATATATTTTAATTTGTTTAATACGTGATTCCATATGTGTTATTTCATAGTTTTGATGTCTTCATTATTATTCTACAATGTAGAAAATAGTAAACAAATAAAGAAAAACCCTTGAATCAGTAGGTGTGTCCAAACTTTTGACTGGTACTGTATAGCGAGCCAGATATTGCTATATCTGTTTTATATTTTCACTCCTGGCTAGGATGAGAAGATTTATAGGACCACAGTTGTGGCTTCTTTAATCCACACTAATGTTGCATTACAAAAACAAAGAATTTTACAGTCTACATCTCAACTGTGTTACAAATTGCAATGAGGGTATTGTTTTGTTCAGACAGTTCAGTGTATTGCTTTTTTGATTCCTTACTTAGTGTTGCACAAGTACTTCGTAGGCCAGATGTAAGTTGTGGTATTTTAGTCCGAATGTGAGTTGTTGTGATATCATATCAAAGCAGAGGATTGAAGCTCTCAAAGAAAAGCAGAACAACACTGCCCTCTTGTGGAAAACAATGAGCAATGGCATAATCCACATTGCCTCATCTCTAACAGAGTGAAGAAGCCTTATCCAGGGGTTATTGTGTTGTAAATTGAATGATCATATCCATGAAAAAAACATTTTTCAAAATATGTAATTGTGCCAACATTTTGTTAAATCCCATCATCAGATGTGAATATTTCTTGACAAGAAAGTCAAACTAATATAACAATATCCGAAACCATTCTAGTTACAATGATCAACGACTGGATAAACAAGTGTAAAAATGTTACACTGGCTTCATAAGTCAATATGTGCTGAATTAATCTGGTATTTGATTCCTTCAACAGCTCGAACTCTGTGAATAATGACGTTTCTAGTATTATGTAAAGTACTGACAGTTTGTGTGGAAAGTTCAGATCTTCCCCATTTGCTATTGCTCAAATACATTTTATGGACCAGTTATTCTCGTCAGTTTCATTCACCATGGCGATGCTCAGCGTAACAGGTACATTTTTATATATGGCAATACATCTAAAGAGTATTTGTTCAATATGGACATTTATATGGATGGACATTTCTTTTTTAAACAATTAACCACAATGCTGAGGACTGTTTAAATGTTAACATTTATAATTTTGTAAACTTTCATTCATATGTAAAGGGTTTGATTGAATATAAAATGACAGCTTTCAGTGCATTCATATTTACAAATACTTATTTATCCTACAGTATATAAGTATACATACATTGTACATGTACTGCCTTACAGCATGAACATAAACAGCACAAACTAACTTTGTTGGCACCCCATTATTCTTTGTCGGCACTTAATTTACTTATACACTTAATTCCCTGTTTTATATACAGGGAAGTCTAAAGGTATTTGGACAGTGACAGGTGTTGTTGTTTTGGCTCTGTGCAGACTCAGCTTAAATTTAAGGGTATTTTCATCCATATCTGGTGAACCGTTTCGAAATTACAGGTATTTTTGTACATACCCCCTCATTTTAGGGAACCAAAGAATTTGGTTTGTGGTGGTAAATAGACAGCTATGAAGATTATAGATAAAAAATCTTGGTAAATAGTGTGGTCTACAGTTTAACATGAGATACGCTACCTCGGGTGAGCAAAACCTTGAGATTTCATAAGATTTCTACAAACTTGTTTTGGCTGTGTTTCTGATTATTTTGTGCCCAACAGAAATGAATGGTAAATATTGTATTGTGTAATTTTGTAATAACTTTTATTGTAAATAAGAATAGGATATGTTTCTGAACACCTCTACAATAACGTGGCTGCTACTATGATTACAGATAATCCTGAATTAATCGTGAATAATGATGAGTGAGAAACTTGAAGGCATAAATATCATACATCCCCAAACAATGCTATCATTCCTTGTTATTGGTAATGTCTTGGGGTATGATCTTTGTGCCTCTGTAAGTTTGTAGAGTCACTAGCTTGATGTAGTCATTGTGAGCTAGGAATAGGGTGACCAAGTAGTAAACTTTTGACTACTTTAATAGACATATTTAAGTGAATTGTCCTAATAGTTTTTTTTGGGGGGGTGGTTACAAAGTGCTTGAGTACAGAACCAAAACAACAAATGTGTCACAGTCCAAATCCTTTCTGGACCTCTCTGTTTATTTATCATTTGTTTTTCTATTCAACAGATCGGTGTGGTCAGAATATATGTTACAGTCAGTGTATGGTTTAAAGAATATTCACTATCAGTAAGTTGTGGGGTGGGAAGTTGAAGCAGTTACACAACACCAAAATGTCCCTTTCCTCTCCTTCTCACCCAGTGCTCACCATCTTGTGGCTTGGGCAGTCAGCCAGGGTGGTTTGGACTCAGGGTAAGCATGCTCTCTCTTGCATATTTCCTAATGTGCTTGTTAAAACTGGTTGTTTCTCTCCATACATAGTTTGTATGTAAATTAATCTATGTTCCCGATGTGAGAGAGAACAAGGCGCATTATGTACAGTATTATACGTTATGTATAGTTAGTAGAGTATCACTGAAGAACATGTCATTATGTTCATAATGTAGCTGATACAGTAATCAGACAGCAGACATACAGTGCACTATAAGTAGGGCCAGTTGTTTTGGTTGATTTTTATGGGTAAATTTTTTACAAGCATTATTCACTAGGCTTGCTGCATGTATAAAATGTTATTTACCTGACACAAGCAGTCTCCAATAATTCAATGTCTGGTTGTGTGTGAGTGTTTGGTGGGGGAATCGCCTAAAGCTTACCATATACTTCCCAGTCGAAATAGTTTGCACATATATTATGACATATTTTTGTGACGTTTTTGTGGGTTTTGGTCTTCGGCTGGGTTTTCTCGGCTTTCTTGAGGCAAGTTGAATTTCGATAGCCAAAGTTTACTCCCCTCTGTTGGTGATTGGTCAACAGTAGGAGTGGAAACTATGGACGGGATTCTTAAATGAAGTGTTTTTTAGAGACGACTAATTTTCATGTCAATGTTTTCACTTTAGAAATGCTCCACCAAACATCTTAGTTAGATGTCAAATTTTGCGACTAAGACCTCCTTGGCAAAAACGTCCAAATGAGTGACCGATTTCTTGATTTAATTCTGACTATTTTGAGGAAGTGTTGTGGCTCAAGAGGGACAAATAGTAATATTTACACATTTTTCTCGTTTTCAAGTGAAGGTCTTTAGGGAGTATGCGAGCACAGATGTTCGCTTTGCCTAGCAGAGGTCTGCTAGGAGCAAACCGAACCTATGTATCCCCACGCCTTAAGCCAGGGGAGGCGTAGTTCTATGAATCTTAATCAGAGATGGAAGAAGAAGCGAGACACCCCACAGGAAAACAGCTTGTAACAGTTTCCCTTAATAATGTTGTATACTTTGCATTGTATCAGAATATCCTTCTGTAAAGCAACATCCTCTTCACAAGTCATGCGTTGTGATTAACTGGAGAGCTGTAGTGTGGTCACCTATGTAGCAAGCATCAGTGTAAAGGGGTGTTTTCCTGGTTTCATAAAAGTTTTGCAAGGCTGGATCCATCTAACACTATGAAATGTGAAAATCCTGCAACCGAGTACTTTTGCATTGCACTGTGTAACCCACAGGCAATACGATGTATTGAAAAACAAGGTGTGTGTGATAGGTGGTTCTTAGGACTTTAATTGAGGAGGATGGGATCTTAGTAATGGCTAGAACAGAATAATTGGAATCGAACACGTCAAACACATGGTTTCCATTGTGTTTGATACCGTTGCATTCACTGCATTCTAGCCATTATTATGAGCTACCCTCCCATCAGCAGCCTCCTGTGGTGTGTGTGTTGCTGTACCTTTGTAGTGATTGCACACTTTTCTCACTCTTCCACAGGCCCTCTTCCAGCCCCCTCGCTCTCTTTCTACCGCCCCCGTTTTGGCAGCAACATCCAACTTTTCTCAGACGTGGAGCTGATCTGCACACTTCCGACAAACGTTAGATTGCCAATAACTGTCTCTTTTAGCTGGGACAACCAATCCCTCTCTGCAATACATTCCCTCACTATACAAAACAGAGATGATGTCAGGTTCACCACGAAAGCCATTGCAGCCAATGAGGGGATCTACGTATGCTGGTACAATGCCAGCAATACTGGAGACGTGTCGGGGGAAAGCAATCCAGTCAACCTTACCATCTGTAAGTGTGTCATAATGTCTAACTCTCTTATTACAGATCATCATGAGGGCATACAAATGTAATGTTTAACGGGTGCCCCTCTTCACTTAAAAAAAATTGAAATAAACTTCCAGTAAAGAGATACACAACTTCCTCTCAGATTGTGGTTGAACTATGCCTCTTTTAGTCTCCCCAAGAGACAAACGCTAGGTGTTGAACTAAGGTTGCTACAGTATTTTAGTTTCAGGATTAGTTGTGCATTATTTGTTTGCGAGCCTCGCGGTCGTCAGTTGAATGGTGTTTCCTCCAACACAGCGATGAGACGAGATCGAAATTGGGGAGTAAAAGGGGTTCAAATGGAATCAGTAAAACCTTCCAGGCCTTACAGATAAGTATTATGGCAGCATTGCAACAAAGACACAGAATTTAATGCTCACCTACAAATTACCGCTGGATTTCTTAACACACTACTAACGAAGTTCCGAGCTAAAATAACCTAGCCTGAGGACTCACATTATTCTTCCGCTGCTCTGTCATTCGCTACATACTTTAGTCTAAAACTGCCATCATTGAAGTCGCCCTAAATCCGCTCAAATATAAAGATTAAAATAGTCCGATGACAATACTTAGCAGAGGGAAAAATCGTCTTGAAAAATGTTGGTTGCAATCAAGGCTAAAATACAGAGGAAGAGGTGAATCAAGAGAGTTTACGCTACCCAAAAGCTGTACATGTTAAGCAGATCGCTCATTATTAAGCTAGTGAGCAGTTTTTGTATGGGGGACAATGAGAGAATGTCGAATTTAGTCAAGACGAAAATGTATTGCTGTTTTGATATGTGAGGCTTATTTGATCTCGTAGAAGTTTTGTAAATGCTTAGGTTCTTACGAGTGTACTGATATGCACTCACCGGACAGTTTATTAGGTACAAACATTTGGTACTGGGTCGGACCCCCCTTTGCCTCCAGAACAGCCTGGATTTTGGGGGGCATTCTACAAGGTGTCGGGAAATGTTCCACGGGGATGTTGTTCCATGCTAACATAATGGCATCACGCAGTTGCTGCAGATTGGACGGCAGCACATTCATGCTACAAACATCCCATTCCATCTCATCTCTAAGAGGCTCTATTGGGTTGAGGTATGGGGACTGCGGAGGCCACTCAAGTAAACTGAACTCTTTCCACTCCTCAAATGTCCAGTGTTGGTGATCATGTGCCCACTGGAGCCCCTTCTTTTTTATAGCTGACAGTTGTGGAACTCGGTGTGGTCGTCGGCTGCAATAGCCCATTAGCGTCAAAAGATCGACGAGTTGTGTGTTCCGAGATGCCGTTATGCACGCCACTGTTGCACTGCACCATTATTTGTCTTTTTGTTGCCCGCCCGTTAGCTTGCACGATTCTTGCTCAAAAAACCTTAGGTCACTTGTTTTGCCCTTTCTAACTGTAACTGAATGCCTTGACGCTTGTCAGCCTGCTTTATATAGCAAGCCACGGCCACGTGTCTCACTTTCTGTAGGAGAGATCCATTATCGTGAACGGGGTGGTGTGCGTAATAAACTGGTCGGTGAGTGTGATGCACGTGACATCCCGGGAACTTTGAGAAAAAGCACTTTATATCGGCGTTCGAGGCGGTCTATGCATATTCATGAGGCTAGCATAGCATCTCACTCTCCATTGAATACAGGCGGTTGACGTCAACATCCATTGAGTATTCAAAAAATTATTAAAATTACGAGAGGTATCCACCAATGCAAAGAGAGGAATAGGTGAGGGCTTGACAGCCCGCCGTTCCACTCTGTGGACAACAAACCCTATTGTCAGGGCAGAGACACAAGCTTCTCGACATTATATCCAGTGTCTGATGAAAGATAAAAAGACATCCATGTTAAGGCTGTCACGCCCTGATCTGTTTCACCTGTCTTTGTGCTTGTCTCCACCCCCCTCTCCAGGTGTCGCCCATCTTCCCCATTATCTCCTGTGTATTTATACCTGTGTTTTCTGTCTGTCTGTTGCCAGTTCATCTTGTTTGTTCAAGCCTACCAGCATTTTGTCTCAGCTCCTGGTTGGCCCTAGTCTCTCTTTTCTCGTCCTCCTGGTTGTTGACCTTTGCCAGTCTTGACCCTGTTCCGGACTGCCATCCTGTACCTTTGCTCCGCCTCTGGATTACTGACCTCTGCCTGACCTGACCCTGAGCCTGCCTGCCTGCCGTCTTGTACCTGCCGTCTTGTGCCTCTGCTCTAGATTATCGTCCTCTGCCTGCCTTGACCTGTCGTTTGCCTGCCCCTGTGGTTACAATAAACATTGTTACTTCACACATTCTGCACTTGGGTCTTACAGTGGGGCAAAAAAAGTATTTAGTCAGCCACCAATTGTTCAAGTTCTCCCACTTAAAAAGGTGAGAGAGGCCTGTAATTTTCATCATAGGTACACTTCAACTATGACAGACAAAATGAGAAAAAAATTCAGAAAATCACATTGTAGGATTTTTTATGAATTTATTTGCAAATTATGGTGGAAAATAGGTATTTGGTCACCTACAAACAAGCAAGATTTCTGGCTCTCACAGACCTGTAACTTCTTCTTTAAGAGGCTCCTCTGTCCTCCACTCGTTACCTGTATTAATGGCACCTGTTTGAACTTGTTATCAGTATAAAAGACACCTGTCCACAACCTCAAACAGTCACACTCCAAACTCCACTATGGCCAAGACCAAAGAGCTATCAAAGGACACCAGAAACAAAAGTGTAGACCTGCACCAGGCTGGGAAGACTGAATCTGCAACAGGTAAGCAGCTTGGTTTGAAGAAATCAACTGTGGGAGCAATTATTAGGAAATGGAAGACATACAAAACCACTGATAATCTCCCTCGATCTGGGGCTCCACGCAAGATCTCACCTCGTGGGGTCAAAATGATCACAAGAACGGTGAGCAAAAATCCCAGAACCACACGGGGGGACCTAGTGAATGACCTGCAGAGAGCTGGGACCAAAGTAACAAAGCCTACCATCAGTAACACACAACGCCGCCAGGGACTCAAATCCTGCAGTGCCAGACGTTTCCCCCTGCTTAAGCCAGTACATGTCCAGGCCCGTCTGAAGTTTGCTAGAGAGCATTTGGAAGATCCAGAAGTAGATTGGGAGATTGTCATATGGTCAGATGAAACCAAAATAGACTTTTTGGTAAAAACTCAACTCGTCGTGTTTGGAAGACAAAGAATGCTGAGTTGCATCCAAAGAACACCATACCTACTGTGAAGCATGGGGGTGGAAACATCATGCTTTTTGGCTGTTTTTCTGCAAAGGGACCAGGACGACTGATCCGTGTAAAGGAAAGAATGAATGGGGCCATGTATCGTGAGATTTTGAGTCAAAACCTCCTTCCATCAGCAAGGGCATTGAAGATGAAACGTGGCTGGGTCTTTCAGCATGACAATGATCCCAAACACACCGCCCGGGAAACGAAGGAGTGGCTTCGTAAGAAGCATTTCAAGGTCCTGGAGTGGCCTAGCCAGTCTCCAGATCTCAACCTCATAGAAAATCTTTGGATGGAGTTGAAAGTCCGTGTTGCCCTGCAACAGCCCCAAAACATCACTGCTCTAGAGGACAAAATACCAGCAACAGTGTGTGGAAACCTTGTGAAGACTTACAGAAAACGTTTGACCTCTGTCATTGCCAACAAAGGCATTGAGATAAACTTTTGTTATTGATCAAATACTTATTTTCCACCATAATTTGCAAATAAATTAATAAAAAATCCTACAATGTGATTTTCTGGATTTTTTTTCTCATTTTGTCTGTCATAGTTGAAGTGTACCTATGATGAAAATTACAGGCCTCTCTCATCTTTTTAAGTGGGAGAACTTGCACAATTGGTGGCTGACTAAATACTTTTTTGCCCCACTGCACCTCCATCCCTGATAAAGGCGCTTACAGGCGGGCTGCGGTAACTTGCGAAGGTCTCATAGACTTAGTGGGGGTAGGAAGGCAGGTAGCCAAAACGCAAGTAGTTTTGCAAGCGGCGCAGTTCATGGTGCTCGCACCCGTGAGCGGCGCCGTTGGCTCGGCGCCCGTGGCGCCAAAAAATTTAATTAGCTGAAGTCTTGAGCGGCCGCTGCACATGGTTGACCACAGAGAAAAATTCATCAACCAATCAAACAATGTTTTAATGACAGCATTCGAGCTGACAACAACCAGGACCGCTGGTCTCTACACACGTTAGGCAGATTTTCTCACGGTTCAATTGCCATTTACCGCCGCCCGTCTGCAAGCGCCTTTATGGGGCGTTAAATTGGTGGCGGATAATGGTTGCAATTGAGATCAGCTGTGCGGGTGATATTTACCTTGTATTGATGGTTTAACGAGAGATCAGCTGTCAATCAAGTGGCCATTACGAGTCGTCTCAATAAGGCTTGAATCGATCCCTGAGTCATTATGATTACTGAAATCTACAAAGGAACAAATAGCCAAGAGAGGAAGACTTAAAGAGAACTGTCCATCAATAAATGTATGACATTCACTGTCCTATCTCTCTGACTCTCTTATATCTTTCCATCTGTCTTCGACACTCGAATAGCCTCTCTTCCAGGGCCAATTTTGGTGGTGCCCGCCTTCATACCCATCGGAGGAAACTACACCATCAGCTGCCAAACTACCACCCGCTTCCCCAACAGAACCCTGGCCCTTTACTACAGACAGCTGCCTGTTACTGCGGGAAACGAGATCTTTAAGTTTATGGGGTCAGCGGCTCTTCTTGACAGCCACGATTCCATCACACTGACCAGGTGGCTAGTGGACAGCACAGAAAACTTCGAGGGTGTCTGCAGACTAGAGATTGTGGACTTCAACCAGCATATTTACCTCTCTCCTCCTTCCAGTTCCCTCCCAGCTATTGCAGGTTGGTGTATGAGCTCAGGAAGAGTTAATAGTCAATAGGCCTACAGCAATAATGCTGTGTTGTACTGTAATATAATGTGTTGGCAGTCTGCAGGCACTGACCAGCGTCCAGTAAAAAGCATGAGCTGACGCCCAACCAAAAACTGTTTCTAGAGGTGCTAACTAAGGGAGAGTAAACTTGATAAAAACATGAAAGAAAGTCGACACCTGTATATTCTCCCAGCAATTTAATGACGAAGGAAAGTCACACGGTCATGTACTGTATGTTCACAACAATTTACTGGGTAAACAAACGTTTCGGCACTCAGTGCCCTCTTCAAGAAGTCAATGCGTGCCGAAACGCCGGTTTACCAGTACATTTTATGTGAGTATTCAGTATATGACTGTGTGACTTTCCTTCTTTATTTGTTATACTGTATATGACCAGATTCAAATTACTAACTAAAAAGTCACTTGTTGAATATGTAATATGTCCTCTGACTCTCCACCCCGCTTCTCGCAGAGGAGGCGCCTATCCGTCTTGTGCCCCAGTATCAGGGCTCCAAGTGCCTGGGACAACTGGAGGTGCAGGTCAGAGGCAGCTGGGGCCCTGTGTGCCAACAGATAGAAAGCTGGAACCGGGCAATGGGTATCGTGGTTTGTCGAGAGCTGGGCTGTGGGACACTATCTTCCGTCTCGACGAAGCAAGACTACAACCATAAGGTTGACTTCTCCATCGGTTCCATATTGTGCAGAGGAAGCGAGGGACGACTCAGGGAGTGTCAGATTGATGCGGTGCAGCCCCTTTGTAACTCAAGGAAGGGGGTGAAAATGGTTTGCTCAGGTGGGAGAGAGTGCATTCTTCATCAAGTTATGTTGGTTGGTGTTAATTCTGTACAACTCTTTAACAGGTTGTTGGTTGTTAAATTGCCGTCAGTGCAGGGTTTTTCCCAATCCTGGTCCTGGGGATCCAAAGGTCTGCACATGTTTGTTTCTAGCCCACCACTAACTTAGCGGATTCAACTTAAAAACTGCTCATCAAGCTTTTGATAAATTGAATCAGGTGTTTTATTGTTGGTTATGAAAAAGAAATGCACCCCTTTGGGTCCCCAGGATTGGGAAACACTCTGTAAAGGCGTTACCTAATGTTTTGTGACACTGTTTTAACCAGATACTTGTATATTGAAGAGTTGTTAATTTTTATATCTTGTATGGATTATGTTTTTTTGGTCTGGATTCTTTTTCTAATCCTCTTCCTCTGCCTGTAGATGCTCTGCCAACTACTAAGATCTCAGTCACAGGCTACAGAGAGGTATCGAGAGTCGACATCAGTGATGAGCACTCGTTGGAATTGTCCTGCATGTTCAATGCCCCTTGGTTTGGTACGGAAAAGGTAACACTGTAGCTCCCTATAATACTAGTAACTACGCTAACAGTGAAACTGAGAAAAATGTCTTTAAAGTTTTGTTTTTTTGCTAACCAGCCAAAGAAGTTGTAGGTAGATAAGTGATAATGCAGTGATGTATCATCTTATTATTGAAGTCATTCTTATGCACATCAACCATGCCCACTGATCTGACCTCTGAACCATAAAATGCTATTACTACACTCTGCTAATTTATGACCTTAAAACCTCTTCAGGATCACACCTTTTTTTCAATTTTTGCCTAAAATGACATACCCATATCTAACTGCCTGAACTCAGGCCCTGGAGCAAGGATATGCATATTCTTGGTACCATTTTAAAGGAAACATTTTGAAGTTTGTGGAAATGTGAAAGGAATGTAGGAGAATATAACACAATAGATCTGGTAAAAGATAATAAAAAGAAAAAACCAAACGGTTTTTTGGACCATCTTTGAAATGCAAGAGAAAAGCAATCATGTATTATTCCAGCCCCAGCTGTAATTTAGATTTTGGCCACTAGGTGACATCATTGTATGCGCAAAGTTTTAGACTGATCCAATGAACCATTGCATTTCTGCAAAAAATATTTTTTATCAAGACTGCCCAAATGTGCCTAATTGGTTTATTAATAACTTTTCATTTTAAAAATTGTGCACTCTCCTCAAACAATAGAGTGGTTAGAGCGTTGGACTAGTAACGGAAAGGTTGCAAGATTGAATCCCTGAGCTGACAAGGTAGAAATCTGTCATTCTGCCCCTGAACAAGGCAGTTAACCCACTGTTCCTAGGCCGTCATTGAAAATAAGAATTTGTTCTTAACTGACTTGACTAGTTAAAGAAAGGTAAAAAAAATATATATATATATATATATATATAATATATATAAATATTATTTCACTGTAATAGCTACTGTAAATTGGACAGGGCCGTTAGATTAACAAGAATTTAAACTTTCTGCCAATATCAGATATGTCTATGTCCTATGAAATGTTCTTGTTACTTACAACCTCAAGCTAATCGCATTAGCCTATGTTAGTCCCGCAGAGGACCCACCGATAAACAACTATATGGGTAATGCAAAGTGCAGTATCTACAATCTAACTGTATTTTTCTGTTTGATATTTTATTTCAGCTCATGAAACAATGGGACCAACACTTTACATGTTGCATTTATATGTTTGTTCAGTGCACATTCCAACTGTATTTAATGGTTTTATGTAGTTGTCTTTTCATGTTTTGAATGTTGTATTGTAGTAACCCACAATAATTTTCATCACGCAGAATAATTATACCTCAAACATATTTTTGACTTTGTGCAATATCTACAATCTAAATGTGGGTATCCAACTTTCTTGTTGTTTTTCTGTTTGACTTTGTATGGTCATTTATTTGACATAGGGGTCATAGGTCAAATCAGTTGTCATGATTTCTATGCATAACAAAATCCCTTTATAATAAGATAATACAAAAGTGCATTATTACTTATCTACACCATATTGGCTGGACAGCAAATAAACGTTATAGCCATTTTTCTCAGTTTCACTGTTTGCATAGTTACTGCACTTTGCCTGTGTATGGCAGAGTTGGTAAAATGCAGTCAAAACATAATGGAACAAAGCCAAAGTGCAGTAACTTCTGTTACTGCATATTTCACACTCCATGTTCTCTGAAACTGAACGGAATTGAACCAGGACACTTTGTCACACGATAAAACACATACTATAAAGCCTGATTTCAGTCTTACCTACATTTTGACCAAAAGTGTAGTTACTGCATGTTTGCCTTTGTAGGGCAGAGTACTGGTGGTATGCAAGTACTGTATAACATCAACAGCAACTCAATTTGTGATGTTTCTTCTTGTCATTTTACTCAGCTTTTCATGGACTTGACGAGGGTCTCCATAGATTCGTACATTAACACAATCGACAACGTGCAAATCGCCTCAGGAGAGGAGATGAGGACCATGCTTCATGCGCCTGTCTTATCAGGAGAGTATGCCTGTAGAATTAGAGGGTCTGAACAGACTGTGTCCTCAGTGAAGATCTTCGTGAGCAGTGAGTACCTATGTTTTCTCGCTTAACTAAAAGCAACTCCATCTCTTGTATAGGTATTCACAGTATGACTGCCTCTCCCCTACTCTGTACTGTAACCGATTGGTACAGTGCAATCTGCTTGCATAGCGATTGTCTGAATTATCTTACACTCCATACCCAATGCTCAGATTTCACAGTAACTCTTGTGTTCTCCTTTCACTTTCAACAGAATGGTACAAACCAAATGTTGGACTCATCATCACGGCTCTCCTCACAACCGTATCTGGAGCAGCCATATTACTGTATATGTGTGTCTATCGTGTCCAGAAGGGGGAGACAGCAAATGCTGTCACTTCTCAAGGGGTGTCCACAGCTGACCCAGAGGCCTCACCAGGAATGGATAGAGTGTCTAGAAACATGCAGGAAGCCCCGCACGAAAATCTCCATACAATCCCTATGCAGTAAACTTTTTGTGTATTTACAATTAAATAAAACGTATGGGCCTGTCTGAAACGTCACCCTAAACCTTTTATATAAGGTAGTGTCCTACTTTCTACCAGTCATGTGGCTCTGGTGAAGAAGTTATGCACAGTAAAGGGACCCACTGGGCACACACTGGTTGAATCAATGTTGTTTCCATGTCATTTCAGTGAAATTATGTTGAACCAACGTGGAATAAACGCTTAATTTACGTCTGTGCCAGTGGGGAGTAGGGTGACATTTGTAATTTGCCCTATAGGTGTTTCCTCACGAAACTAAAACAAAAAAATACCATGATTTTGGGGATTTTCACTAAAATTACTCCACGAAGTGGGTTCTCTGCTAGTCGTAACGTCATGGCCCATTTTATACAGAGAAATTGGCTTGGTAGGCAATGTAGCCAATCACAGCCCTCCTTGGACATCCTCAAAGCACCAACACAGAGGGCGACCATTTTGTATACATTTTCACATTCACTGTGTTGGTGATGCTTACAAATTGGATCATAACTTTAAAAGTAGCAGAGATCCCACTCTTGAATGTTGAATGTTGATATGGCTGTAAAGCATATATCAAAAATGTGATCTTTTCAATATGCACATTTACATTTTTCAATATTTATACATTTGTTAGAAATGTGTTATTGAAATGAAAATACTACTCATATTACAGAGCAAGGGGAGAAGCTTCACACCAACAATTGCTTTATAGCACCTACAGATGAAACATGGAGTCTTAAAGGAGGCCTGGGTTAGGCCAAAGTGTCATAGAATATTCTAACTTCAATGAATTATTTCCCAGTGTCAAATATATGTCAATCTTTCCTTCAACAGGTCCTTCTATGGATTAAATGTTGTGAAAATCAGTCTTTTTTTGTTCTAGTAGCATGAGGAACCACTACTACAGTATGTCTGTGATTATGCTTCTGCAATGCAATCTAATAAGACTGTCTTGAGGACAGGAAGTCATAAATAGTTCAAACTCAATTGTTGTATAGGAAATGAACGTGAGATAAAACAGTGTCTTAACTTTGGATGTTGCCTTTAATTATGTGTTTGATGTGTCCCTTCATAAGACAATGACCGGTAACTAACTGGGTTTTTGAGTGCTTGTTTATTCGGCAAATGATCAGTATTTTATTCAGACGAATAATCAGTTATCAGTTTAATGTGGTTGAATACTCTGAAATTCCAAAATGCTCAACATTGTAGTTTCATTTGATCAAAGGATGTGCTAGATGGTGCCAGAGATGCATGTGAAGCACACACAATTCAGAAAAAAGACAACAAAAATTAAAATAAATGTAAGAGACAGCAGGCAGTGATTATAGATCTCAGATTCATTTTATTTTTTATGTTAAAAAGTCAATTGACACAAATGATGTAGGTTGTTGAGAAAACCTTGACAAATAAATCTGGTCGCAACATCGTTTCATTCCAATGGTCATAAAAAGCTAAACCAAGCACAGAAGAAAACTATTTACAGGAAACCTCTCTAAAATGTAAACCTCTGACAACAATGTATTTCCTTTAGAGTTATGCGAGTGAAGATTGACTACAGGCTCTTCTGTATGGCTACTTCAGTACACTATGAAAGAGACAGGTCATGTGTTCGTAACAAGGCCTATTTTTGTTTACGAGAACACATGACATAATCGCTTTCATATCATTCATAAATCACCTTAAAGAAATATGAGGGTATTCCCACAAGGGTGGGAGTGTTTTCTACGTTCAGCTGCCAAATCAGCAAGTGTCCATAGTTGATTGATTATGTCCATGGCACTGCCGCCTATGAGTGTGACGCTAGAACAATATGCCCAACAACCACTGATGCATTTAGATGCAACATACAAGCTGACAAAGATACAAGGAGGATCCCGAGCAAGCTTTCTTTATAGCTGGTTTAAACTTTTCCCTCAAGAGTTTACTCTTTTTTTTCTCTTTTTTTTTCTTCCCATTCCTTATTCGTCAGTGCAGAAAGATAGGAATGTAGGCCTTGTTAAACATGGTGAAGAGGACATGTGAATGAGGGGAGAACAGCTATTGATCCTGGATGAACACAGTGATAGATTCATTGTTTTCCAGCGAATCACTGTCAAGGTAGTATAATTCAATGTCCCTATTCTTATTTCTCTGTCCTGGGAGGGATTGAAAAAGAAACGTAAATACATGTCATTAATCTCATTGCCAATCAGGTTCGCTAGACATTCCCCCATCACTTTTAACTCAACAGGGATATTACTGTGTCTAAGAGTACTGCGTACTACAGTGGATTGGTACAGAGTTGAAGGTCTCTAGAAACGTCTGCTGGAGCTGGTGGATGTCACAGACTTGGTGATGGTGGCACCTCCGCCGCTGCCAAAGCTGCTGCCGCCACCAAAGCTGCTGCTGCCGCCAAAGCTGCTGCTGCCGCCAAAGCTGCCGCCGCCATAGCTTCCGCTGCCGCCGCCATAGCCGGATCCACCTGAGCTTCCGGCGGAGTAGTCTGGGTACAGAGAGATAGAGTGGGATCAGTTTAATCGGCTGTAAAGCTAGAGGATATTTCGGTTTCAATGATGCATGGCAAAGTCCATGTGTATTCCTCAGCATAACGTAACATGATCTGAACTAGGTGACACAGTTAGAAATGAAATCAAATGATACTTACTGCCGCCAGTGGTCTGCTGCACATGGATTGTTGCAGACGCACCACCGGAGGATATTCTGTAAATAGATAAGTCCAATGTTATTGAAGTTTGGATGGAAAGTTGATCAAATATGCTAACTGTCATTCATAACATGCTAAGCTAAGAGGCTAATGTCTCAACTATCCAGCTTTAACTCACCTGCTTTCCTCTCCTTCCAGCAGCTTCCTGTAGGTGGCAATTTCAATGTCCAGGGCCAGCTTGACGTTCATCAGCTCCTGGTACTCACGCACCTGGCGGGCCATGTCCTGCTTGGCTCTCTGGAGGGCATCCTCCAGGTCCTTGATGCGGAGCTTGGCGTCCTTCACCGCCATCTCACCGCGCTCCTCTGCCTCAGCGATCTGAGCCTCAAGGTTGGCCCGCTGTGGTAAAAGAGAATGGTGCATTAGCATTAAACTCGGCTATTAGCAATGCTCATTAGCATTAGCCTGTAACCACTGTAGAAGCATGGATTAGCAGCTAATGGTAATACGCTAGTGCTATGAACCATCTTGCTTGGACATCAGCTATCTATGGACAATCCTCATAAAAGAGGTTCTGAAATTAGCTGGCACCCTCACCTGTCCCCTGACAGACTCAATCTCATTCTGGAGACGAGAAATCATGCGGTTTATCTCAGCAATCTCAGCCTTGGTTGAGCGGAGGTCCTCACCATACTGTCCAGCAGAGCTCTGCATCTCCTCATACTGAGAAAAGTGAGGAAGAAATGTCAGAAAATGTAAATGAGGGAGGTGAAGATTGTGGAAGCGCTCACAAGCAATTTAGCTTATTTTGGCCAAAATTGTCCTGGTAAACTCTGTTCATGTTCAAACTCTGCTTACCTTCTGCTTGTACCAGGTCTCGGCCTCAGCTCTGCTGCGGTTGGCGATGTCCTCGTACTGGGCGCGCACTTCAGCGACGATGGAGTCCATGTCCAGGTTACGGCTATTGTCCATCTCCACCACAACAGAGGTGTCCTTGATCTGGCCCTGCAGCTCACGCAGCTCCTGAAGAACCAAGGGAGGATAGAGCCAACATCTGATTCACTGACTATCATGTAGTGTTGAAGCTCTCCAAGATTCAGATATGGAAGACTTATGTGTTGCATGGTAAATGTGAAAAAGTTAATGAATGTTGAAAATGTTAATGAATGGTTCGTACCGCCTCGTAAACGGCCCTGAGGAAGTTGATCTCATCCTGAAGAGCGTCAACCTTGGCCTCCAGCTCCACCTTGTTCATGTAGGCACCATCAACATCCTAGAGAGAGCGAGAGTGTGTGTGAGAGAGAGGAGTTAATGGAATGGAATTGATATGGGTTCTAACTCTGATATGAGTTATGACAAGACATCATGTTATATCCTGCACACCTTCTTCAGCAAGACAAACTCGTTCTCCACTGAGGCACGTTTGTTGATTTCATCTTCATACCTGATGACAAAGCAAAGGGCAATATTTCATGCAAAGTCATCACTCTGGATGGCTTCTTACACTGAGGTTAAACATAAGTTATTGCTTATACTAATACGGCTACTTTTGAAGCACCGCCGACATATCGACACCTACTTGTTCTTGAAGTCCTCAACCAGGCCCTGCATGTTCTTCAGCTCCCCCTCCAGCTTCATCTTCTCGTTGCCCAGACCATCAAGCTGTCTGCGCAGGTTGGAGATGTAGGCCTCAAACATGGCGTCGATGTTGGAGCGGGTGGTGGTCTGGTCCTGCAGGAGGCTCCACTTGGTCTCCAGCATCTTGTTCTGCTGCTCCAGGAAACGCACCTGCAGGGACAAAAGGGACATGGTCAGTGAGTGAGTGAATAAATGGATTAGAGTTCATTAATGAATGAGGATGGGTGATGGATGGCCCATGAATAAGGCTTTATAGCCTCTAAATTCAAATGTCAGCCTGAGTAGACTTGGTGATGAAAATAATGAATCAGTTCTGTCAATTTTTTAAAGGGAGTAGAACAAATAGTAGGCAAGTAAAAGAGAGTTTATCGGCATGCCAAAGCATATCCAAACTTTCTCTGCCTAGGACAGACTCACAGTGTGTGTATGGCTTTAAAATGTTTTACCTATCTCTCATAGTTATGAGTCATCTCCTTTTCGCTCTGTTTCACTGTGAAGGCCACGCATTCATTCCAGCCATAAAAAAAACTAGATGTGGCAGATAAACCACAGAAGACAAAAGCAGCTTTGAAGGCTTTACAGAGGTGTTTACATTGTTCTTTGCCTTGCTTGTGAGAGTTGACTCTCTGCCAATTAAGGGGGTGTATTTTATTCTCTACCTCAAGTAAGGCATATAGGGGGGTGTGCAGGTGGAAATACCTAGAGACTGGTGGAAACATGGAGTTCATATGGAGTTCAAAGTTAATCACAGGGGCAGTCAGAAACAGCTTTTGCACAGATTATAAGAGAATCCCAAAGGTCGAAATTCATTGACGGATTCAGCATTAGAGATAAGATTCATAGCTGCCCTGGTGTCCTACCTCTTTCTTTGAACCAGAGTGTAAGATTATTGAGCTCACAAGGGGAGTTGTGACATAAGGGCTTAGTCTATTGAGATCGTCTTTTCTTAGCTATATACAGCCAGGAAATCCTGTTATATTAGGATGCTAATATGTGAGGTGAGAACAAAGGCTTGTATTTGTTGCCTTTCTGGTTTACTCCATTGATTCTGATCATTGCACAGTGTCCCTGTAGTCAATGTCAAATATCTATTTGGTTAGAGTTTGACATGGAAGCCTGCAAATAGTATAGCTCTACAGAAGCAAAGCAGTATAATATCATTCTGCTTTAATACAGGCTTTAAGCTCACTTTCTTTAAGAATAAATTCAGTGCATGAGAAAGTCAATGGAAATGTGTACTGGTACTTATCTGGCTCATTACAGAATATATAGTAAAATAGCATGCAATCGATGTCGATGTGAATGCTCAGTGTTTGAAGTGCAGGCGAGCTGGAGTCATATAGAGTTAACAGGAACTGACCTTATCGATGAAGGATGCGAAGCGGTTGTTGAGGGTCTTGATCTGCTCCTTCTCGTGGGTGCGGACCACCTGGATGTTGGGGTCGATCTCCAGGTTCATGGGGGCCAGCAGGCTCTGGTTGGTTGTGACAGCTGTGATGGGGTATCCGCCACCCATACCACCACCGAATCCAGCGCCGAGACCGCCACCGTAGCCACCTGCGCTGCTGCTGCTGCTGTAGCTGAAGCCGCTGCCCCCGCCCATGCCCATGCCCATGCCACCGCCGAATCCGGCACCGGAACGACTGACGGATCCGCTGCTCATCCTGGTGGAGCCGGGGGCAATCATAGACTGGCTGGTGAAGCTCCTGCGAATGCTGGTGGTGCCGCCGCCCATGCCGCCGCCCATGCCGCCGCCGCTGCTGGTGTAGCTTGTCCTGCTGAAGCTCATCGTTGAAACTTTAGGGGAGTGTTGACTCTTCTTTACAAGCCTGGAATTCTCAAAAAATTGAGGGGTAGAGAGCGACAGAAGTAGGACAGAGGACAAGGAGGCTTCAAAAGGAGAGTCAAGTCCCTCAAGTGACGATCTGTCTGGCACCACAGCGGTTTTATCCTACTCTAGAGCCGAGGGGAGGAGCATTCACCTGGAACATACCCACTTTTACCTGCACTTCTCCCCCTTTCCCTCCTCCTCCCTCTCCCTTGGTTCCCTTGAGGCTGTGGCTGGCAGGAGTGGCCTGTCCTGTCAGACTGGTCAAAAAGGATTGAGAGGAGATCAGCCCTGACACACCCTGCTTCTGGCAAAAAGGGTTGAGAGAGGAAGTTGTGGGGGAGGGGGAGGGTGAGTATACAAGGAGGGTGAGTCTTTTAACCTTTGGGATTAATTGCATGTTACGAGAGGTCTCTTCAAGAGAAGACAAGTGCACTGTCTTACAGAGCTCAGAGAAAGTGAATGAGGAGAAATGCACTAAAATGTGGTTACTTGGAGATAATTTACTGTCGTGTCACTACCGTTTGTCTTCAATATGTATGGCAGACATGTTTATGTGTCTACAAAACGTAAATAAAAATAGCCTATCGGAAAAGGCAAGCCTACTGTACAACCACAACACACACCCATATACATACACACACACATATCCAGTGTTCATCGGACCTGCAGCAGAGTGGCTCATTTGATTGACCCAAACCACATGTAAAGCCTATGTGCATGTTCTTGTTATTTTCAGTCACTATACAAAACTGCCCTAGTCTCTGACAAACTGTTATACTATGAGTATACTGATGTAGAGCCTTAGGGTGTTACGGCTTTCTAGTTGTGATGAAGGAGAGTCGGACCAAACTGCAGCGTGTCGATTGCGATCCATATTTATTTAAACAACACGTAAACTCGACTAAACACGAACACTACAAAACAATAAACGAAAACCGAAAACAGCCTATACTTGTGCAAACTAACGGAGAGTACACATAGGACAATCACCCACGACAAACTCAAAGAATATGGCTGCCTAAATATGGTTCCCAATCAGAGACAACGATAAACACCTGCCTCTAATTGAGAACCACTCCAGACAGCCATAGACTTTGCTAGATAACCCACTACGCTACAATCCCAATACTAACACCAAAACCCCAAGACAAAACACACCCCAATACAAAAACCCCATGCCACACCCTGGCCTGACCAAATACATAAAGATAAACACAAAATACTTTGACCAGGGCGTGACAGAACCCCCCCCTAAGGTGCGGACTCCCGAACACACCTCAAAACAATAGGGAGGGTCCGGGTGGGCGTCTGTCCATGGTGGCGGCTCCAGCGCGGGACGAGGACCCCACTCAGTCAAAGTCTTAATCCCCTATCCCTTCGTCCCTGGATAGTCCACCCTCGCCGCCGACCATGGCCTAGTAGTCCTCACCCAGAAACCCACTGGACTGAGGAGCAGATCGGGACTGAAGGACAGCTCGGGACTGAGGGGAAGCTCGGGAGTGAGAGAAAGCTCGGGAGTGAGAGAAAGCTCGGGAGTGAGAGGAAGCTCGGGAGTGAGAGGAAGCTCGGGAGTGAGAGGAAGCTCGGGAGTGAGAGGAAGCTCGGGAGTGAGAGGAAGCTCGGGAGTGAGAGGAAGCTCGGGAGTGAGAGGAAGCTCGGGAGTGAGAGGAAGCTCGGGAGTGAGAGGAAGCTCGGGATTGAGAGGAAGCTCAGGATTGAGAGGAAGCTCAGGATTGAGAGGAAGCTCAGGCAGGTAGGTAGATCTACCAGATCCTGGCTGGTTGGCAGATCCTGGCCGACTGGTGGATCCTGGCCGACTGGCGGATCCGGAAGAGTCTGGCTGACTGGCAGATCCGGAAGAGTCTGGCTGACTGGCAGATCCGGAAGAGTCTGGTTGACTGGCAGATCCGGAAGAGTCTGGTTGACTGGCAGATCCGGAAGAGTCTGGTTGACTGGCAGATCCGGAAGAGTCTGGTTGACTGGCAGATCCGGAAGAGTCTGGTTGACTGGCAGATCCGGAAGAGTCTGGTTGACTGGCAGATCCGGAAGAGTCTGGTTGACTGGCAGATCCGGAAGAGTCTGGTTGACTGGCAGATCTGGCGGCACTGGGCAGCCTGGCGGCGCTGGGCAGACTGACGGCGCTGGGCAGACTGACGGCGCTGGGCAGACTGACGGCGCTGGGCAGACTGACGGCGCTAGGCATTCTGGCGGTGCTAGGCATTCTGGCGGTGCTGGACAGACTGGCGATGCTGGGCAGACTGGCGACGCTAGGCATTCTGGCGATGCTGGGCAGACTGGCGGCGCTGGGCAGACTGGCGGCGCTGGGCAGACTGGCGGCGCTAGGCATTCTGGCGGTGCTGGACAGACTGGCGATGCTGGGCAGACTGGCGGCGCTGGGCAGACTGGTGGCACTGGCGGCGCTGGGCAGACTGGCGGCACTAGCTGCTCCATATAGGCTGACAGCTCTGGCGGCTTCTTACAGACTGACAGCTCTGGCGGCTCCGTGCTGACTGGCAGCTCCTTACAGACTGGCAGCTCCTTGCAGACTGACAGATCCTTGCAGACTGACAGATCCTTGCAGACTGACAGATCCTTGCAGACTGACAGCTCGGGCTGCTTCATGCAGACTGGCAGCTCTGGCTTCTCCATGCAGGCTGGCAGCTCCAGCTGCTCCATGCAGGCTGGCAGCTCTGGCTGCTCCATGCAGGCTGGCAGCTCCGGCTGCTCCATGCAGACTGACAGCTCTGGCTTCTCCATGCAGGCTGGCAGCTCCAGCTGCTCCATGCAGACTGACAGCTCTGGCTTCTCCATGCAGGCTGGCAGCTCCAGCTGCTCCATGCAGGCTGACAGCTGCTCCTGTCTCAGCCTCCAGTATTTATGCTGCAGTAGTTTATGTGTCGGGGGGCTGGGGTCAGTTTGTTATATCTGGAGTACTTCTCCTGTCCTATTCGGTGTCCTGTGTGAATCTAAGTGTGCGTTCTCTAATTCTCTCCTTCTCTCTTTCTCTCTCTCGGAGGACCTGAGCCCTAGGACCATGCCCCAGGACTACCTGACATGATGACTCCTTGCTGTCCCCAGTCCACCTGGCCATGCTGCTGTTCCAGTTTCAACTGACCTGAGCCCTAGGACCATGCCCCAGGACTACCTGACATGATGACTCCTTGCTGTCCCCAGTCTACCTGGCCATGCTGCTGCTCCAGTTTCAACTTCCACCTGACTGTGCTGCTGCTCTAGTTTCAACTGTTCTGCCTTATTATTATTCGACCATGCTGGTCATTTATGAACATTGAACATCTTGACCATGTTCTGTTATAATCTCCACCCGGCACAGCCAGAAGAGGACTGGCCACCCCACATAGCCTGGTTCCTCTCTAGGTTTCTTCCTAGGTATTGGCCTTTCTAGGGAGTTTTTCCTAGCCACCGTGCTTCTCCACCTGCATTGCTTGCTGTTTGGGGTTTTAGGCTGGGTTTCTGTACAGCACTTTGAGATATCAGCTGATGTACGAAGGGCTATATAAATAAATTTGATTTGATTTGATTTGATTTGACAGCTCTGGCTTCTCCATGCAGGCTGGCAGCTCCAGCTGCTCCATGCAGGCTGGCAGCTCTGTCTGCGCTGAACAGGCGGGAGACTCCGGCAGCGCAGGAGAGGAGAGAGGCTCTGGCTGCGCTGAACAGGCGGGAGACTCCAGCAGCGCTGTAGAGGAGAAAGGCTCTGGCAGCGCTGGACAGGCGGGAGATTCCGGCAGCGCAGGAGAGGAGAAAGGCTCTGTCAAAGCTGGACAGGTGGGAGCCCCCGTAAGGATGGGCCGGAGAGACAGCCTGGTGCGGGGAGCTGCCACCGGAGGACTGGTGCGTGGAGGTGGTGACGGATAGACCGGGCCGTGCAGGCGCACTGGAGCTCTTGAGCACCGAGCCTGCCCAACCTTACCTGGTTGAATGCTCTCGGTTGCCCTGCCAGTGCGGCGAGGTGGAATAGCCCGCACTGGGCTATGCAGGCGAACCGGAGACACCGAGCGCAAGGCTGGTGCCATGTAAGCCGGCCCAAGGAGACACACTGGGGACCAAATGCGTAGAGCTGGCTTAATGGCATTTGGCTCGACGCTCAATCTAGCCCGGCCGATACGCGGAGCTGGAATATACCGAACCGGGCTGTGCACCCGCACTAAGCACAGGGAGTTTGCGCAGGTCTCCTACCTGGCATAGCCACTCCCTGTGAGCCCCCCCCCCCAATAAATGTTTGGGGCTGACTCTCAGGCTTCCATCCGCTACGCCGTGCTGCCTCCTCATATCTGCGCCTCTCCGCCTCTAGTTCTTCTTTGGGGCGGCGATATTCTCCAGGCTGAGCCCAGGGTCCTTTTCCGTACAGTTCCTCCTCCCATGTCCATTTATCCAGGTGGTGCAGCCTCTCCCACTGCAGCTGCTGCTCCTGCCTCTGTTGCCTCCGTTCCTGCTGCTCCTTTGGGTGGCTACACTCCCCTGGTTTAGCCCAGGGTCCTCTGCCGTCGAGGATTTCCTCCCATCTCCAGGAATCCTTATTGAGCATCTCCTTTTTCGGCTGCTCCTGCTTGTTGACACGCCGCTTGGTCCGTTGGTGGTGGGTGATTCTGTTACAGCTTTCTAGTTGTGATGAAGGAGAGTCGGACCAAACTGCAGCGTGTCGATTGCGATCCATATTTATTTAAACAACACATAAACTCGACTAAACACGAACACTACAAAACAAAAACCGAAAACAGCCTATACTTGTGCAAACTAACGGAGAGTACACATAGGACAGATAGGACAATCACCCACGACAAACTCAAAGAATATGGCTGCCTAAATATGGTTCCCAATCACCTGCCTCTAATTGAGAACCACTCCAGACAGCCATAGACTTTGCTAGATAACCCACTACGCTACAATCCCAATACTAACACCAAAACCCCAAGACAAAACACACCCCAATACAAAAACCCCATGCCACACCCTGGCCTGACCAAATACATAAAGATAAACCCAAAATACTTTGACCAGGGCGTGACATAGGGGGAGTAAAATAGGCTTGTGAAGGGTGGCACAGAAGGATTTGCTTAGGGCATATGCATATATTATAGTTTCTACATGTCTACAGCGTAGCCAAGTTCATACTCCGGGGAGTACAGTCTTGCACATGAATGAATTACGTATATTACAACCTCTTCCAGTAGTATAATCACTTACTCGCTTCGATTATGCCAACTGGCACAACACCCAGTGGATGATTTTAATGACAGTTGATGCCAGTGATGTGATTTCCAGTATACTGTACTCCTATTGCAATTAGAAACGGTACACTTTATTTTCAACATACAGTAATGTTGTACACCTACTTTCAGGGAGAGGAATTTTTAGCTCTGCCTCTTGAATTTTCGTGAATGTGTGTGAGAAACTGTCTGCAAACCTTGTCTCATAGCAATGTTGGCCAGATATGCGCAGGGCTCTTCTTGGCAACAGATGTTGATGCATGGGTAATATCTCATAGAAGGTGTGTTGTGCGACTCCTGACCCGTTCCTTAGGTTGATTGATTGATTGATTGAATGAATTTGAAATCAAGACATGTTCAATCAAACCAAACTGCATTTCAAGTGCATTGTAGACATATGATAGAAACAGTACAACAGGGCCAGTGATGTATGCCACGTTCCTGACTCTTTACGGCCTGTAGGACCTCTTATAGTAAAAGTGACATCATTTACCGACAGTGAGTGAATGTGTGAGTGAGCTCTGACTCATCAACCTGTCCCAACACGGTTGTATGCGGTCTCGCACTTAATCTGTCTATCAAGCTCTCCTCCACTTTCTCTTGCTGACTCGCTCCATTTCGAGTTGTAAATCTTTCTTTCACATACCTAAACACATATGTATTCATGCCTCTCTGACAGCATGACATAGGTTTATAGAAATATTCAAACTAGTGTATGCATGAATGAATCACAACGATACAGCACATATCTCATACAACTTCACCATACAAAAAGCATTCATGCATTACGTAAGGGATAGTCAACGAGGGCCTATGCATTCCATGGAAAATAATGAACGACGTAGGCGTGGAAGGTGTGTTCCATGATGTGCTAGCGGATTGGAATTGACCTTCCACGGAGTTGCATTATTTTCTAGAGAATGCATAGAGGCCCTAGCTGATTATCCCTTTCATACCATGGCTATAATTGAACACATTTGTCACTAGCAATGCGCTCATTTGCCGGTTGAAATGTGTTCAACATCCACTGAAGTAACGAGCAATTTTACAAGATAGCTACAGTCATTGCTGTGGTAACTAAACAAGCCATCAGGCCTAGCTTGCCATTATGAAAATCTAATTTAACAATGCCAATAATGTTTTCAATTTGACTTTTACTTTCAGAAGTATTTATGCTGCAGTAGTTTATGTGTCGGGGGGCTAGGGTCAGTCTGTTATATCTGGAGTATTTCTCCTGTCTTATCTGGTGTCCTGTGTGAATTTAAGTATGCTCTCTCTCTAATTCTCTCTCTTTTTCTTTCTTTCTTTCTCTCTCTCGGAGGACCTGAGCCCTAGGACCATGCCTCAGGACTACCTGGCCTGATGACTCCTTGCTGTCCCCAGTCCACCTGGCCATGCTGCTGCTGCAGTTTCAACTGTTCTGCCTGCGGCTATGGAACCCTGACCTGTTCAACGGACGTGCTACCTGTCCCAGACCTGCTGATTTCAACTCTCTAGAGACAGCAGGAGCGGTAGAGATACTCTGAAATGATCGGCTATGAAAAGCCAACTGACAATTACTCCTGAGGTGCTGACCTGTTGCCCCCTCGACAACCACTGTGATTATTATTATTATTTGACACTGCTGGTCATCTATGAACATTTGAACATCTTGGTCATGTTCTGTTATAATCTCCACCCGGTTTTGGGGTTTTAGGCTGGGGATCTGTACAGCACTTTGAGATATCAGCTGATGTAAGAAGGGCTTTATAAATACATTTGATTTGATTTGAGAAGCAGCTCAAATATAGAACATGGAAGAATGAACTACAGCCATTAAATTCGACCATGCAAATATAACGCCCTAACTACACCTTGCCAAGATATCCTCCTGTCACGCCCTGGTCAAAGTATTTTGTGTTTATCTTTATGTATTTGGTCAGGCCAGGGTGTGGCATGGAGTTTTTGTATTGTGGTGTGTTTTGTCTTGGGGTTTTGGTGTGTATATATTTGGGATTGTAGCTAGTGGGGTTATCTAGCAAGGTCTATGGCTGCCTGGAGTGATTCTCAATCAGAGGCAGGTGCTTATCGTTGTCTCTGATTGGGAACCATATTTAGGCAGCCATATTCTTTGAGTTTGTCGTGGGTGATTGTCCTATTTGTCTTGATGTCCTTGTTTATGTTAGTTGACACAAGTATAGGCTGTTTTCGGTTTTCGTTTCGTTTATTTGTTTTTGTAGTGTTCGTGTTTAGTTCGTGTTTTACGTTTGTCTAATAAACATGGATCGCAATCGACACGCTGCAGTAAGGGGAGGGAAATGCTCATAAAAAGAGAGCGCAATAGAAAAAGGGAAATAATAAAAGCCTGAGTGACACAGAGATAATAAGTGTCGAAAGGAAGCAAAAAGGAGGTCAAAAGAGAGAGAAAGACAGTAAGATGTGGAAAGAAAGAAGGAAAGAAAGAGAGTCAGAGATATGGGAGGTAAGAGCAAAATAAAGAGAAAAAGATTAAGTCATGCTCATAAATCTATGTGTGGTTTCTGTCTGTTGTGGCGATCCTGTAATTGCAGTCAGAGCTATGCTCTGGAGTCTGGGATTTTCTAGCCCAATGACACACACAGAGGAGAGGGTGCGAGGATGAGTTTCAGCAGGTCAAGACAGAGATGGACTTGGCCATGAAATCTAAGAATGGAATTCAAGTGTTGTGCCTAAGGGCAGTGTGTTATACTGTAATAAAGCCATATACAAGAGTAAATGTCTGTGTGTGTGTATTACAATGGGTGGGTGTGTCTACTGTTTGTATGGGTATACCCTATGTGTGCCTGCATGTAGGCCTATTATAGATATGTGTGAATTGTGTATGAATTATTGTGTAGACCAAAGCGTCTTAGGCCATGATGCACCAATAGGAAGAGAAAAGAAGTGTCCGTGTCCTGACTTGCTTTAGATGTGCTTTGGTGTGTTGGATACATAGACCTATCATTAGTGAATCTCGGCTCTCGGCTCTTCCCAAACAGAAGTCAAATTCAACAAGAAAACAATGTCTATTATGAAAACCATGAGAGCTTAATAAAGAGAAAAGATGCCTGCCAAAAAAGAAGATGGAATGAAAACAGGGACGCTTGCCAAAAACACGAGCACACACAAGCCTCCCTTTGGAACAGTGAGAGTGAATGAGTGATTGAGTCCCTTAAGGGAGAAAAGCACTCTTTTATCCATAGATTTTTACAATAATCTCCTTTTCTCTACCCTCCTTTGTTTTGAAATGTTATCCTCCTCAACCGACCTCATCTTCTCTCCGCACTTCTCACTAGCTTGCTCATTCTTTGGCACTAATTAAGAAATGACAAATCCTAGTTTCAACTATCAATCTTTGCGATGACTATTGCCTTTGCAGGTGTCGCTCTTTGGTGTGACAGTACTGAATGATTGATTGCCAGCGGCACTCTTTGTTTAAATGCTAATGCTACATGGCAAACTAAAAGCTATATCAAATCAAAGAAATAAATGAAATGTTTGTCACATGCGCCAAATACAACAAGTGTAGACTTTAATGTGAAATGTTTACTTTACGAACCCTTTCCCAACAGTGCGGAGTTAAAAAAGTACAAAAGATTAGCAAAAAATGTCAAAGGAAATAGTAGCACAATAAAATAACAATAACGGGACTACATACAAGGAGTATTGAGTACTGAGTCAATGTGCAGGGGTACGAGGTAATTGAGGTAATATGTACATATGCCGAAAGTTGCTGATAATGGCCAGAATGGAGCGAATGGAATGGCATCAAACACCTGGACACCATGTGTTTGATATATTTGATACCATTCTACTGATTCTGCCCCAGTCATTACCACAACCCTGTTCTCCCCAATGAATGTGCCACCAACCTCCAGTCACATGTTGGTCAGGATAAAAGTGACTAGGCAATCAGGATAGATCAAAAATAGACCACGAAGGGTTTCATTCCAAAACGCTATATATCTATTTTAGCTTTTATTGTTTAAAGAACTTAGGAAAGCCATTAGTCGTATGTACGGAATACGCACTGTATATGACGAAATGCTTGCTTGCAGGTTCCTTCTATCTAGACAATGTAACAACAATGCATTGGTGCATGGGGTTGTTCAATGACAGACAAAGTATTTGTTTAAAATCTATCACTTGATGGTTTCATTTCAGAGAGACAAATAATAATGTTTTGTTGAAAAACGCTATATATCCCACTCACTCTCAGAGAAATAAGTAGTACTGCTAGATTTTACCCAGTCAAATGACACATTTGTGACATCAAGATAAAAATTTAATTAACAATTAAAAAATGAATAATTACAGTAATTTGACATCTGTTTGTAAAATACTTACATTTGACGTTTTAGTCATTTATCAGATGCTCTTATCCAGCGACTTACAGTTAGTGCATTCATCTTAAGATAGCTAGGTGAGACAACCACATATCACAGTCAAATATACAGGAAACAAATATTCCAATCAAGCTAAAAAAATGGATATACAGTTGAAGTCTGAAGTTTACAAACACTTAGGTTGGAGTCATTAAAACTCGTTCAACCACTCCACAAATTTATTGTTAACAAACTATAGTTTTGGAAAGTCGGTTAGGACATCTACTTTGTGCATGACACAATACATTTTTCCAACAATTGTTTACAGACAGATTATTTAACTTATAATTCATTGTATCACAATTCCAGTGGGTCTTTAAACAGCCTTTAAACAGCTTGGAAAATTCCATAAAATGATGTCATGGCTTTAGAAGCTTTCCAAATGCCTGAAGGTACCACGTTCATCTGCACAAACAATAGTACGCAAGTATAAACGCCATGGGACCACACAGCCGTCATACCGCTCAGGAAGGAGACGCGTTCTGTCTCCTAGAGATGGTGCAAAAAGTGCAAATGTACATATTAACTGAATTACCTCAACTAACTGGTGCCACCGCACATTGACTCTGTACCGGTACACCCTGCATATAGCCTCATCATTTTTATTTTACTGCTGCTCTTTAATTATTTGTTACTTGTATTTATTATTTTGGGGGTATGTTTCTTGGTATAGGAGTTGTAAGTACAATTTCACTGTAAGGTATTCGGCGCATGTGACAAATATAGGTTTATTTGATTGTGATGGTGCTGACACAATCACAGATGACACAATCACCCGACCTCAACCCAATTGAGATGGTTTGGGATTAGTTGGACCCCAGAGGGAAAGCAGCCAATACGTGCTCAATATATGTGGGAACTCCTTCAAGACTGTTGGAAAAGCATTCCTCATGAAGCTAGTTCAGAGAATGCCAAGAGTGTGCAAAGCTGTCATCAAGGCAAAGGGTGGCTACTTTGAAGAATCTAAAATCTAAGTCCAGGCTCTGGCTGGGCCACTCAAGGACATTCAGAGACTTGTCCCGAAGCCATTCCTGCGTTGTCTTGGCTGTGTGCTTATGGTCGTTGTCCTGTTGGAAAGTGAACCTTCGCTGCAGTCTGAGAGCTCTGGAGCAGGTTTTCATCAAAAATCTCTCTATACTTTGCTCTGTTCATCTTTCCCTTGATCCTGACTAGTCTCCAAGTCCCTGACGCTGAAAAACATCTCCACAGCATGATGCTGCCACCACTGTGCTTTACCATTGAGATGGTGCCCGGTTTCCTCCAGACGTGACACTTGGGATTCAGGCCAAAGAGTTCAATCTTGGTTTCATCAGACCAGAGAATCTTGTTCCTCATGGTCTGAGTCCTTTAAGTTCCTTTTGGCAAACACCAATCGGGCTGTAATCTGCCTTTTACTGAGGAGTGACTTTCATCTAGCCACCCTATTATAAAGATCTGATTGGTGGAGTGCTACAGATATGGTTGTCCTTCTGGAAGGTTCTCCCATCTCCACAGAGGAACTCTGGAGCTCTGTCAGAGTGACCATCGGGTTCTTGGTCATCTTGCTGACTGAGGCCCTTTTCCCCCGATTGCTCAGTTTGGCCAGGCGGCCAGCTCTAGAAAGAGTCTAGGTGGTTCCAAACTACTTCCATTTAAGAATGATGGAGTCGACTGTGTTGTTGGGGATTTTCAATGCTGCAGAAATGTTTCGGTACCCTTCCCCAGATCTGTACCTCGACACAATCCTGTCTTGGAGCTCTGCGTACAAATCCTTCGACCTCATTGCTTTGTTTTTGCTCTGACATGCACTGTCAACTGTGGGACCTTATATAGACATGTGTGTGCCTTTCCAAATCATGTCCAATCATTTGAATTAACCACAAGTGGAATCTAATGAAGTTGTAGAAACATCTCAAAGATGTTCAATGAAAACAGGATGCATCTGAGCTCAATTTTGAGTATCATAGCAACGGGTCTGAATACTTGTGTAAATAAGGAATTCTTGTTTTTTATTTTTAAGACATTTGCAGAAATGGCTAAAAACCTGTTTTTTTGTGGTATTGTGTGCAGATTGATGAGTAACATGTTTTACCTCATTCAGTTTGGAATAAGGCTGTAACGTAACAAAATGTATAAAAAGTAAAGGGGTCTGAATCATTTCCGAATTTGCTGTATTACTATCACATTACTTTGAACTCTTCCAAGACTCCGATTTGCCTGCTGTAACTTTCCCTTTCAGTCACTCATATAATGAACATGCCTTGGCTGGCGTGCATGAGTATACTGTCTGTAGACAAGTGTGGTCAGTGTGTTGCGGAGGTGAGGACTGATGGTAGCTGATTTGAAGACTGTTCTCTCCCCGTCACTCACGCTGGTGTGTAGCCACCAGTAAGAGAGGTTACTGTCAAGCAAGCATATAGGGTAGCCCATTTTCCAACGTGGAGTGGAGTATTTATTATCCTCGAGTGGCATTTCATTTTTTGCATATAGTAAAAACAATGGACACATAACAATAAATAGGTAGATTATCCATTGTATACTGTCATCAAAACAGTAGATGTCATGGAATGTACCATTTGGTCAACGGACTGCACCCCATTTTTGACCTACAGTATTGACATTTAAATCTGCTCAGGAAGGTACTTAGGCACCAGAATTGAGGCTGAACACCATCATTCAGAAAAGGTCAGGAAATGATTGCGGTGTTACTGACATTCAGAGAAACAGACAGGCAGAAACTTGTACTATACCTGTTCCATTCACACCAGAATGTGTTCACTCTATGTGCCAATAGCTAGACCACAAGGTGCATATCAAACATGATCAGCTTCCCCCAGCCAGTTTTTACATAGCAGAGTGTGGAAAAGGCTAGCAGTGAGAGACTCATTTTGCTTTTGGTAGTGCCACTGTTGAGGTATTCCCAGATGAGGTGAAAAAGAGACTTAAAGAGATATCATAGATTGCAACGTAAAACTACAGTAACCAAATCCTGAAACAGCATGCACAAAACATCACAAACAACATATTTGCATGACAAGACTGTCAGACTGGCTTAATATGAATGATTTATCATTTTTTAAATAATTTATCATTTTGAATCACTCATTGAATATTTTGGGATGTTAAAACATTACTGTGAACTTATTGTGTTTTTAGGTGCAATAATACTGTGACAGATAAAGTATGTGAAAAGTTTTACCAATTTCTTTTCATCAGAAATTATTGCTCATGAGTACCTTCTTGTGTGTGAAAAACATTACTGGTCTCAAATGTTTTATTCATAGATTTTAGATGTGTATTAAATTGGGTTTTTGTTGCGAAACGCTATACAGTTGAAGGTTACATATCGAATCAAATCAAATGTATTTATATAGCCCTTCATACATCAGCTGATATCTCAAAGTGCTGTACAGAAACCCAGCCTAAAACCCCAAACAGCAAGCAATGCAGGTGTAGAAGCACGGTGGCTAGGAAAAACTCCCTAGAAAGGCCAAAACCTAGGAAGAAACCTAGAGAGGAACCAGGCTATGAGGGGTGGCCAGTCCTCTTCTGGCTGTGCAGGGTGGAGATTATAACAGAACATGGCCAAGATGTTCAAATGTTCATAATTGACCAGCATGGTCGTATAATAATAAGGCAGAACAGTTGAAAGTGGAGCAGCAGCACGGTCAGGTGGACTGGGGACAGCAAGGAGTCATCATGTCAGGTAGTCCTGGGGCATGGTCCTAGGGTTCAGGTCCTCCGAGAGAGAGAGAGAAAGAGAGAATTAGAGAACTTAGATTCACACAGGACACCGAATAGGACAGGAGCGGTACTCCAGATATAACAAACTGACCCTAGCCCCCCGACACATTAACTACTGCAGCATAAATACTGGAGGCTGAGACAGGAGGGGTACACCTTTGTCAAATACAATTCACAAATCCTGACATTTAATCCCAGTAAAAATGCCCTGTTTTAGGTCAGTTAGGATCACCACTTCATTTTAAGAATGTGACATTTCAGAATAATAGTAGAGAGAATTATTTATTTATTTCATCACATTCCCAGTGGGTCAGAAGTTTACATACACTCAATTAGTATTTGGTAGCATTGCCTTTAAATGGTTTAACTTGGGTCAAACATTTTGGGTTGCCTTCCACATGCTTCCCACAATAAGTTGGGTGAATTCTGGCCCATCCCCCCTGACAGAGCTGGTGTAACTGAGTCAGGTTTGTAGGCCTCCTTGCTCGCACACGCTTTTTCTGTTCTGCCCATACATTTTCTATGGGACTGAGGTCAGGGCTTTGTGACGGCCACTCCAATACCTTGACTTTGTTGTCCTTAAGCCATTTTGCCACAACTTTGGAAGTATGCTTGGGGTCATTGTCCATTTGGAAGACCCATTTGCAACCAAGCTTTAACTTCCTGACTGATGTCTTGAGATTTTGCTTCAATATATCCACATCATTACCCTGCCTCATTTCCCTGCCTCATGATGCCATCTATTTTGTGAAGTGCAACAGTCTCTTGTGTAGCAAAGCACCCCCACAACATGATGCAGCCACCCCTGTGCTTCACGGTTGGGATGGTGTTCTTCGGCTTGCAAGCGTACCCCTTTTTCTCCAAACATAACGATGGTCATTGTGGCCAAACAGTTCTATTTATGTTTCATCAGACCAGAGGACATTTCTCCAAACAGTACGATCTTCGTCCCTATGTGCAGTTGCAAACAGTAGTCTGGCTTTTCTATGGCGATTTTGGAGCAGTGGCTTCTTCCTTGCTGAGCGGCCTTTCAGGTTATGTCGATATAGGACTCGTTTTACTGTGGATGTAGATCATTTTTTACCTGTTTCCTCCAGCATCTGGCAGTAATGCAGTGATGCAACAAGTCAGGATCTCCAATCCAAAGTTAAATCTAGAATTGGTTTCCTATTTCGCAACAAAGCATCCTTCACTCATGCTGCCAAACATACCCTTGTAAAACTGACCATCCTACCAATCCTCGACTTCGGCGATGTCATTTACAAAATAGCCTGCAATACCCTACTCAACAAATTGGATGCAGTCTATCACAGTGCAATCCGTTTTATCACCAAAGCCCCATATACTACCCACCATTGCGACCTGTACGCTCTCGTTGGCTGGCCCTCACCCCCAAAACCAATTCTTTCTTTGGCCGCCTCTCCTTCCAGTTCTCTGCTGCCAATGACTGGAACGAACTACAAAAATCTCTGAAACTGGAAACACTCCCTCACTAGCTTTAAGCACCAACTGTCAGAGCAGCTCACAGATTACTGCACCTGTACATAGCCCACCTATAATTTAGCCCAAACAACTACCTCTTTCCCAACTGTATTTCATTTTAATTGATTTATTTATTTTGCTCCTTTGCACCCCATTATTTTTATTTCTACTTTGCACATTCTTCCATTGCAAAACTACCATTCCAGTGTTTTACTTGCTATATTGTATTTACTTTGCCACCATGGCCTTTTTTGCCTTTACCTCCCTTCTCACCTCATTTGCTCACATTGTATATAGACTTGTTTATACTGTATTATTGACTGTATGTTTGTTTTACTCCATGTGTAACTCTGTGTCGTTGTATCTGTCGAACTGCTTTGCTTTATCTTGGCCAGGTCGCAATTGTAAATGAGAACTTGTTCTCAACTTGCCTACCTGGTTAAATAAAGGTAAAATAAATAAAATAAAATAAAGGATGCTCTCAATGTTGCAGCAGTAGAACTTTCTGAGGATCTGAGGACCCATTGCGAGTCTTTTCAGTCTCCTGATGGGGAATAGGTTTTGTTGTGCCCTCCTCACGTCTGTCTTTGTGTATTTGGACCATGTTAGTTTGTTGGTGATGTGGACACCAAGGAACTTGAAGCTCTCAACCTGCTCCACTACAGCCCCATCGATGGGAATGGGGGCGTGCTCGGTCCTCCTTTTCCTGTAGTCCACAATCATCTCCTATTTCTTGATCACGTTGAGGGAGGGTTGTTGTCCTGGCACCACACAGCCAGGTCTCTCACCTCCTCCCTATAGACTGTCTCGTCGTTGTCGGTGAGCAGGCCTACCTCTGTTGTCATCGGCAAACTTAATGACGGTGTTGACGTCATGCTGGTAATGCAGTCATGAGTGAACAGGGAGTACAGAAGGGGACTGATCACGCACCCCGGAGGTCCCCCGTGTTGAGGATCAGTGTGGAAGATGTGTTGTTACCTACCCTTACCACCTGGGGACGGCACGTCAGGAAGTCCAGGATCCAGTTGCAGAGGGAGGTGTTTAGTCCTAGGGTCCTCAGCTTAGTGGTGAGCTTAGAGGGCACTATGGTGTTGAACGCTGAGCTGTAGTCAATGAATAGCATTCTCACATAGGTGTTCCTTTTGTACAGGTGTGAAAGAGAAGTGTGGAGTGCAATTGAGAGAGGTATGGAAGGTATGCAAATTGAAGTGGGTCTAGGGTTTCTGGGATAATGGTGTTGATGTGAGCCATGACCAGCCTTTCAAAGCATTTCATGGCTACAGACATGAGTACTACAGGTCGGTACTAATTTAGGCAGTTTACCTTAGTGTTCTTGAGCACAGGGACTATGGTGGTCTGCTTGAAACATGTTGGTATTACAGACTCAGTGAAATGTCAGTGAAGACACTTGATAGTTGGTCAGCGCATGCCCGGAGTTCAAGTCCTGGTAATCTGTCTGGCCCTGTGGCCTTGTGAATGTTGACCTGTTTAAAGGTCTTACTCACATCAGCTCCGGAGAGCGTGATCACACAGTCATCCGGAACAGCGATTGCTCTCATGCATGCTTCAGTGTTACTTTCCACGAAGTGAGCATAGAAGTTAGTTAGCTCATCTGCTTCCCTTTATAGTCTGAAATAGATTGCAAGCCCTGCCACATCCGACGAGCGTCGGAGCTGGTGTAGTACGATTCAATCTTAGTCCTGTATTGATGCTTTGCCTGTTTGATGGTTCGTCAGAGGGCATAGAGGGATTTCTTATAAGCTTCCGGGTTAGAGTCCTGCTCCTTGAATGCGGCAGCTCTGCCCTTTAGCTCAGTGCGGAAGTTGCCAGTAATCCATGGCTTCTGGTTATGGTATGTATGTACTGTCACTGTGGGAACAACGTCATTGATGTACTTATTGATGAAGCCAGTGACTGATGTGATGTACTCATGTGATGTCCTGTAGCTGCTTCATCTGACCACTTTTTTATTGACCGAGTCACTGGTGCTTCTTGCTTTAGTTTTTGCTTGTAAGCTGGAATAAAGGATAGTATTATGATCAGATTTGCCAAATGGAGGGCGAGCTTTGAACAAGTTTTTTTCTCTGGTTGCACATCAACTCGCTGGTAGAAATGAGGTAAAACATATTCAAGTTTCCCTGCATTAAAGGCCCCGGCCACCAGGAGCTCCCCTTCTGGATGAGCGTTTTCCTGTTTGCTTGGCGGCACTGGTGGCGCTGGGAAGACTGGCGGCGCTGGCGGCGCTGGGCAGACTGGCGGTGCTGGGCAGACTGGCGGCGCTGGGCAGACGGGTAGCTCAGGCAGCGCTGGGCAGACTGGCGGCACTGGCAGCGCTGGGCAGACTGGCGGCGCTGGGCAGACTGGCGGCGCTGGGCAGACTGGCGGCACTGGCGGCGCTGGGCAGACTGGCGGCACTGGCGGCGCTGGGCAGACTGGCGGCACTGGGCAGACTGGCGGCACTGGGCAGACTGGTAGCTCAGACGGTGCTGGAGAGGAAGGCTCTGGCAGTGCTGGACTGAGGAGCTCTGGCGCCTCTGGAATGAGGGGCGGGAGCTCTGGCAGCGCCGGACAGGCGGGAGACTCCGGCTGCGCTGGAGAGGAGGAAGGCTCTGGCCGCACTGGACAGAGGAGCTCTGGCGCCTCTGGACTGAGGAGCGCTGGCGCCTCTGGACTGAGGAGCGCTGGTGCCTCTGGACTGAGGAGCGGGAGCTCTGGCAGCGCCGGACAGGCGGGAGACTCTGGCAGCGCTGGACAGAGAAGCTCTGGCGCCTCTGGACTGGGGGGCTCTGGCGCCTCTCGACTGGGGGGCGGAAACTCTGGTAGCGCCGGACAGGCGGGAGCACCTGTGTTAATGGGACGGAGAGACAGCCTGGTGCGGGGTGCCGGCACTGGTGGTACCGGGCTGGGGACACACACCTCAGGGCGAATGCCTTGCATACTACGCCAAATCAACTGCTCTCTCTCTTCACACTCCCCCAATTCTATTAACACCTCCTCGAGTGTCTCCTCATCTCCCATCCATTCACTCTCCTCCATTCTGTCCAATAACTCCTCGACCCTCTCAGACTCAGCCCTCAGCTTCGCCGATAGCTCCGATAACATCCATGGCTTCTTACGGTAAACAGGGAGAGTTGGCTCAGGTCTGGCTCCTGACTCTGCCACACTCTCCCTGTGCCCCTCCCCCCAATATTTTTTTTGGGGTGCCTCTCGGGCTTCCAGCCGCTCTGCCGTGCTAGCTCCTCATAATGCCGCCTCTCTGCCTTCGCTGCCTCCAGCTCGGCTTTGGGGCGGCAATACTCCCCTGGCTCTGCCCAGGTTCCTTTCCCGTCAAGGATCTCCTCCCAAGTCCATTTCTCCAAATAGTGCAGCCTCTCCCACTGCTGCTGCCTCTGTTGCTTCTCCTGCTGCTGCCTTTGCTGCTGCTGTTGCTCCACTTGTCACTTATCCTGCTGCTGCTGTTGCTGCTGCCTCTGTTTACCACGCCGCTTGGTCCTTGGTTGGTGGGTGATTCTGTAATGGTTTCCTTCTGGGGAAAGAGAGGCGGATCAAAACGCAGCGTGGTGGTTATTCATGGTACTTTAATAAAGACACTATACATGAATAAACTAACAAAACAAGAAATGTGCAAAACCAAACCAGCCCTATCTGGTGCAAACACAGAGACAGGAACAATCACCCACAAAACCCAACACAAAACAGGCTACCTAAATATGGTTCCCAATCAGAGACAATGACTAACACCTGCCTCTGATTGAGAACCATATCAGGCCAAACATAGAAATAGACAAACCAGACACACAACATAGAATGCCCACCCAGCTCACATCCTGGTGGCAGAACGTGACAATGCTTCTGTAATGCAATCTAATAAGACTGTCTTGAGGAGGACAGGAAGTCAAAAATTGTTCAATCAAACTCAATTGTTGTATAGGAAATGAACGTGAGATAAAACAGTGTGTTTTAACTTTGGATGTTGCCTTTAATTATGTGTTTGATGTGTCCCTTCATAAGACAATGACCGGTAACTAACTGGGTTTTTGAGTGCTTGTTTATTCGGCAAATGATCAGTATTTTATTCAGACGAATAATCAGTTATCAGTTTAATGTGGTTGAATACTCTGAAATTCCAAAATGCTCAACATTGTAGTTTCATTTGATCAAAGGATGTGCTAGATGGTGCCAGAGATGCATGTGAAGCACACACAATTCAGAAAAAAGACAACAAAAATTAAAATAAATGTAAGAGACAGCAGGCAGTGATTATAGATCTCAGATTCATTTTATTTTTTATGTTAAAAAGTCAATTGACACAAATGATGTAGGTTGTTGAGAAAACCTTGACAAATAAATCTGGTCGCAACATCGTTTCATTCCAATGGTCATAAAAAGCTAAACCAAGCACAGAAGAAAACTATTTACAGGAAACCTCTCTAAAATGTAAACCTCTGACAACAATGTATTTCCTTTAGAGTTATGCGAGTGAAGATTGACTACAGGCTCTTCTGTATGGCTACTTCAGTACACTATGAAAGAGACAGGTCATGTGTTCGTAACAAGGCCTATTTTTGTTTACGAGAACACATGACATAATCGCTTTCATATCATTCATAAATCACCTTAAAGAAATATGAGGGTATTCCCACAAGGGTGGGAGTGTTTTCTACATTCAGCTGCCAAATCAGCAAGTGTCCATAGTTGATTGATTATGTCCATGGCACTGCCGCCTATGAGTGTGACGCTAGAACAATATGCCCAACAACCACTGATGCATTTAGATGCAACATACAAGCTGACAAAGATACAAGGAGGATCCCGAGCAAGCTTTCTTTATAGCTGGTTTAAACTTTTCCCTCAAGAGTTTACTCTTTTTTTTCTCTTTTTTTTTCTTCCTATTCCTTATTCGTCAGTGCAGAAAGATAGGAATGTACGCCTTGTTAAACATGGTGAAGAGGACATGTGAATGAGGGGAGAACAGCTATTGATCCTGGATGAACACAGTGATAGATTCATTGTTTTCCAGCGAATCACTGTCAAGGGAGTATAATTCAATGTCCCTATTCTTATTTCTCTGTCCTGGGAGGGATTGAAAAAGAAACGTAAATACATGTCATTAATCTCATTGCCAATCAGGTTCGCTAGACATTCCCCCATCACTTTTAACTCAACAGGGATATTACTGTGTCTAAGAGTACTGCGTACTACAGTGGATTGGTACAGAGTTGAAGGTCTCTAGAAACGTCTGCTGGAGCTGGTGGATGTCACAGACTTGGTGATGGTGGCACCTCCGCCGCTGCCAAAGCTGCTGCCGCCACCAAAGCTGCTGCTGCCGCCAAAGCTGCTGCTGCCGCCAAAGCTGCCGCCGCCATAGCTTCCGCTGCCGCCGCCATAGCCGAATCCACCTGAGCTTCCGGCGGAGTAGTCTGGGTACAGAGAGATAGAGTGGGATCAGTTTAATCGGCTGTAAAGCTAGAGGATATTTCGGTTTCAATGATGCATGGCATAGTCCATGTGTATTCCTCAGCATAACGTAACATGATCTGAACTAGGTGACACAGTTAGAAATGAAATCAAATGATACTTACTGCCGCCAGTGGTCTGCTGCACATGGATTGTTGCAGACGCACCACCGGAGGATATTCTGTAAATAGATAAGTCCAATGTTATTGAAGTTTGGATGGAAAGTTGATCAAATATGCTAACTGTCATTCATAAAATGCTAAGCTAAGAGGCTAATGTCTCAACTATCCAGCTTTAACTCACCTGCTTTCCTCTCCTTCCAGCAGCTTCCTGTAGGTGGCAATTTCAATGTCCAGGGCCAGCTTGACGTTCATCAGCTCCTGGTACTCACGCACCTGGCGGGCCATGTCCTGCTTGGCTCTCTGGAGGGCATCCTCCAGGTCCTTGATGCGGAGCTTGGCGTCCTTCACCGCCATCTCACCGCGCTCCTCTGCCTCAGCGATCTGAGCCTCAAGGTTGGCCCGCTGTGGTAAAAGAGAATGGTGCATTAGCATTAAACTCGGCTATTAGCAATGCTCATTAGCATTAGCCTGTAACCACTGTAGAAGCATGGATTAGCAGCTAATGGTAATACGCTAGTTCTATGAACCATCTTGCTTGGACATCAGCTATCTATGGACAATCCTCATAAAAGAGGTTCTGAAATTAGCTGGCACCCTCACCTGTCCCCTGACAGACTCAATCTCATTCTGGAGACGAGAAATCATGCGGTTTATCTCAGCAATCTCAGCCTTGGTTGAGCGGAGGTCCTCACCATACTGTCCAGCAGAGCTCTGCATCTCCTCATACTGAGAAAAGTGAGGAAGAAATGTCAGAAAATGTAAATGAGGGAGGTGAAGATTGTGGAAGCGCTCACAGCAATTTAGCTTATTTTGGCCAAAATTGTCCTGGTAAACTCTGTTCATGTTCAAACTCTGCTTACCTTCTGCTTGTACCAGGTCTCGGCCTCAGCTCTGCTGCGGTTGGCGATGTCCTCGTACTGGGCGCGCACTTCAGCGACGATGGAGTCCATGTCCAGGTTACGGCTATTGTCCATCTCCACCACAACAGAGGTGTCCTTGATCTGGCCCTGCAGCTCACGCAGCTCCTGAAGAACCAAGGGAGGATAGAGCCAACATCTGATTCACTGACTATCATGTAGTGTTGAAGCTCTCCAAGATTCAGATATGGAAGACTTGTGTTGCATGGTAAATGTGAAAAAGTTAATGAATGTTGAAAATGTTAATGAATGTTGAAAATGTTAATGAATGTTGAAAATGTTAATGAATGGTTCGTACCGCCTCGTAAACGGCCCTGAGGAAGTTGATCTCATCCTGAAGAGCGTCAACCTTGGCCTCCAGCTCCACCTTGTTCATGTAGGCACCATCAACATCCTAGAGAGAATGAGAGTGTGTGTGAGAGAGAGAGAGAGAGGAGTTAATGGAATGGAATTGATATGGGTTCTAACTCTGATATGAGTTATGACAAGACATCATGTTATATCCTGCACACCTTCTTCAGCAGGACAAACTCGTTCTCCACTGAGGCACGTTTGTTGATTTCATCTTCATACCTGATGACAAAGCAAAGGGCAATATATCATGCAAAGTCATCAGTCTGGGTGGCTTCTTACACCGAGGTTAAACATAAGTTATTGCTTATACTAATACGGCTACTTTTGAAGCACCGCCGACATATTGACACCTACTTGTTCTTGAAGTCCTCAACCAGGCCCTGCATGTTCTTCAGCTCCCCCTCCAGCTTCATCTTCTCGTTGCCCAGACCATCAAGCTGTCTGCGCAGGTTGGAGATGTAGGCCTCAAACATGGCGTCGATGTTGGAGCGGGTGGTGGTCTGGTCCTGCAGGAGGCTCCACTTGGTCTCCAGCATCTTGTTCTGCTGCTCCAGGAAACGCACCTGCAGGGACAAAAGGGACATGGTCAGTGAGTGAGTGAATAAATGGATGCGAGTTCATTAATGAATGAGGATGGGTGATGGATGGCCCATGAATAAGGCTTTATAGCCTCTAAATTCAAATTCAATTGTCAGCCTGAGTAGACTTGGTGATGAAAATAATGAATCAGTTCTGTCAATTTTTTAAAGGGAGTAGAACGAATTGGGCTCCAATGGTGTGGCAAAAACATAACTTAGCTGAAGTTAACCTTGTAGCAGACTTGCAATAAAAGCCACACCAGTACCTGCATAGCTGTGTAAATAGCATCACAGGGTTGGGCTTGAACAGCCAGTCAGTGTCCAAGACCTTGTTAATTTAACCGATGATGACATATGGCAATCTACATGTATACACCCAGGCTGAGAAGCCTACATCCTGGGGGGCAAGATGAAACCTGATCCCATCGATAAACTGCCCTGAGATGTTTAGCTCTCATTGTTCACTCTCAGAACAAAATATAGGCAAGTAAAAGAGAGTTTATCGGCATGCCAAAGCATATCCAAACTTTCTCTGCCTAGGACAGACTCAGTGTGTGTATGGCTTTAAAATGTTTTACCTATCTCTCATAGTTATGAGTGATCTCCTTTTCGCTCTGTTTCACTGTGAAGGCCACGCATTCATTCCAGCCATAAAAAAAACTAGGTGTGGCAGATAAACCACAGAAGACAAAAGCAGCTTTGAAGGCTTTACAGAGGTGTTTACATTGTTCTTTGCCTTGCTTGGGAGAGTTGACTCTCTGCCAATTAAGGGGGTGTATTTTATTCTCTACCTCAAGTAAGGCATATAGGGGGGTGTGCAGGTGGAAATACCTAGAGACTGGTGTAAACATGGAGTTCATCTTTCATTGGAAAAGACAAAAGGGAAAGTTGATTTACTGTACTGCAACTGCACTCGACATGCTCATCTCCCATGACAACGGGGACAGGCATAGACTTTGGACTGTGGGCACTCTGTAGAAAGGTCCACACGACCACACCCCACAGGTATGAGATCGGGTGAGTCATAGGGTAAGAGACGGGTCTCCACCCTTGTTTAGATAGCAGCCAAAGAGACCGCTACAGTCACAGGACGGGCTATCAACTCCTGGGTAGAGACCTTTAATAACTTTTGTGAAAGTTAAACACAGGGGCAGTCAGAAACAGCTTTTGCACAGATTATAAGAGAATCACAAAGGTCGAAATTCATTGACAGATTCAGCATTAGAGATAAGATTCATAGCTGCCCTGGTGTCCTACCTCTCTCTTTCTTTGAACCAGAGTGTAAGATTATTGAGCTCACAAGGGGAGTTGTGACATAAGGGCTTAGTCTACAGAAAAATAAACATTCCTGCATATTGAGATCGTCTTTTCTTAGCTATATACAGCCAGGAAATCCTGTTATATTAGGATGCTAATATGTGAGGTGAGAACAAAGGCTTGTATTTGTTGCCTTTCTGGTTTACTCCATTGATTCTGATCATTGCACAGTGTCCCTGTAGTCAATGTCAAATATCTATTTGGTTAGAGTTTGACATGGAAGCCTGCAAATAGTATAGCTCTACAGAAGCAAAGCAGTATAATGTCATTCTGCTTTAATACAGGCTTTAAGCTCACTTTCTCTAAGAATAAATTCAGTGCATGAGAAAGTCAATGGAAATGTGTACTGGTACTTATCTGGCTCATTACAGAATATATAGTAAAATAGCATGCAATCGATGTCGATGTGAATGCTCAGTGTTTGAAGTGCAGGCGAGCTGGAGTCATATAGAGTTAACAGGAACTGACCTTATCGATGAAGGATGCGAAGCGGTTGTTGAGGGTCTTGATCTGCTCCTTCTCGTGGGTGCGGACCACCTGGATGTTGGGGTCGATCTCCAGGTTCATGGGGGCCAGCAGGCTCTGGTTGGTTGTGACAGCTGTGATGGGGTATCCGCCACCCATACCACCACCGAATCCAGCGCCGAGACCGCCACCGTAGCCACCTGCGCTGCTGCTGCTGCTGTAGCTGAAGCCGCCGCCGCCCCCGCCCATGCCCATGCCACCGCCGAATCCGGCACCGGAACGACGGACGGATCCGCTGCTCATCCTGGTGGAGCCGGGGGCAATCATAGACTGGCTGGTGAAGCTCCGGCGAATGCTGGTGGTGCCGCCGCCCATGCTGCCGCCCATGCCGCCGCCCATGCCGCCGCCCATGCCGCCGCCGCTGCTGGTGTAGCTTGTCCTGCTGAAGCTCATCGTTGAAACTTTAGGGGAGTGTTGACTCTTCTTTACAAGCCTGGAATTCTCGAAAAATTGAGAGGGGTAGAGAGCGACAGAAGTAGGACAGAGGACAAGGAGGCTTCAAAAGGAGAGTCAAGTCCCTCAAGTGACGATCTGTCTGGCACCACAGCGGTTTTATCCTACTCTAGAGCCGAGGGGAGGAGCATTCACCTGGAACATACCCACTTTTACCTGCACTTCTCTCCCTTTCCCTCTTCCTCCCTCTCCCTTGGTTCCCTTGAGGCTGTGGCTGGCAGGAGTGGCCTGTCCTGTCAGACTGGTCAAAAAGGATTGAGAGGAGATCAGCCCTGACACACCCTGCTTCTGGCAAAAAGGGTTGAGAGAGGAAGTTGTGGGGGAGGGGGAGGGTGAGTATACAAGGAGGGTGAGTCTTTTAACCTTTGGGATTAATTGCATGTTACGAGAGGTCTCTTCAAGAGAAGACAAGTGCACTATCTTACAGAGCTCAGAGAAAGTGAATGAGGAGAAATGCACTAAAATGTGGTTACTTGGAGATCATTTACTGTCGTGTCACTACCGTTTGTCTTCAATATGTATGGCAGACATGTTTATGTGTCTACAAAACGTAAATAAAAATAGCCTATCGGAAAAGGCAAGCCTACTGTACAACCACAACACACACCCATATGCATACACACACACAGACACACATATCCAGTGTTCATCGGACCTGCAGCAGAGTGGCTCATTTGATTGACCCAAACCACATGTAAAGCCTATGTGCATGTTCTTGTTATTTTCAGTCACTATACAAAACTGCCCTAGTCTCTGACACAAACTGTTATACTATGAGTATACTGATGTAGAGCCTTAGGGGGAGTAAAATAGGCTTGTGAAGGGTGGCACAGAAGGATTTGCTTAGGGCATATGCATATATTATAGTTTCTACATGTCTACAGCGTAGCCAAGTTCATACTCCGGGGAGTACAGTCTTGCACATGAATGAATTACGTATATTACAACCTCTTCCAGTAGTATAATCACTTACTCGCTTCGATTATGCCAACTGGCACAACACCCAGTGGATGATTTTAATGACAGTTGATGCCAGTGATGTGATTTCCAGTATACTGTACTCCTATGGCAATTGGAAACGGTACACTTTATTTTCAACATACAGTAATGTTGTACACCTACTTTCAGGGAGAGGAATTTTTAGCTCTGCCTCTTGAATTGTCGTGAATGTGTGTGAGAACCTGTCTGCAAACCTTGTCTCATAGCAATGTCGGCCAGATATGCGCAGGGCTCTTCTTGGCAACAGATGTTGATGCATGGGTAATATCTCATAGAAGGTGTGTTGTGCGACTCCTGACCCGTTCCTTAGGTTGATTGATTGATTGAATGAATTTGAAATCAAGACATATTCAATCAAACCAAACTGCATTTCAAGTGTATTGTAGACATATGATAGAAACAGTACAACAGGGCCAGTGATGTATGCCACGTTCCTGACTCTTTACGGCCTGTAGGACCTCTTATAGTAAAAGTGACATCATTTACTGACCGTGAGTGAATGTGTGAGGGAGCTCTGACTCAACAACCTGTCCCAACACGGTTGTATGCGGTCTCGCACTTAATTTGTCTATCAAGCTCTCCTCCACTTTCTCTCGCTGACTCGCTCCATTTCGAGTTGTAAATCTTTCTTTCACACACCTAAACAAATATGTATTCATGCCTCTCTGACAGCATGACATAGGTTTATAGAAATATTCAAACTAGTGTATGCATGAATGAATGACAACGATACAGCACATATCTCATACAACTTCACCATACAAAAAGCATTCATGCATTACGTAAGGGATAGTCAACGAGGGCATATGCATTCCATGGAAAATAATGAACGACGTAGGCGTGGAAGGTGTGTTCCATGATGTGCTAGCGGATTGGAATTGACCTTCCACGGAGTTGCATTATTTTCTAGAGAATGCATAGAGGCCCTAGCTGATTATCCCTTTCATACCATGGCTATAATTTAACACATTTGTCACTAGCAATGCGCTCATTTGCCGGTTGAAATGTATACAACATCCACTGAAGTAACGAGCAATTTTACAAGATAGCTACAGTCATTGCTGTGGTAACTAAACAAGCCATCAGGCCTAGCTTGCCATTATGAAAATCTAATTTAACAATGCCAATAATGTTTTCAATTTGACTTTTACTTTCAAAAGTATTTATGCTGCAGTAGTTTATGTGTCGGGGGGCTAGGGTCAGTCTGTTATATCTGGAGTATTTCTCCTGTCTTATCTGGTGTCCTGTGTGAATTTAAGTATGCTCTCTCTCTAATTCTCTCTCTTTTTCTTTCTTTCTTTCTCTCTCTCGGAGGACCTGAGCCCTAGGACCATGCCTCAGGACTACCTGGCCTGATGACTCCTTGCTGTCCCCAGTCCACCTGGCCATGCTGCTGCTCCAGTTTCAACTGTTCTGCCTGCGGCTATGGAACCCTGACCTGTTCACGTGCTACCTGTCCCAGACCTGCTGATTTCAACTCTCTAGAGACAGCAGGAGCGGTAGAGATACTCTGAAATGATCGGCTATGAAAAGCCAACTGACAATTACTCCTGAGGTGCTGACCTGTTGCCCCCTCGACAACCACTGTGATTATTATTATTATTTGACACTGCTGGTCATCTATGAACATTTGAACATCTTGGTCATGTTCTGTTATAATCTCCACCCGGTACAGCCAGAAGAGAACTGCCACCCCTCATAGCCTGGTTCCTCTCTAGATTTCTTCCTAGCTTCTGGCCTTTCTAGGGAGTTTGTCCTAGCCACCATGCTTCTACACCTGCATTGCTGCTGTTTGGGGTTTTTAGGCTGGGGATCTGTACAGCACTTTGAGATATCAGCTGATATAAGAAGGGCTTTATAAATACATTTGATTTGATTTGAGAAGCAGCTCAAATATAGAACATGGAAGAATGAACTACAGCCATTGAATTCGACCATGCAAATATAACGCCCTAACTACACCGTGCCAAGATATCCTCCAAACACGGGTTTCTCTGGCATTATCAATTAAATAATGCATGCTCTCGAATGCCCTTCAAGACAATCCGAAACAACTATTCAACAATGCAATGGTATAAACATAAATGTACATTACACACACACACACACACACGCTCATTTATTTCTCAATGTATGAAGGAATCAGAGCTATAGTATAGAGAAAACAAAAGAAGGAGTGTTGTAATGGATGTACTGTATATCACAATGTATATATATCGTAACGGTCTGACAAGCCTCGCGGGTAGAAGTATTCACCTCCAGTGCTACATACAGTAAGGGGAGGGAAATGCTCATAAAAAGAGAGCGCAATAGAAAAAGAAAGGGAAATAATAAAAGCCTGAGTGACACAGAGATAATAAGTGTCGAAAGGAAGCAAAAAGGAGGTCAAAAGAGAGAGAAAGACAGTAAGATGTGGAAAGAAAGAAGGAAAGAAAGAGAGTCAGAGATATGGGAGGTAAGAGCAAAATAAAGAGAAAAAGATTAAGTCATGCTCATAAATCTATGTGTGGTTTCTGTCTGTTGGGCCGATCCTGTAATTGCAGTCAGTCAGAGCTATGCTCTGGAGTCTGGGATTTTCTAGCCCAATGACACACAGAGGAGAGGGTGCGTTTCGGCAGGTCAAGACAGAGATGGACTTGGCCATGAAATCTAAGAATGGAATTCAAGTGTTGTGCCTAAGGGCAGTGTGTTATACTGTAATAAAGCCATATACAAGAGTAAATGTCTGTGTGTGTGTTTTACAATGGGTGGGTGTGTCTACTGTTTGTATGGGTATACCCTATGTGTGCCTGCATGTAGGCCTATTATAGATGTGTGAATTGTGTATGAATTATTGTGTAGACCAAAGCGTCTTAGGCCATGATGCACCAATAGGAAGAGAAAAGAAAAGTAGTGTCCGTGTCCTGACATCTGGGTGTCTTATCCGACTTACAGTTAGTGCATTCATCTTAAGATAGCTAGGTGAGACAACCACATATCACAGTCAAATATACAGGAAACAAATATTCCAATCAAGCTAAAAAATGGATATACAGTTGAAGTCTGAAGTTTACAAACACTTAGGTTGGAGTCATTAAAACTCGTTCAACCACTCCACAAATTTATTGTTAACAAACTATAGTTTTGGAAAGTCGGTTAGGACATCTACTTTGTGCATGACACAATACATTTTTCCAACAATTGTTTACAGACAGATCATTTAACTTATAATTCACTGTATCACAATTCCAGTGGGTCAGAAGTTTACATAAACGAAGTTGACTGTGCCTTTAAACAGCTTGGAAAATTCCATAAAATTATGTCATGGCTTTAGAAGCTTTCCAAATGCCTGAAGGTACCACGTTCATCTGCACAAACAATAGTACGCAAGTATAAACGCCATGGGACCACATAGCCGTCATACCGCTCAGGAAGGAGATGCGTTCTGTCTCCTAGAGATTAACATACTTTGGTGCAAAAAGTGCAAATGTACATATTAACTGAATTACCTCAACTAACTGGTGCCACCGCACATTGACTCTGTACCGGTACTCCCTGCATATAGCCTCGTCATTTTTATTTTACTGCTGCTCTTTAATTATTTGTTACTTGTATTTATTATTTTGGGGGTATGTTTCTTGGTATAGGAGTTGTAAGTACAATTTCACTGTAAGGTATTCGGCGCATGTGACAAATATAGGTTTATTTGATTGTGATGGTGCTGACACAATCACAGATGACACAATCACCCGACCTCAACCCAATTGAGATGGTTTGGGATTAGTTGGACCCCAGAGAGAAAGCAGCCAATAAGTGCTCAATATATGTGGGAACTCCTTCAAGACTGTTGGAAAAGCATTCCTCATGAAGCTAGTTCAGAGAATGCCAAGAGTGTGCAAAGCTGTGATCAAGGCAAAGGGTGGCTACTTTGAAGAATCTAAAATATAAGTCCAGGCTCTGGCTGGGCCACTCAAGGACATTCAGAGACTTGTCCCGAAGCCATTCCTGCGTTGTCTTGGCTGTGTGCTTATGGTCGTTGTCCTGTTGGAAAGTGAACCTTCGCTGCAGTCTGAGAGCTCTGGAGCAGGTTTTCATCAAGAATCTCTCTATACTTTGCTCTGTTCATCTTTCCCTCGATCCTGCCTAGTCTCCAAGTCCCTGACGCTGAAAAACATCTCCACAGCATGATGCTGCCACCACTGTGCTTTACCGTTGAGATGGTGCCCGGTTTCCTCCAGACGTGACACTTGGGATTCAGGCCAAAGAGTTCCATTTTGGTTTCATCAGACCAGAGAATCTTGTTCCTCATGGTCTGAGTCCTTTAAGTTCCTTTTGGCAAACACCAATCGGGCTGTAATCTGCCTTTTACTGAGGAGTGACTTTCATCTAGCCACCCTATTATAAAGACCTGATTGGTGGAGTGCTACAGATATGGTTGTCCTTCTGGAAGGTTCTCCCATCTCCACAGAGGAACTCTGGAGCTCTGTCAGAGTGACCATCGGGTTCTTGGTCATCTTTCTGACTGAGGCCCTTTTCCCCCGATTGCTCAGTTTGGCCAGGCGGCCAGCTCTAGAAAGAGTCTCGGTGGTTCCAAACTACTTCCATTTAAGAATGATGGAGTCGACTGTGTTGTTGGGGATTTTCAATGCTGCAGAAATGTTTCGGTACCCTTCCCCAGACCTGTGCCTCGACACAATCCTGTCTTGGATTTTATTTTTAAGACATTTGCAGAAATGGCAAAAAACCTGTTTTTTTGTGGTATTGTGTGCAGATTGATGAGTAACATGTTTTACCTCATTCAGTTTGGAATAAGGCTGTAACGTAACAAAATGTATAAAAAGTAAAGGGGTCTGAATCATTTCCGAATTTGCTGTATTACTATCACATTACTTTGAACTCTTCCAAGACTCCGATTTGCCTGCTGTAACTTTCCCTTTCAGTCACTCATATAATGAACATGCCTTGGCTGGCGTGCATGAGTATACTGTCTGTAGACAAGTGTGGTCAGTGTGTTGCGGAGGTGAGGACTGATGGTAGCTGATTTGAAGACTGTTCTCTCCCCGTCACTCACGCTGGTGTGTAGCCACCAGTAAGAGAGGTTACTGTCAAGCAAGCATATAGGGTAGCCCATTTGCCAACGTGGAGTGGAGTATTTATTATCCTCGAGTGGCAATTCATTTTTTGCATATAGTAAAAACAATGGACACATAACAATAAATAGGTAGATTATCCATTGTACACTGTCATCAAAACAGTAGATGTCATGGAATGTACCATTTGGTCAACGGACTGCACCCCATTTTTGACCTACAGTATTGACATTTAAATCTGCTCAGGAAGGTACTTAGGCACCATAATTGAGGCTGAGCACCATCATTCAGAAAAGGTCAGGAAATGATTGCGGGGTTACTGACATTCAGAGAAACAGACAGGCAGAAACTTGTACTATACCTGTTCCATTCACACCAGAATGTGTTCACTCTATGTGCCAATAGCTAGACCACAAGGTGCATATCAAACATGATCAGCTTCCCCCAGCCAGTTTTTACATAGCAGAGTGTGGAAAAGGCTAGCAGTGAGAGACTCATTTTTCTTTTGGTAGTGCCACTGTTGAGGTATTCCCAGATGAGGTGTAAAAGAGACTTAAAGAGATATCATAGATTGCAACGTAAAACTACAGTAACCAAATCCTGAAACAGCATGCACAAAACATCACAAACAACATATTTGCATGACAAGACTGTCAGACTGGCTTAATATGAATGATTTATCATTTTTTAAATAATTTATCATTTTGAATCACTCATTGAATATTTTGGGACGTTGAAACATTACTGTGAACTTATTGTGTTATTAGGTGCAATAATACCGTGACAGTGGGACTGATAAAGTATGTGAAAAGTTTTACACCAATTGCTTTTCATCAGAAATTATTGCTCATGAGTACCTTCTTGTGTGTGAAAAACATTACTGGTCTCAAATGTTTTATTCATAGATTTTAGATGTGTATTAAATTGGGTTTTTGTTGCGAAACGCTATACAGTTGAAGTTTACATACACCTTTGTCAAATACATTTAAACTCCGTTTTTCACAATTCCTGACATTTAATCCCAGTAAAAATGCCCTGTTTTAGGTCAGTTAGGATCACCACTTCATTTTAAGAATGTGACATTTCAGAATAATAGTAGAGAGAATTATTTATTTATTTCATCACATTCCCAGTGGGTCAGAAGTTTACATACACTCAATTAGTATTTGGTAGCATTGCCTTTAAATTGTTTAACTTGGGTCAAACATTTTGGGTTGCCTTCCACAAGCTTCCCACAATAAGTTGGGTGAATTCTGGCCCATCCCCCCTGACAGAGCTGGTGTAACTGAGTCAGGTTTGTAGGCCTCCTTGCTCGCACACGCTTTTTCTGTTCTGCCCACAAATTTTCTATAGGACTGAGGTCAGGGCTTTGTGATGGCTACTCCAATACCTTGACTTTGTTGTCCTTAAGCCATTTTGCCACAACTTTGGAAGTATGCTTGGGGTTATTGTCCATTTGGAAGACACATTTGCAACCAAGCTTTAACTTTAACTGATGTCTTTCCCTGCCTCATGAAGCCATCTATTTTGTGAAGTGCAACAGTCTCTTGTGTAGCAAAGCACCCCCACAACATGATGCAGCCACCCCTGTGCTTCATGGTTGGGATGGTGTTCTTCGGCTTGCAAGCGTACCACTTTTTCTCCAAATATAATGATGGTCATTGTGGCCAAACAGTTCTATTTATGTTTCATCAGACCAGAGGACATTTCTCCAAAAAGTACGATCTTCGTCCCTATGTGCAGTTGCAAACAGTAGTCTGGCTTTTTTATGGCGATTTTGGAGCAGTGGCTTCTTCCTTGCTGAGCGGCCTTTCAGGTTATGTCGATATAGGACTCGTTTTACTGTGGATGTAGATAATTTTTTACCTGTTTCCTCCAGCATCTGGCAGTAATGCAGTGATGCAACAAGTCAGGATGCTCTCAATGTTGCAGCAGTAGAACTTTCTGAGGATCTGAGGACACATTGCGAGTCTTTTCAGTCTCCTGATGGGGAATAGGTTTTGTCGTGCCCTCCTCACGTCTGTCTTGGTGTATTTGGACCATGTTAGTTTGTTGGTGATGTGGACACCAAGGAACTTGAAGCTCTCAACCTGCTCCACTACAGCCCCATCGATGGGAATGGGGGCGTGCTCGGTCCTCCTTTTCCTGCAGTCCACAATCATCTCCTATTTCTTGATCACGTTGAGGGAGGGTTGTTGTCCTGGAACCACACATCCAGGTCTCTCACCTCCTCCCTATAGACTGTCTCATCATTGTCAGTGAGCAGGCCTACCTCTGTTGTCATCGGCAAACTTAATGATGGTGTTGACGTCATGCTGGTAATGCAGTCATGAGTGAACAGGGAGTACAGAAGGGGACTGATCACGCACCCCTGAGGTCCCCCGTGTTGAGGATCAGTGTAGTAGATGTGTTGTTAACTACCCTTACCACCTGGGGACGGCCCATCAGGAAGTCCAGGATCCAGTTGCAGAGGGAGGTGTTTAGTCCTAGGGTCCTTAGCTTAGTGGTGAGCTTAGAGGGCCGTATGGTGTTGAACGCTGAGCTGTAGTCAATGAATAGCATTCTCACATAGGTGTTCCTTTTGTACAGGTGTGAAAGAGAAGTGTGGAGTGCAATTGAGAGAGGTATGGAAGGTATGCAAATTGAAGTGGGTCTAGGGTTTCTGGGATAATGGTGTTGATGTGAGCCATGACCAGCCTTTCAAAGCATTTCATGGCTACAGACATGAGTACTACAGGTCGGTACTCATTTAGGCAGTTTACCTTAGTGTTCTTGAGCACAGGGACTATGGTGGTCTGCTTGAAACATGTTGGTATTACAGACTCAAACAGGGAGATGTTGAAAATGTCAGTGAAGACACTTGATAGTTGGTCAGCGCATGCCCGGAGTTCAAGTCCTGGTAATCCGTCTGGCCCTGTGGCCTTGTGAATGTTGACCTGTTTAAAGGTCTTACTCACATCGGCTCCGGAGAGCGTGATCACACAGTCATCCGGAACAGCGATTGCTCTCATGCATGCTTCAGTGTTACTTTCCACAAAGTGAGCATAGAAGTTATTTAGCTCATCTGCTTCCCTTTATAGTCTGAAATAGATTGCAAGCCCTGCCACATCCGACGAGCGTCGGAGCTGGTGTAGTACGATTCAATCTTAGTCCTGTATTGATGCTTTGCCTGTTTGATGGTTCGTCAGAGGGCATAGAGGGATTTCTTATAAGCTTCCGGGTTAGAGTCATGCTCCTTGAATGCGGCAGCTCTGCCCTTCAGCTCAGTGCAGAAGTTGCCAGTAATCCATGGCTTCTGGTTATGGTATGTATGTACTGTCACTGTGGGAACAACGTCATTGATGTACTTATTGATGAAGCCAGTGACTGATGTGATGTACTCCTCAATGCCATCAGAAAAATCCCTGAACATATTCCATTCTGTGCTAGCAAAACAGTCCTGTAGCTGCTTCATCTGACCACTTTTTTATTGACCGAGTCAGTGGTGCTTCCTGCTTTAGTTTTTGCTTGTAAACTGGAATAAAGGATAGTATTATGATCAGATTTGCCAAATGGAGGGCGAGCTTTGAACAAGTTTTTTTTATCTGGTTGCACATCTAACTCGCTGGTAGAAATGAGGTAAAACAGATTCAAGTTTCCCTGCATTAAAGGCCCCGGCCACTAGGAGCTCCCCTTCTGGATGAGCGTTTTCCTGTTTGCTTATGGCCGTATACAGCTCATTGAGTGCGGTCTTAGTGACAGCATCGGTTTGTGGTGATAAATAGGTGGCTACGAAGATAATAGATGAAAACTCTCTTGGTAGATAGTGTGGTCTACAGCATGTCATGAGATAGTCTCGAGGTTTTGCTCGCCTGAGGAAGACTTTCTTAGATATCGTGCACCAGCTGTTGTTTACAAATATACACAGACTGCCACCCTTGTCTACCAGAGGCTGCTGTTCTATCCTGTATCACGCACCGGCTGTATGGTATTCATGTCGTCGTTCAGCCCCGACTCGGTGAAACATAAAATATGTCCCGTTGCTAGGATATACGTGCTTGTAGTTTGTCCACTTTATTATCCAACGATTGTATGTTTGTCCAATAATACCGATGGTAAAGGCAGATTAGCCGCTTGCCACAGTATCCTCAAAAGGCACCCTGACCTCCTTCCGCCATACCTGCATTTCTTTCTCCTGCGAATGACTGGGATGAGGGCCTTCTCTGGTGTCTGGAGTAAATCCCTCTGGTCCGACTCGTAAAATAAAAATCCTTTGTCCAGTTCAAGGAGGGGTAGTCACTGTTCTGATGTCCAGTAGCTCTTTTCAGTCATAAGAGACAATAGCAGCAACATTATGTACAAAATAAGTTGCAAACAATGTGAAAAACAAACAAAATAGCACAGTTGGTTAGAAGCCCATATTTCTTGGTCAAATAGCCCTTACACAGGCTGGAGGTGTGTTTTGGTTCAGTGTCCTGTTGGAAAAACCAATGGTAGTCCCACTAAGCGCAAACCAGATGGGATGGTTTATCGCTACAGAATGCTGTGGTAGCCATGCTAGTTAAGTGTGCCTTAAATTCTAAATAATTCACAGACCGTCTCACCAGCAAATCACCCCTACACCATCAAACCTCCTCCTCCATGCTTCACTGTGGGAATCACACATGCAGAGATAATCCGTTCACCTACTCTGCATCTCACAAAGACATGGCGGTTGAAACCATCAGACCAAAGGACAGTGGTTTCAGTGGAATCAAATGTGTTAGTTCCTCACTGGAACACACCCTGTGTGTCCCCAAGACCAAGATGAACAAATACAGTCGCCCAAAACACTCTGTGCAGAAACAACTCCCTAACTCATTGGCAATTGGATCAGAAAAATGATAATAATCAGCAGCATCATCAGAAGGCAAGATTGCCACATCGATTTAGAGTTCTCTGGATTACAGGGAAAGGCCACACCAACTGCAATTTGCAATATCTGTATGTATTACCCAAATAAGACTGCTTTCCTGTTTAGCAAAACTGATTTAGCAAAAACAAATTTCACAATTACAATAGCTACATCTTGGGGTAGTGCCAGACCCATTGTGAGTACAGTGGGTTGTCCTCAGCCTGCAAATCTCAACTTAACCAACAATATAGTACAATAATGTCAACAAGTACTTGATCTGAATGAAAATAAATCACACCATTCATTGACAATGGGTATTAAAAGCCAACAAAGCCAACAAAGAGTGTTTGAACCCTTGTATTTTCAACACACCCCTCTGAGTTTGCTTTGGCATTTCCCTTATGTTTGTGGGTGTGTATCTGCGGGGGCGTTTTGTGAACTGGCTGCACTGTGGGAGTCATACTGACACCACCTGTAAAGGTACACACCCTCGCACTTCACCCGTTGCAAGTCAAATGTTTCACTCAGCACCATGATAGCACAAGCTATGATAGACAGAGGGAATGCTGTTGAACTACACTCCAATCTATGGCTATCCTGAGTATAAGCTTGGCAATATGCAGCAGAAGGTGGAAACTTGAAAATGGTTCTGGCAAGCGATCTACAAATTCCATTGCAAGTGCAGTTCTATGGAAGGGTTTGGTGTGACAATATGTAAAAACAACTGTGTGTGTGTGTGTGTGTGTGTGTGTGTGTGTGTGTTCATGCATGTGTGAACATTAGTGCCCACCAATGCCATGCTGGTATCATGTCTGCTATCTTTGTGGTTGGAATAAATTAAGCATGCTTTGTGTGCTCACACACCTTATCGCTGTGGTATTATCGTGTGACTCATCCCTAATGTGACACTGTGAGAAGGTCAGGCGAGGTGTGTAGTTGCAGTGCATACATATACACAAGTGCCTTCTGGAAGTGTGTTTTTACACCTGCATATGTATGGCTATGTGTTTGTGTCATTGTCTACAAATGTCTTTGCAGGTGTAGCAGGCTGGTGTTCCCAGTGTTCAAGCAGGGATTTTTATTTAGATATTGCAAGATACTCTCAATGCAAGTTGAAAGGGACAAATGGTTAGACCATTGTAAATGTAGCTAAACATCAATAATCATTCGGCCAGATTTTTCAGTATTTTGGAACATGTGTATGGAATGGCAGTGCCCTGATTTACACAAGCGGAGAAGTGTGTTGGTGTGTGTTGTTTCATATCCTGGATCTTTTTGTTGTTGTTGCTAAATGGGTCTTTTGAAAAACAAGTTCAGTCCTCGACAGCTTGGTTGCACGAGTCCAACCTCAGTCCAGTCATCAAATCAAATCAAATCAAATCAAATCAAATCAGTCATCTCCTGGAACCTTCTCTCATTTCAGCCCTTCTCAGAGATCCCTCACATGACCTAACCATTACTGAAACCAGCCATCTTGATGAGTGCATCTTTCTCGCACTTTTTCCATAAAAGGTTCTCTGTCAAATACCCTGATTTTGATTATATTAATGTCAAGATTAACATAAATATGTATATAATCCACCCAGAGCTGCAGATGCTACAACAGTTAACTAGGGAATTACATGGAATGTATAGCTTTAGTGCAGCTAAAGGCTATATTATCGACTGGAATCCTCAATCAAATTGTAAAAGGTGAGGCAAAGTAGTCTCGTCTTCCTTACATCCCTGTTATTTATATATAGATTTAGTGCAGTGTTTCCCAATCCTGGCCCTGGGCACCCAAAAGGATGCAAATTTTTGATCTCAGCACTCACACACAATTTAACAAACAAACTACTCCTGTTGAACGCGAAACAAGGGAGAGCTCGGGTTTGTTGTTTTGGAAGTCTATTAAAAAAGTTTGGTTAATAGCTAGCTACCTTTTGAGTTTGGATCCCACGACGCGGTTGGCATCCTTTGCTGGGAAAGCCACTATTTGTCCATTGATCCTGCCGACCAAGGACTGGTCTGAGGAGCTGCTTGGCGTAGCGTAGCTGCTAGCTGCCTAGAACCCTAGAGGTGTTTTCTTGAGGGCTTGAGCGCAGCCCATGAAGCGGTTAGCCATTGTGGCTAGGACAGTGAATTATTGCCTGTCTAGATCCCTGCTGTTTGTTGTTGTTGTTTCCAATCTTCCCTGCCACCTGCCCTGTCTGGAACTGCAAGGAGTAACAGTGTAACCGACCTTGTTACCATGACAAAGACCAAAGCCGGTGTAATTACCGTTGAGGACAGTTGGGTCTCTCGATCACAAGTGAAGGACCTTTTAAACAAACAAAAATTGTTCTACAAATAGTTGTAACAACAACAAGAAAACAGCTTCAAGTGTTCTGTGGAGTCAACTAATAAAAGAATAGACGACCTGACCAGAGAGGTCCAGGACCTGAAGAACAGTTTGCAGTTCTTCCTGGGTCAGCTCGATGAATTTATACATGATAACGGGAAGATGACAGCAATCTGTAAGTCTCGTGGAACAATCAAGGCAGAACAACATTGTTGTGGACGGAATTGCAGAGGTAATAGTTCTGGGAAGAGCCAAGAACTTGAGAGGAACGTATATCTTCCTCAACGAGAACTATCCTGAACCTGTGCGCCAGAAGAGGAACTTATCCCAGCCATGAAAGCTGCCAAAGCGCGTGGGGACATTGCTTACATCTGCTATGACAGGCTCATTGTCCACTCTCCCTCCCAGAAACCTGGAAGGGATGAGAGAGCCAAGCCTATGGGTTTGTAACTTCAAACCCGGAGGACACACCCACCCACACACTTACACACACCAACTGATAAATGGACTGCTGGATGCATATTTTTTCTCTTGCTTTGTTTGCTCTTTTCCATATTATGTCTATCGCTAATAAACTACCCAGGATAAAGAATAAATAAAGAATAAAACTTGCTAACATCAGATAACATTCAGATAGTAGCCATTGCTGTGCCTTGTTTTGGTAAATCATTTGATGATACAGCAGTTGCATTACAGGGACAGAACATCTATAGAAGATAAACATGCTTATGGGCAGGGGTTGCTGTATATATTCAGAGCCATATCCCTGTAATCCCTAGAGAATATTTTATGTTAAGTGTTATGGAAGTGTTTTGGTTACAGGTTCACTTGGCACATTTAAAGCCTTTTCTTTTGGGGTGTGCTAACAGTCAGTATCAAAATAATATGTGTGAAATGCTTGATAGTGTATATGATGTAACCAGAGACGTCTACTTTCTTGGGGACCTGCATATTGACTGTTTTTTCTCAAGCTGTCCCCTCAAGAGGAAGCTTCTCACTGCAACCAGTGCCTGTAGTCTGATTCAGGTTATTAATCAACCTACCAGGGTGTTTACAAACACCACATGTATTGATCACATTTTTACAAAAATAATATAACTTTGTTCTAAGCTGTATCTCTACCCATTGGATGCAGTGATCACAATATAGTGGCTATATCCAGGAAAGCTAAAGTTCCCAAAAACTGGGCATAAAATAAAATAATAGATCATAAAAAAGATTTAGCTGTGACTCTTATGTGGATGATGTTACACATATTTGTTGGTCTGATGTGATTAGTAAGGAACATCCAGACACTGCACTTGAGGGATTTATGAAATTGATTCTTCCAATTATTGATAAACATGCACCTGTGAAGAAACTGACTATTCGAACTGTTAAGGCTTTATGGATTGATGAGGAATTTAACATCTGTATGGCTGAAAGAGATGGGGCAAAAGAAGTGGCTAATAAGTCTGGCTTCACATCTGACTGGCTGACTTACTGCAAATTGAGAAATTATGTGACTAAACTCAACAAAAATAAGAAGAAACTGTATTATGAAGCCAAGATCAATGATATAAAGAATGATTTTTTTTAAACGTGTGTACTTATGGGAAGAAAGACAAATTCAACTCCATCTTTCATCGAATCAGATTGCTTATTCATCAGAAAACCATTTGATGTTGCCAATTATTTTAATGATTATTTAATTGACTAAGTGGGAAAACTTATGCAGGAAATGCCAACATTGAACAGTGAGCCATTGTACTCAAGCATAAAAAACAAATAATGAAAGAAAAGCATTGTAAGTTAAAATTTTGTACAGTTGGTGTGGGAGAGGTGGAAAAAAATTGATATCGATCAATAATGACAAACCTCCTGGCATTGATAACTTAGATGGAAAGCTACTTAGGATGGTAGCTGACTCTATAGCCACTACTATCTCTCACATCTTTTATCTGAGGCTAGAGGAAAGTTTTTGTCCTCCGGCCTGGAGGGAAACCAAAGTCATTCTGCTACCCAAGATTGATAAAGCGTCCTTTACTGGTTCTAACAGCAGACCTATCAGCTAGCTTTCAGCTCTTAGCAAATTGTTGGAAAAAATGGTGCCTGATCAAAAAAAAATGCTATTTCTCTGGATTCAGAACTATCTATCTAATAGAAATCAGAGGGTTTTATTTAATGGAAGCGTCTCCATTGGAGACAAACATATATGGTGTACCACAGGGCAGCTCTCTAGGCCCTCTACTCTTTTATATTTTTACCAATGACCTGCTACTGGCATTAAACAAAGCATGTGTGTCCATGTATGCTGATGATTCAATCATATATGCATCAGCAACCACAGCTAATGAAGTCACTGAAAACTTTAACAAAGAGTTGCAGTCTGTTTTGGAATGGTTGGCCAGTAATTGTATTTGGTACAATCATTCCCTAAGTTCTAGACTTTACTTGGTGTTACCTTAGATTGTTAACTGTCGTGGTCAAACATATAGATTCAGTGGTTGTAAAGATGGGGAGAGGTCTGTCCGTAATAAAGAGATGCTCTGCCTTTTTGACACCACACTCCACAAAGTCCTGCAGGCTCCAGTTTTATCTTATCTTGATTATTGTCCAGTCATATTGTCAAATGCTGCAAAGAAAGACCTAGTTCAGCTGCTGCTGGCCCAGACCAGAACGGCACGTCTTGCTCTTCATTGTAATCAGAGGGCTAATATTAATACTATGCATGCCAGTCTCCCTTGGCTGAGAGTTGAGGAAAGACTGACTGCGTCACTTCTGTTTTTATAAGAAACATTAATGTTTTGGAAATTCCAAACCGTTTGCATAGTCAACTTACACACAGCACTGACACACACTCTTGCCCCACCAGACATGACACCAGGGGTCTTTTCACAGTCCCCAGTTCCAGTACAAATTCAAGGAAACGTGCAGTATTATACAAAGCCATGACTGAATGGATCTCCCTTCCATATTATATAGTGCAAGTGAACAGCAAACCTGGTTTCAAAAAACAAATATAGCAACACCTCACAGCACAACGCCTCTCTCCCATGTGACCTACGTGTTGTGTGTATGTACTGACATGTATGTGTAACTGATGGATGCATACACAAACTACATGTTCATGTTTTTAAATGTATGTCAAATGTAAATATTTGTTTTGGTCTGTAATAGAGGTCGACCGATTATGATTTTTCAATGCCGATACCGATACCGATTATTGGAGGACCAAAGGGGGCGATACCGATTAATCTGCCAATGTTTTATTTTATTTGTAATAATGACAATTACAACAATAATGAATGAACACTTATTTTAACTTAATATAATACATCAATAAAATCAATTTAGCCTCAAGTAAATAATGAATCATGTTCCATTTGGTTTAAATAATGCAAAAACAAAGTGTTGGAGAAGAAAGTAAAACTGCAATATGTGCTATGTAAGAAAGCTAACATTTAATTTCCTTTGCTCAGAACATGAAAACATATGAAAGCTGGTGGTTCCTTTTAACATGAGTCTTTAATATTCCCAGGTAAGAAGTTTTAGGTTGTAGTTATTATAAGAATTATAGGACTATTTCCCGCGATACCATTTGTATTTCATTAACCTTTGACTATTGGATGTTCTTATAGGCACTTTAGTATTGCCAGTGTAACAGTATAGCTTCCGTCCCACTCCTCACTCCTCCCTGGGCTCGAATCAGCAACACAATGACAACTGCCACGATCAAAGCAGCGTTACCCATGCAGAGCAAGCGGAACAACTAGAACAACTA